>NC_081409.1:73614538-74219538 GCF_030272615.1 Cryptomeria japonica
AAGAACTCATCACCCGATACTTAGATAGGCATGTAATATTTTGTATATCAACTACATAGCTAATATCCATCATCTGCAACCATCCTCAACCAATTATAGATCTGTGAAAGGTGGATGTCAAGGATCTACCTGAAAAGATTCCCCCTAAGGCCAAAATACCCTAGTTACAGGATGAGTTTACAACACCAGAATTAGATGTGGATCCATTTTGAACATTTGAATCTTCCTTCTTAACCCACATCTTCTTATGCTTCTCTCTGACCTCTTCAACCTTTGCTTTTCCCTTCACATATGATATGTTCTTGTCTACCAAAGCATTCCTTCTCACATTCTTTGCTTCAACAATATTTTGCAATATGACCAGATTTGTTGCATGTATGGAAAACACCATTTCTTTGCATAGGCCTGAAGTTCATCTAATTTGGTTTCGTCCTGCATTGGTTAGAAATGTGTCCAAACATTCCACAATCATAGCATCTCTTATTTTGAAAATTATTCATCACTGTTCTGCACATGTTTGAAATATGACCAAATTTGTTTCATATGAAACATTGACCGGCAAAGGTAGGACCATTATTCATCACTTATTCATCATCCTACTTCTACATTGATTTTCCATATGACCAAATTTTACACAAACAAAACATTTACCATTGAATTTATAGGAATCAGGTTGTCTTACTAGAGGTTTCTTGTTCTTGTGATTATTTCTTTGTCTAGAACCAGAGGATTCTCCTTTCTCAAATCTAAGTCCTCGCATGTCTTTCCCATGTCTCTGACTTTCCAACATCTCATCTAATTGGGCTGAGCTAGCTTTGAATTTTTCATTGTACTCATTAGCAGTAGAAAGCTCATCTCTCATAATTATGATCTTCCTTTCAAGTTCTTGTCCATCATTATTGCATTGCACCAATTCAAGTTTCAACTGATCATTCTAATAGTTCAATCTATAACATTCATTAGATATGTCCTTCAATAACTGAGTTAGATTTTCTTCATTATTCTTTCGGTCTTCAATCTCCTTTGTCAACTTCATCACAATAGATTGCATCTCATTATTCAAGGATGTATTATCTCTATCAAGCTTCTCACATTCATCTATCTTGTCTTGTAGGGCTTGATTGTCAATGATTTGTTCTTCTTTCTCCTTTAGTTTATCCATCAACTCCTTTCTCTTCTCTCTGGATGTACTCACTTGTTCTTTTAGAGATTCAATGAAATCCTTAGTAGTATCCAAACTTCTCCTCAGGATATTCTCCTCTTTCATAGATGCATCAATATTTTCAAGTGCCATAGTAAGTTTCTTGTGCAAACCGGAGCCCATTGATTAAATCTTTCAGATCTTCCTTAAGTTGTTAGGCTTCTTTTGAGGAACTTGGCTTTGATACTAATTTTTGGAATCAATGAACACTAAGAGGGGGGTGAATTAGTGTTCTGCAATTTACAAAGTTATCAACCTAATTCTTAAACCACCAGATGCATAAGAATGAGAGTAAAATGTAGAAACATAAAGCAATCAACCACACAACCATAATACCAATATTTTTGCATGGAAACATGGAAAGGGAAAAACCACGGTGGGTTTTGAACCCACAATATTATTATACTATGGCTCGGAGTATGATAATATTACGTAAGGGGAATGCATTTGCATTCAAGTACACTGCCTAGAGATCACTGCTCAAATACAAAATAGGGCTACAACCTGGAGGAAGGATCACTGCCTTACAAGTTATTATAATTAATTACAATAATTAATCAACTGAATAATAGCATCTACATATGCCAAATAACAGTTCTAGTTAGGCTCAATTTGACTTTTGCAACTATTATGACTCTCTGCTCTATTTTCCTGCTCTGTCATATACCAGAGCACTAAAATATTCAATTACATTCACTAACCTTTGCATAATAGCTTATAAAAACTTCTCACTCTCATCTCATACACCAAAATGTTCAAATTAATCGGTCCTATATATCTACATCAACAAAATGAATCATTTTTCATGTCCTTCCAAAAATCGCATAAGACTCAACATGAAACGTGTAACATTAAGTCGGCTCAATCCGTCCACAAATCCATATGTGGACCTAAACAAAATGAATAAAGGCTTGACACAAGTCAGCCCAATCTCCTCGCACATGAAACTAATCACCGAAATCAACCCTAAGATTTTGCAACACATGTTACACCGAAATAGCTATGTTCTAACTGAATTACCGGATACCAGACCCTCAATCTCTCTCATGAATCAACACTGGATATCAAGAACACAAAATAAACTTCCTCAAAGCTTGATTCATCTACCTTTATCACCACAACTAAAATTACACAATAAAAAAAAAGATATGCACACTACACTCATATTCTACTGGTTACTATGTTCCACCTTCCAAACTTATGCCTCATGAACAATATGACTTCCGGTAAATCAAATCTATGTACATTGGATATGATTGATGAACTGGGTTACCATCAATGAAAACTCCTAAGCATCTCTCATGCATCAATCTTAATTGGAACAATGTCTCTTGCCAACATGTATTATTCTTCTCAATTTGATTCAATTCTTCTTTCATTTCTATAACCCAACTTTCATCTTTACAAGCTTCATCAACATCCTTAGGTTCAATCTTTGAAATCAAGAAATACTCTTCAAAAATCCTTCTCCTAGTTATCACACCTATATTCTTATCGCATATGATCTGATTTTTTCAGTGATTTAACCTTACATACCTGGGAGTCTTAGGATTTTCTTGATTTTTAGACTCTTGACCTCTTTCTTTTGTACTAGCACTTGCACCTTCACCTTCATTCTTAGGCTTTTTTCAAAGCCATCTAAATTTGATTCTGGGTCTGCACTTGCTTTCCTTTATTTGCATTGACATCCTGATCATCTGAATCATATCCACAAGATCTGATTTGTTATTCATTCCCTTCATCAACCTTCACATTAGCACTTTCAACTATTTTTCTCAATAACTTGTTATAACACGAGTAGGCCTTACTCTTAGTAGAATAACCAAGAAATATTCCTCCATCACTTCTAGCATCAAACTTGCCTAGATGTTCATCTTTTTTGATATAGAATTTACTACCAAAATTCTGAAATATCTAACTATAGGAACAAGACCAAACCATAACTCATAAAGAGTCTTACCAGTATCACTTTTGATATGCACCTAGTTAAAGGTATATACTGCAATACTCACAACTTCTCTCCAATAGATATGCGGAACATTTTCTTCAATCATCATGTTTCTAGGAACTTCCTGAATAATCATGTTCTTACTCTCCACAACACCATTTTGTTGAGGGGTATGCAGAGCAGATAATTGTCTCTTCACCCCATGCTCGTCATAGAAAGAGTTGAACTCACTAGAAGTAAATTCACCACCTCTGTCATATCTCAGACACTTTAGCTTCAACCTAGTCTTTTTCTCAACCATAGCTTTGAAAATATTGAACTTCTCCAAGGCTTCAGACTTTTCCCTTAAGAAGGTAACCCACATCATCCTTGAACAATCATCAATCAACAACATCAAATACTTGTCACCCTACAAGATTCTCACTCTAGAAGGACCACACAAATCAGTATGCACAAGATCCAATATTTCATTAGAAGTATACAGTTTTCTTTTGAAAGAAACTTTTGTCTACTTCCCTAATTGACATTCCTTACATACTAGATTAGTAGGCTTTACAATCTTAGGCAGATATCTCACTGCTTGAGTAAAACCTATCTTACCAATGCAATCAAAATTCACATGACACATCTTTCTATGCCATAACTAGATTTCATCAACCTAAGAAATCAAACAACTTTTACCACCAGCATTCAAGTGAAAGATATTACCTTTAGTCTTTGTACCTGATGCAATCTCTATTCCGAAGCTACTCAAGATCTTACACTTGCCATTCTTGAATTGCAAGTCATATCCCTTATCAACCATCTATCCAACACTCAAAATATTATTCTTTAGACCTTCAACATATAGAACATCATCAATGTTATGCTTACCATCAAGAGAAATAGAACCTCTACTACTGATTATACTAGCTTTGTCATCACAAAATCTTACTGCAACACCTTCATATTTTTTCATGTTCACAAACTTACTCTTATCACTTGTCATATGATGAGAGCAACCACTATCAAAAAAAATTCACCTTTTTCTTCAATCTTAGCAGCCAAAGCTTTCTCCTCAATAATGTAGCTAGTAGAATCAATAGTCACTAGATCATCTTCCTTGATAGAAATGAACACCCACTCATCTCTTGAATTTCCTTTCTCAGACTCATCATCAGCCACACCTTCATCAGCATAAAAATAACACTTCTTATGATATTTAGACTTATATCTCTTCAATGGCTTCTTAGAAACTCTTTCCAGACACCTTGAGGCAAAATGTCCTATCTTATTTCATGAAAAATATTTAAGAGGCAACTTTCCTTCATACTTACGATCACCCTTAGGCAATCTTCTGGCAATCAGATCTTCAAGCTCTTCAATATCTCTTTCTTAAAATTAAAGCTCTCTCATCTCCTCCTCATATCTAGATACCCTTATAGAAATTTCTCCTAGATTATATTTCTACTTCCTGGATACAGTAGCTTTAAATGCAGATTCATATTTAGGAGGGGCTTCACCAAATTCGCTCAACTCAAAAGCAACAAGCTTACCAATCAGCATATCTCTAGTTACGTCTATCATAGTCCAGATCTCCTCAATAGCAGCAACCTTATGCTTGTGTAAGGCCCTACCCCGACTCAGTCTAGCATTTCAGTGATTTTCATGTTGAGACTATTATGGATGCTTTATTTTAATGCTTTATGGATTTAGAACTTATATGATTCCATGAGTTGGATAACATTGATGTATGTTGATGCTTCATTTATATACTTTATGATATAGAAATCTATATGATTCTACAATAGGATAAATTTGAGATGATATATGTCATTATTAGATTTGCAGGACTTTACTATGATGATAGAAATAGGATGCAAGTTTTATGTATGGGTTAAAATTATGAGAATTATGATAATTGCTTATGTGAGTTATTTGGATATAAGATGTATTGAATTGTTTAATTGTCATATTATATGCAGAGCGTTTGATGGGTATTCTTATTCATGTGTTTTATATTATATTAGGTTATTTGGAATTACTAATGTGTAATTGAGATGTGCAGGAAAATTATCCATGTGACCATGGAAATATTATGGAGAACCAAACCTAGACCTATGTATGTTCGTAAAACCAAGGTTTGTCTATTTGGAGAGACAACACCCCGTTTGTATCGTATTTTATTCGTGAAAGTGATTGTTGCATGAATTTTAGATTGAATTTTGTTAATTTGTGTAAATCCAACAAGAGACAAATTTCATGTATAATTTTGTAAAAGTATTTTTATTGTGTCACTTGACACATGTGTTGATTTATGTTTTATTTTTTTTAAATTGTCTCTTGGAGGGAGTTGTTTAACCATAGCTTTTTCAATTAATTTAATGTGATTCCATAATTGCCTTGGGAAGAGAATCTTTGGGGTGGTCAACTTAAGTTTGACCCGAAAATTAACTTCAGAGGGGTTTAAAAGGGGTTAAATGGCCACCTAGGGGTAGTTTAAGAGTGTTTCCTAAAGCCCATAAGGTATACCTAAGGGTTAGGAGTAATTTTAGGCATGTTTCAACTCCCTTGTGACCAATTAGACACCCTAAAAAGTGGGTTTCCTAAGTTGAGCGAAAATTGAAAATTAGAAGGCATCACCTAAGTTATTAACTTTCCTTTTTGATGAGAGATCCTTTTGGATTTTCTTCTGACTTTTCCTTTTTCAATTTTAGAAACCTGTGAGAACTCTCACTGAGGCCTTTTTAGGAAAAAAGGAGAGATTTTGCGGGTAATCACCCACTCTCCATTTTTGGAGACAAGAATTTTCAAAAGAAAAGACAAATTTGGTTTTTAGGAATTTGGCTAAGTGTAGAGAAGCCAGGGATTGTGGATTTGGGCTGCTCATCCTTAACTTATCTAGCATACCTTTGGGCAGTTGAAGGTTGGTTAAAATTCTCTTTGTTATGTTTTTATATTGCATGTTATGTTGAAAAGAATTACATGTGTGAGAAGGCTTGTTTCTTGTATTTTTCCCTTATGAAAAATTATTTTGTGTTCTACATTTTACTCTTGCGTATATCTTGTGTTTTGGGAGTAACCAAGACCTCCTACTCTTGGGAGAGAGGATGGTCTTGTGGGTGGTAGAAGTTTGACAGCCCTCGAGTGAGAGGCTCTCGTTAAAAAAGTGATCTCAAGGGATTCTTATGTAACCCTTGCTGCATGGCTTGTTTATGCATTTGGGGGTCATAAGGAGGGAAATAAGGCATGAATGCCTTGGGGGGCATAAGGTTGTGGGGTTGTTATACTTATGATTTATCATTGTTGCCATGAGGTGGCCTTGAGTTTTACTATACTTGCAGTCTCCTCGGGGTATTTGGTCCACTACCACCCGTGTATAGTCATCACATGTGTGGTGCAGTGTAGCCTGGGTTGGGAATATGTTTGCGCTTATTTTCCCTTGTTTATTTTGGTTGCATGTGTGTTACCTGTGTAGGGCTTGGTTCTCCAATCTCAGGGGTGGATACTAGTTAGCCTAGGCTGGGAGGTGAGCACTCCATGGTCATAGCTTTTGATTTATTGCAGGTTGTTGGAAGAAAAGAATATGACCTGTAGATGTGGCTGGAGTTATTTGTTGCAGAAAAATATTTGTAAACGTAATTACTATTCTTTGAAAGTCCTCATTTATTTGAAATGAGAGACCTATTTGTAAAGTGACAATAGAGACTTGGAAATATGTTTTAAAGATACGTGATATTTATTTATGCTATACTGTAGAAAAGAAATGAGTAACCCTGGTTTTAGTTTTCTATATTTCTGAAAAATAACATTTGTTGTGTTTAGGATATTTTGAAGAGAAAGTAATTTATTTATTCCCTTATGCATTTAAAACAAAATATTAGAAAATAAATGAATTAGATTTGCATGCATGTAGAAGGTTGGAAATAAAACTATTAGATCTGTTTATGAAATTGCAATTTTAGTTATTTAATTCTGTCTTTTTTATTTAGT
The DNA here is from genome assembly GCF_030272615.1 of Cryptomeria japonica. Classification (NCBI taxonomy): domain Eukaryota; kingdom Viridiplantae; phylum Streptophyta; class Pinopsida; order Cupressales; family Cupressaceae; genus Cryptomeria; species Cryptomeria japonica. The sequence continues at coordinate 73,621,660 of NC_081409.1, forward strand.
TGTGGAAAATAAAATCTAGAAGTTATTATAGCCATCTCTAAATAATTATTTTAATAAATTCTCTATTTATACAATTGCTGCTTTAAGATCACTTAATTCTGTTATTTACACTTGTAGCAAGAATTAAAATCTAAAGTTAAATGTCTACCTATTTTTAATAATAACCTATTTATATAGTTGCTGGAATAATTTACTTAATTATGACTGTAAATTATTTGCAGAAATTAAACCTAAACTAATTAGTTTATCTCAATCCTAGCTAAACAGTATATAATAAAAAAATAATACATTGTTTTAATTCTGGAAGTTTTTTTAATGGATCTGTTAGAAAGTTCATGTAATATTTTGCATGTAATATATATATTAATTTATTAATTCAAAGAAAAAGAGAACGTTATGCATGTAATATATATATATATAAGATTTTAAAAAAAAAAATTTATAAAACAATTTTTTTTTTTAATTAACCTGGAGGGGGAGGCCGAAGGGCCAAAGCCACTGTGTGGACACACAGTGGAAGGCCCGCAGCCTCCACTGTGTGGACACACAGTGGACGGCCCACGACCTCCATTATGTGTACACACAGTGGTTGGCCTCGTGGCTTCCACTGTGTGGACACATAGTGTTGGTCGCGACTGCCACTGTATGGACACACAATGTCAGCCACTGCTGCCACTCTGTGGGCACACATTGGTGCGGCGGCCTCTATTGTGTGGTCACACAGTGGCGTTGTCAGGTACCTCCGCCTCCCCTCCCCTCTGCCGAGTTAGCCATGGTCGCTGCATGATATATATATATATATATATTATAAATAGAGTTTAAATAAATGAAAGGATAATTGTAAGATAAGTGTTTTATTTAGTGGTCATAAATCATATATGCTTTTAATAAACATATGAGAAAATATATGTGTTTTGATAAACATAGGGGTATATTTTAAAATGGTGTTTAATATTTTACTATTATTTTATAGGTTAATCTGATATAGGTTTATGAGATTAAACCTTAAAGGACGAGTATCATTATGAATTTAATTAACCCTTTAGTCGGTTAAAATTAATCATATTTTAATTAATAATAGACATTTATAAATAAAGTGCTAGGACTATTTTAATTAGATCCTTATAGCAATTAATGTTTATTGAAGATTAATATTTTAGAGATTTGTGATTTAATCAATCTATTGACAAGTTTTGATGATATAATAAAACTATTCATTCAGTATTCCGCATTTAATTTTAAATTATTTTCGTTTACTTGAGTTAGTGGCTTTAGTTAACCGAACATAGTTCAAACAAAACTTGCTAGTGCATTTCATATTAGCACTTTAATGTTATTTAGTTGTGATTTAAAAAAAAAAAATTTATCTCGTTCGTGCCCAAAAGTTTGGGCATGACATTTTGGTATCAGAGCCAGGTTTCCAACACTAGGAACCTTTCTCCATCATGTTTCACCTTAATTATTTAATTAAACTTATTTAATTATTTTTCTAGGATATTTAAATTTAATTAATTAAATATTTTTTTTCAAAGGAGTTAGTTATTTAATTTAATTTATTTTTATTTTATTTTCTCTTAAGGATGCCTCCGACTACGCGACAAGCTCGCAAGCGCGGAAGGGGTCCTAGGCGTGTATGCATGGCACATGAAGAGGTAGATAGGGAGGAATCAGTTCTAGAAGAGAACCCAGAGGCTCCTCCCGAACAACCAGTTGACCCAAACCAAAACATATTAGAAGCACTCCATAACCTAATTGGTATAGTCTAGAATATGTTTCTAGCAGAGGATCATCATGTTGAAAATCAGAACTCAGGGAGTCATAGATCGGCAGATAGGGAACGGAGCAGAAGTCCACCTCCTATTCTTGTAGAGAGTCAGGGTGGGAATGAGCCAGAGTCTGTGCACCTACCAAGACCACCTCCAGTGGCAGAGCTAGTACATTATGAGAGATCACGTTGGGATCCAGGAGATCTTATCAGGGAGGTTATGCGCCTCCAGCCACCATCTTTTGGGGGATCTACCGATGAGGTAGAAGTTGAGGCTTGGCTATTGAGCCTTGATAGGTGCTTTGCATTGCGCTCTTACAAGAGCAATCTAAAGGCACATGTAGCAGCCCACCTATTGAGAGGGACGACCTCCGCATGGTGGAGACAGGAGGAATACAAGTGTGGTTTAGTTGCTGATACTCTCACATGGGAGATTTTTACAGAGAGGTTTAGGGAGAGGTACTTGTCAGAGCATTACAGACAGTGTAGGATAGATGAGTTCCATGACCTCCAGTAGAAGGGTCTCTCAGTGACCCAGTACGAGAGAAAATTCTTTGAGCTCTTTCCCTATGTGGACTACCTGAAAGACGAGAAGCTTCTCTTCAACCGTTTCATCAGAGGGCTGAATGCCGACATAGTAGGACCGATGAGGATGTCTACTCCAGGGAGCCTCTGGGTTGCCGTGGAGAAGGCACTGATAGCAGAGGAGATTCAGGTCAGACCACAGGATACTAGGGATCAGTTCCAAAACCGAAGCCCTACACCCCAGACATACAGATTTTAGAAACCCCATTGGAAGGGAAATAACTGAAACACACAGGGGCTCTCCAAACCCCCTCCTCCGCAATAGTCACAATAGAACCAGAGGCAGAAGCCTCCATAGTATTAGCAGGGCGCAAAGCCCAAGCAGTGATAGTCTCAGGGTCAGAGGCGATATTAGCGATCTCAGGTTCCTTAAACACCTCCGGCGAGGACTCAGCAGTCCTCCAAGGGTGGGTACAGTGGATCTAGCAGGATAGGGGGATAGGCTTTCTCTAGGCCTCAGGGCACCTAGTTTCAGGCATGCGATGCTTGCTTTACATGTGGAGCCATGGGGCATATGGTGAGGGATTGTCCTCAGGGTCAGATGGTAGGAAATTAGCGGATGGCTGCATCAGAGCCTACAGTTGGAGATATGGGCAGGTCCCATAGAGTCTTTGCAGTGGTGGACAACTGCTAGGCTGAGCACCAGGCCACGGTCATTGAGGCTGCAGGTATGATCAGAGGTAACAGTGTATCTATATTATTTGATTCAGGAGCTACTGACTCCTTTATATCTCCATTGGTTGTGGAGCGTTGCGGGCTAGTGGCAACTAGACAGGGTGTCAGTTGGGAAGTGGAATTAGCTTCAGAGGCTAGAGTGTCAGTGGAATTAGAAGTTAGGGCATGTTAGCTGCAGATTGGCAATACCACCACTTTAGTAGACCTTAGAGTTACACCACTTGGATCTTATGGTATCTACCTGGCATGGATTGGCTTTATGCCCACAGAGCCAAGATGGATTGTTGCAGGAAGGAAATTGAGTGTGAGGATGATCATGGTTTGCCCATAGTAATCACCGGGATTCAGAGACCCGTGTCTCTTCGTATGATCTCTGCAATGCAGCTTAAGCAAAGCATGCAAAAGGGATGTCAGCTTTTTTCCATCACCATAAATGATAGGGAGGAAGAGGATGCAAAGGAAACATCAATTGATGACCATCCTATCCTCAAGGGATATTCAGACGTGTTTCCCTCAGAGCTACCTGGAATGCCACCCCGTAGAGAGATTGACTTTCATATAGACCTTGTACTAGGAGCTGAGCCAGTTTCTAGAGCACCTTATAGGATGACCACAAATGAGCTTAATGAGCTCAAGATGCAGCTTGAGAAACTACTAGAGAAGGGTCACATTCATCCTAGCGTATCCACTTGGGGTGCACTAGTCATCTTCATGAAGAAGAAGGACGGATCTCTCCGATTATGCATGGATTATTGTCAGTTGAACAAAGTAACCATCAAGAACTGATATCCTTTGCCCAGAATTGATGATTTATTTGACCAACTTCAGGGTGCCAAAGTATTTTCTAAAATTGATCTGAAGCCAGGACACCACCAGTTGAGAATAGTGGAAAGTGATATCCACAAGACTGCATTTTGCACTAGATATGGCCACTATGAGTTCACCGTGGTTCCATTCGGTCTTACGAATGCTCCAGTTGTTTTCATGAGCCTCATGAATGGGGTATTCCGCACATTTCTGGACCGCTTTGTGATTGTGTTCCTCGATGATATATTGATATATTCTAAGAAATGAGAAAGAGCACGAGGAACACCTGAGACAGGTTTTGTAGTGTTTGAGGGACAATCAGTTGTTTGGCAGCTTGTCAAAGTGTGCTTTCTTTCGATGAGAGGTTAAGTACCTTGGGCACGTTATTTCTGGTGATGGGATCTCAGTAGACCCATCCAAGATCAGAGCTATTATGGATTGGCCAGCACCAACCAATGTGATAGAGGTCAGGAGCTTCATGGGCTAAGCAAGTTATTACCGACGCTTTGTAGAGGGATTCTCCAGAGTCGCACTTCCTATTACTTCTCTTTAGCGTAAAGGGAAGAAATTTGAGTGGACAGAGAAGTGCGAGAGGGCCTTTCAGGAACTCAAAAAGGCACTTACTAGCACACCTATCCTTGTAGTACTAGATCCCTCAGCTGACTTCATGGTTTGCACAGATGCTTCTCTAGAGGGTTTAGGAGCAGTTCTTATGTAGGATGGTAGGGCTATAGCTTTTGAGTCTAGGAAACTTAAGACTCATGAGCTCAAATACCCTACTCATGACCTTGAGCTTGCAGCAGTAGTGCATGCACTTGTGAGGTGGAGACACTTCCTTTTGGGTCATCATTTTGAGCTTCATTCAGACCATCAGAGTCTTCGGGACATATTCACTCAGCCGAACCTTAATTCACGACAGAGGAGATGGATGGAGTTCTTGTGTGAGTATGATTTTGATGTTCACTACATCAAAGGGAAAGAAAACATAGTTGCTGATGCTTTGAGTAGGAGACGTCACAAGGTATACACCATATCTATGGACACAGATTTGAGAGACCATATACTGTAGCAGTTGCCAGATGATGGATGGTATTCAAAGGTTTGTCAGGTGATATGATCTCAGGGAATTTTAGAAGGAAAATATGTGGATTATTCCTTAGAGTCCGATGGACTATTACACCATAGAGGGTGCATCTATGTACCTTCTTCCGCGGGATTGTGAGAGTTCATTGTCATGAAGGCTCATAGAGCTCCTTATGCAGCACATTCTAAAGTTAAGAAGATGCATGCTGACTTGAGACAATTATATCATTGGCCAGGGATGCTACAACTCATTGTTGAGTTAGTAGCCTGATGCCTCGAGTGTCAGAAAGTCAAGGCGGAGCACCGCCATCCAGGTGGGTTGCTCCAGTCTCCTGCTATACCAGAGTGGAAGTGGGATACTATATCCATGGATTTCATCATTGGTCTTCCTATGTCATCTCATCGCCATGATGCCATCTTGGTGAAAATTGACAAGTTGACCAAAGTGGCCCACTTTTCACCAGTTCAGACTACCTTCATAGCACCAGCGGTAGCATGGGTGTTCTTACGAGACATTGTCAGACTTCATGGCGTTCCATGCAAGATTATTTTTGATAGGGATTCCCTCTTCACTTCTTCCTTTTGGAAGTCATTACAGGCAGCTATGGGCACTAAGCTCAACTTCAGTACAACTTATCTTCCAGAAACGGATGGTCAGACAGAGAGGGTTAACCAGGTGTTAGAGGATATTCTTCGCATGTACGTCATGGGTCATCAGACCAGATGGGAAGAGTACTTTCCCTTAATGGATTTTGCCTATAACAATGGGCATCACACTTCTTTGGGGGTGCCACCCTATCAGGCATTATATGACAGGCCTTGTAGGACACCGTTGAGTTGGGACCACATAGAGGATAGAGTTGCTATTGGTCCTGAAATAGTTTGGGATATGGAACAGCAGGTGGATTTGATTAGGTAGCGTCTTAGAGAGGCATAGGATAGACAGAAGAAATATGCAAATGCGAAGAGGATAGATCGTAGCTACTTGGTTGGAGATAGAGTCTTCATGAGAGTGTGACTACATAAGAGTCCAATCCGTTACGGAAAGGGTTCTAAGCTCACACCTTGCTTTGTAGGACCATTTGAGATCCTTGAGAGGATAGGACTAGTTGACTACCATTTAGCATTGCCACCTAGCTTGTCACACATCCACGATGTGTTTCATGTATCAGTTTTGAGGAAGTATATCTATGATGAGTCTCATATTTTAGATTGGGATGCCTTGCAGGTCGAGTCGGATGGGCAGCTAGCTTTGGAGCCCATTCGCATTTTGGCACGCCGGATGCTAGCCCTTCAAGGTCGAGAGCTGGACCAAGTTAGGGTCCAGTGGGATTGCTATGATGAGGTTACGACTTCATGGGAGGACGCAGTACGGATGAGATTAGAGTACCCCCATCTTTTTGATGAACTCCAGGAGGAAATTCATGCCTAGAGGGGGAGGGTGTGAGGCCCTACCCCGACTCAGTCTAGCATTTCAGTGATTTTCATGTTGAGACTATTATGGATGCTTTATTTTTATGCTTTATGGATTTAGAACTTATATGATTCCATGAGTTGGATAACATTGATGTATGTTGATGCTTCATTTATATGCTTTATGATATAGAACTCTATACGATTCTATAATAGGATAAATTTGAGATGATATATGTCATTATTGGATTTGCAGGACTTTACTATGATGATAGAAATAGGATGCAAGTTTTATGTATGGGTTAAAATTATGAGAATTATGATAATTGCTTATGTGAGTTATTTGGATGTAAGATGTATTGAATTGTTTAAATGTCATATTATATGCAGAGTGTTTGATGTGTATTCTTATTCATGTGTTTTATATTATATGAGGTTATTTGGAATTACTAATGTGTAATTGAGATGCGCAGGAAAATTATCCATGTGACCATGGAAATATTATGGAGAACCAAACCTAGACCTATGTACGTTCGTAAAACCAGGGTTTGTCTATTTGGAGAGACAACACCCTGTTTGTATCATATTTTATTTGTGAAAGTGATTGTTGCATGAATGTTAGATTGAATTTTGTTAATTTGTGTAAATCCAACAAGAGACAAATTTCATGTATAATTTTGTAAAAGTATTTTTATTGTGTCACTTGACACATGTGTTGATTTATGTTTTGTTTTTTTTAAATTGTCTCTTGGAGGGAGTTGTTTAACCATAGCTTTTTCAATTAATTTAATGTGATTCCATAATTGCCTTGGGAAGAGAATCTTTGGGGTGGTCAACTTAAGTTTGACCCGAAAATTAACTTCAGAGGGGTTTAAAAGGGGTTCAATGGACACCTAGGGGTAGTTTAAGAGTGTTTCCTAAAGCCCATAAGGTATACCTAAGGGTTAGGAGTAATTTTAGGCATGTTTCAACTCCCTTGTGACCATTTAGACACCCTAAAAAGTGGGTTTCCTAAGTTGAGCGAAAATTGAAAATTAGAAGGCATCACCTAAGTTGTTAACTTTCCTTTTTGATGAGAGATCCTTTTGGATTTTCTTCTGACTTTTTCTTTTACAATTTTAGAAAGCTGTGAGAACTCTCACTAAGGCCTTTAGGCAAGGAGGAGAGATTTTGCGAGTAATCACCCACTCTCCATTTTTGGAGAGAAGAATTTTCAAAAGAAAAGACAGATTTGGTTTTTAGGAATTTGGCTAAGTGTAGAGAAGCCAGGGATTGTGGATTTGGGCTGCTCATCCTCAACTTATCTAGCATACCTTTGGGCAGTTGAAGGTTGGTTAAAATTCTCTTTGTTATGTTTTTATATTGCGTGTTATGTTGAAAAGAATTGCTTGTGTGAGAAGGCTTGTTTCTTGTATTTTTCCCTTATGAAAAATTATTTTGTGTTCTACATTTTACTCTTGCGTATATCCTGTGTTTTGGGAGTAACCAAGACCTCCTACTCTTGGGAGAGAGGATGGTCTTGTGGGTGGTAGAAGTTTGACAGCCCTCGAGTGAGAGGCTCTCATTAAGAGAGTTATCTCAAGGGATTCCTATGTAACCCATGCTGCATGGCTTGTTTATGCATTTGGGGGTCATAAGGAGGGAAATAAGGCATGAATGCTTCAGGGGGCATAAGGTTGTGGGGTTGTTATACTTATGATTTATCATTGTTGCCATGAGGTGGCCTTGAGTTTTACTATACTTGTAGTCTCCTCAGGGTATTTGGTCCACTACCACCCGTGTATAGTCATCACATGTGTGGTGCAGTGTAGCCTGGGTTGGGAATATGTTTGTGCTTGTTTTCCCTTGTTTATTTTGGTTGCATGTGTGTTACCTGTCCAGGGCTTGGTTCTCTAAGCTTGGGGGTGGCTACTAGTTAGCCTAGGCTGAGAGGTGAGCACTCCATGGTCATAGCTTTTGATTTATTGCAGGTTGTTGGAAGAAAAGAATATGACATGTAGATGTGGCTGGAGTTATTTGTTGCAGAAAAATATTTGTAAACGTAATTACTATTCTTTGAAAGTTCTCATTTATTTGAAATGAGAGACCTATTTGTAAAGTGACAATAAAGACTCGGAAATATGTTTTAAAGATATGTAATATTTATTTATGCTATATTGCAGAAAAGAAATGAGTAACTCTAGTTTTAGTTTTCTATATTTCTGAAGAATAATATTTGTTGGGTTTAGGATATTTTGAAGAGAAAGTAATTTATTTATTCCCTTTATGCATTTAAAATAGAATATTAGAAAAGAAATGAATTAGATTTGCATGCATGTAGAAGGCTGGAAATAAAACTATTAGATCTGTTTATGAAATTGCAATTTTAGTTATTTAATTTTGTTTTTTTTATTTAGTTGTAGAAAATAAAATCTAGAAGTTATTATAGCCATCTCTAAAGAATTATTTTAATAAATTCTCTATTTATATAGTTGCTTCTTTAAGATCACTTAATCTTGTTATTTACACTTGTAGCAAGAATTAAAATCTAAAGTTAAATGTCTACCTATTTTTAATAATAACCTATTTATATAGTTGCTGGAATAATTTACTTAATTCTGACAATAAATTATTTGCAGAAATTAAACCTAAACTAATTAGTTTATCTCAATCTTAGCTAAAGAGTATATAATAAAAAATAATACATTGTTTTAATTCTGGAAGTTTTTTTAATGGATCTATTAGAAAGTTCATGTAATATTATGCATGTAATATATATATATATATATATATATTAAATAAGATTTTTTAAAAAAAAAAAATTATTAACTTGGAGGGGGAGGCCGAAGGGCCGAAGCCACTGTGTGGACACACAGTGGACGGCCCACAACCTCCACTGTGTGGACACACAGTGGTCGGCCCCGCGGCTTCCACTGTGTGGACATAGAGTGGTGCTGCACCCCCCACTGTGTGGTCACACAGTGGTGTAGCGGCCTCCACTATGTGATCACACAGTGGCGCTGTCGGGTACCTCCGCCTTCCCTCCCCTTTGCCGAGTTAGCCATGGCCGCCGCATGATAGATTCACCCTACACAATCCAAAGAAAAGAAAATAAAACCCTAGCCGGTTAGGGCTAGGGTATTATGAACAAAGTAATAAAGAATGAAAAAAACAATATAAAAGGATTCTTTTTATATTAATAAAATTAGGGTTTTCATAATGTGAGAGCACATTTAGGTTTATATATATATATATAGATAGATAGATAGATAGATAGATAGAGAGAGAGAGAGAGAGAGAGAGAGAGAGAGAGAGAGAGAGAGAGAGAGAGAGAGAGAGAGAGTTTAAATAAATGAAAGGATAATTATAAGATAAGTATTTTATTTAGTGGTCATAAATCATATATGCTTTTAATAAACATATGGGGAAAATATATGTGTTTTGATAAACATAGGGGTATATTTTAAAATGGTGTTTAATATTTTACTATTATTTTATAGGTTAATCTGATATAGGTTTATGAGATTAAACCTTAAAGGATGAATATCATTATGAATTTAATTAACCCTTTAGTCAGTTAAAATTAATCATATTTTAATTAATAACAGACATTTATAAACAAAGTGATAGGACTATTTTAATTAGATCCTTACAACAATTAATGTTTATTGAAGATTAATATTTTAGAGAGTTGTGATTTAATAAATCTATTGACATGTTTTGATGATATAATAAAACTATTCATTTTGTATTCCACATTTAATTTTAAATTATTTTCATTTACTTGATTTAGTGGTTTTAGTTAACCCAACATAGTTCAGACAAAACTTGCTAGTGCATTTCATATTAGCACTTTAATGTTATTTAGTTGTGATTTAAAAAAAATAAAATTATCCCTTTCATGTCCAAAAGTTTGGGCATGACAGCTTGTAAGTAGGATGAAATTATCTTTTCACCTTAGATACAATATCATATTCTTCCAACACTCCATCGACACATATGATGTTCAACACCAACTCATTCACTTTCTGCATAAAGGAGGTAATGTTCTTATCTTCGCCCATCTTCAACATCTCATACTTTTCTTTCAAGCACTGCAACTTAACAACTTTCACATGGTTGTCACCTTCATACAAACTCTCTAGCTTCTTCCAGATCTCATGAGCAGTTTGCAAATCCATAACATTAATCATCTCAGAATCAAACAAGGCTTCCTTAGCTCTAATATTGAATTCAACTTCCTTAATCTCATCCAAAGTAGTAGGACCATTCAGACGAGCATTATACACATTCTTAGTAATCTTCCAATAGTTTTCACTGATGCATCTCAAATGACATCCCATCTAGTTCTACCAGTGTGTGTAATTCGTTCCATCAAATCTCAGACTATCCTTCTTAAAAGAAAAGGTTGTCATCATAGATCTCCTCAAGTGATCAATCTTCTTCCAGAGGATCTAGCTTTGATACTAAATGTTGGTACCAATGGGGGGTGAAACAGTTTTCTCTCAAACTCTACACCACTCAAACACAAATTCAGATTTGATAATAAATAGTGAAAGTATAAAACAACACCACATCAATAACACACATAACACCAATATTTTTGATGTGGAAAACCCGGTTAAGGGAAAAACCATGGTGGGAACCTACCCACAATGAGATAATACCCTTTTAGGAGTAAGTGAAATATTACAATGGGGAACACACATGCATTCAGACATACTGCCTAGAGCTCATTGCTCAAATCACAAAACAAGAAGTGCTACAACTTTTGGGAAGGCTCACTACCTTATAGAAATATTCAATTGAGATCTGAAGGATCTTGAACTGATAAAATAGCATCTCCTCATGCTTGGTTATAGTTCTAGTTAAGCACAAACTCAAACTATGCTCTTTCACGCTTCTATACACTTCTTCACACTTCTCCTCTGCTACTGAAAGATCAAATCAATATTCACACACGTGGATACATCTCATATATGGATATTACATATATTTATATGAATCATCAACCTATATTTCAAGGTCAGCTCAACCCTCAATACAAATTACAAAACAATAACTTCACACGCTACAATAATACATGCAGACCTAAACAATGTTGGCTAAGACATAGTCTAGACCTAAACGAACACCGCACACAAGAAACATCTCCAAAGATTGCACCACGAATATCTACAACACACTACAATCACCATGAATGTCGCATAACATGAAGAACACCACCGGATCAAGAAAATGATCAACAACATGCACAATGATCAATGTGGACCATCAACAAAGATATAACATGATCTAGAAACATCCACAAGCAATGTGAATCACCACGGAAAAAACTACAACATCACCACTTACAAGAATCTTCATCACCATTATACCAAACCTCAAGAACACCAACTATATTGGCTATCAAACTGGAAGATTCACTTGCAGACTTCCACATCATGAACCATCTGAATTGAGGACACATATGAATGTCCCAAACACTCTTCCAAATCTGCAAACCAAGATATTGTGATTTTGGAGCAATGTGGAGCATAATCCATAATATTGAATAACACGAACAACTGAAAAACCAACCTTAATACCGGATCACACAACTCAATCAAATCACCATGAGAACCTCTAAAACTTCTGGTGAATCAACTAGAGATACTTATCTCAAAACCCATTAAATCGCAACAACTCATTTGCAACACATTGACCAAACCAACTCATCCAATCTGTCTGCAATACTAGAATACAAGAATATGTTGACATCAATAGCAACACATCATTATAGAAAACTTCTTAGCAATATCTAATAGTGGTATCCTTGCTATGCATGGAGTCTATATTTTGGAGATATTATGCTTAATTTTGTTATAATGGGTCATTCTTCTTGGGTCCGGATGACCCTGCCTCATTCCAATAATCTTGGTATATGCATTGGTAAATGCAGTATGTGGAGGGTGACATGAGTGTCTTGATAACGTGTTGGGCTTGGTTGACACACCATTTTGTATTTGTCCCCTCTGGTATATATATATATGAGAAGGAGATTAAGGAATCTCATATGTGAAAGAGAGTTAGCAGCAAAGATACCAGTGTGTAAAGTGTGAGTTGCGAACAACAAAGGCAAATAGTGTTGCAGTGGTGTAGTAGTCCTTCACCAAACCTGTTGCAGGACAATTATACAGAGATCTCTAACCGGATTTGTTGTAAGGTTTGTGAATTTTAATATGAGAACTAATCCCATGCATTTGAAGATACAAACCTTTCTAGTTCAACCTTTAATGTTGTAGTGAGCATTCTAGTAGTGAGCCATTCCTTTGTATCTTTGCAGTGAGTAGTCTGACAATGAGCCGCTTTTGTAATTTGGTAGTGAGCCATTCGGCAATGAGCCACCCTATATAACTAGTTATATTTTCCACTTGAGTGAAAAATTATCCCTCTTTGAAAGAATTTTTTTTCTCAAGATTTATATTGCATAATTTAGGCACATTTAGATAACCCAAAGGTCAATGTTTAGTTGTTCCATTCCATGGACCTATGTCATTGTGTAAGGAATGTCAAAGTATTACAGCTTGATCTTAATTACAATTTTGACAAGTTTGTATCAATTTATAGAAACATTTGCGATTTAATATTATTTTAGTACATCAATCAATTCAATAATACCTTTATCACAAATTTGACATCAATGACAAAACATTTTTCAACATCTTATAGGTTCATGTTCATATGGTTTGGTGTGGGGGACTTGGGAGAGTTATGGTGAGTTGTTGTGAGAGAGTATGGAATGGTTTTTGTTGCATGTGTGGATCACTGTGATTGTTCTTTGTTACTACATGTTTTTTATTATCAGCCACACCTTGGATGAATGTTGTTTGGTAGAGCTAGTATGCCTTGATCTATTTTCAGATTTGACATTACCCATGTGCAATGGTAGTTCTTGGATGTGTATGTTATTCATGGAAAAGTTTGTACATGGAGCTTAAGATTGTAGTTTATGGGTTGAATATGTTGTTGTCATGACTTATGTTGATGTTTGGATACCTATGAAGTATGGATAAATATTTGTTATGTTTTTTTATTTTTAGTCATGTGGGTTATTGTTATTTGGTAATAATTTGGATCATTTTTCATCACTTGGATTCGATGCTTGTTCTCTTTGGATTTGTGCATCTTCAACTTGGATTGTTCATTTTATTCTTTAGGTAGCATGTTGAAAATGAAAGGAGTTATTGTTTGAAATGGTGGCCACATTGAATGTTATTGCATGTATCTTGATAAAAGAATGATAGAATGTTGGATCCTCATATGGTTTCATGGATGGCTATGATAGTTTATTTCATTAATTGAAAACTTATACAATGCATACAACAAGTGGGAGAATGTTAGGAAAAGGGTGGTGCACATCTTGCACAAGAAAGAATTATTTTAATTATGTAAAATTAATATTTATTTGTGGTGCATCTTTAGGAGATGTTTTTATCTACATTAAATATTTCTTTTTTATCTTCTTTTGAAGTTGTATGTAACATTGGTTAGATATATGTGAGAGATACACATGGAAAAAATATTTAATATTGGAAAAGATTAGTATCAAAAAGTAATTGTTGGGGTCAATGGCTTTGTGTACTCATTTTTTTGAGGCACATGGTTTTTCCTTACCACTCAGTTCTTTTGTGTGAGCTTGATTCTATAAAAGAAAACACATGTTTAGTGGTTAAGGTTGCTTAGTTAGGTCCTGGTTTTCATTTGTACAGATCTCTCTTATTGAGTGCATATGTGAAGCATGGGATGGGATGTGTAGTTACATGATTGGACACATAGATAATTCATTAGAGGAACTTGATTTTTTAGAAGTATCCTTGGAGACTCTATAAGTACAATATTGTAGTTATTTATTGTTCAATAATACATTGAATATAAAAAATTTGGAGGATGGGTTTCTCCCTCTTGAAAGAAGGGATTTGGACGGGGAGACACTAAAGGGTGGTCCTAGACCTTATGTTTAGATGATTAATAAAGATAGAAAATGTTTAAAATTCAAATTTAAAATGTTTTGAGTGTATCTCATTTTGAACAATTTGGATATCCATGGTCTCCTTTAAATATCTAGAAAGGTCCACCTCAACACAAAGCTACCACTAAGAGTGAGATGAATACAACTATTCAAGTTTAAAATAAATCACAATGGTAGGAGTAACCCAAGGAGAAGTCTTTAATATAGGATTCGAAAACAAATAAAAAGGAATGGAAAAGACAAGGGTAACAACTGAGAATGTCTTTAACATGGTTGGATTTAGAAACAAAAAATCAAAATATTTGGTAATTTTTTGCACGATATCTATGTGAATCCTAGGCAAGAGTTACACAACCCATTCCTTAAGCATTCTTTTAGGGGGAATCCTTCCCACAAAATACCCTATCACGATAAATTTTTCTAACTATTGGCAAACATTATCAAATTTAGAAATGGGATGAACAATGCCTAGGGGTGTTTTAGGAGACATACATTGTGAAACACCTTAGTGAGTGAGGGTGTCATTGGTAGTTGTTATTATTCCTTCATCTCCAATAATATCAACTATGAAGGTCTAACATGCCCAAAATATCACCCTTTCGATTTACTAAGTTTTAACCAAAAGTTAAAGAATCACATTAAGGAAATATATTGCTAGAATACAAGTAATAAAAAAATTCCTTTTTCCTTTCAAAATAAAATGCATATTTGAAATAAATTTCTTTTTATGTTTCATCTCATCATGAAACATATACAAATTCATATTCATAAACATATGAATGCATTTACATTATCCTTTTCAAACTTCCATTTACTTTAGGAATATTTGAATACATATAATCTTCTAGGAGTTTAATGAAAACATAAGTCAAACAAAGTAGTCCAGACGTCCTTCTTGGAAATCATCCTCAAATATTGTTTGCCATATGCATGAGGAAGAGCATCACGCAAGTGCTTTTCCACCCAACAAAGACTTAACAATCCCCTGTGCCTCTTCTAACTGAAGTGACCTGACCCTTCGACAAAGAATTTGGTTTGGTAACCTCACAATAATATAGCCTTATAAGCACAGTGTTGTGTCCTATATAACTAGAGCTATCATACATTGGCTACAACCTAAATGTATGACATTCCTTGCCTAGTATGTAAACCTAGATCACAATGAATCGACAATGTAGACAAAGGCAACCTAAATTACTTTGGCCAAAGAAATCATCACCCAATACTTTGAGTGGGAGTCATATGTCCACCCACTTCATTGCTCTATTTGGCAAATTGGCCATTTTACTAAACCCATATTTTTTTCCATGAGTTAATAATAGAATGATGGTATGGTTATTCCCATCCTAAGATTATTCTAACCCTAGGATTAACCAACTCAGTCATTCCTATTTACTAAGAATAACAACATAGTATAATTCTAACTTACCAATCACATAAATGAATATATTCATAAGATTATAAGTTCCTATCATTCAAGAATACATGCACTTCAAGTAACACAATCTCTATCATTGCTTCATTTGAGCCTATGCAACATCTTAATCCATAACATATCAATATAAAAGAAAGGAATAATCCTCATGCATGTAATATAGCTATTACGCAACACCAATTCCTTCCTCCAATGACACTAGCCTCACCACTATTTCTCTATCTTAGAAATTCCCAAGCCTTTGATAATAGCAACTATCCTATTCCCTCACAACAATGAACTATTTCCTTCTCTCAATGAAAAACTATGAAAATAAGAACAATAAGCAAATGACATGATTATAGAAACGAAAAGATGGGATGTGATGAAATGAGATAGAATGATTATACTCCAAGAGAGCTCTTGTATTTATACAAAAGTTTGCGAGACTTAATTCTATAATTAAACTCTTAGAAGTGCCACCAATCTCCCTCTTATCGCCACCACTAATACTATGTGGCTTCTCCTCTAATTACAAAGCCATATATATATATATATATATATATATATATATATATATATATATATATATATATATATATATATATATATATAATGATGTTGTGATTGTCATTGATGGACACACACTTGCTTTGAGATCACTTTTTGTATGTATGAGTTATGCTCAACCGGTATTTGTTCCAATCGATATTATGTATTTATAGTCTTCAGACTATCGGTGTTTTGCAGAAAGTGTTTACCAATCTCAAGCGGTATGAAGACTCAAGTGGTTTGAGGATCCCAAAGTGGTACGAAGGAACAAAGCGACTGTTATAATTTTTCCTAGTTTTCATTTTGACAAACCGGTAATTGGTAAAATGTGTGAACTGGTAATCGGTAAATGTATGAACCGGTATTACTCTGTGATGAGTTACCAACCGGTATTTTTGTGATGAGTTATCATCCACCGACACTTTGGCGGTGATTCTATATCATGTTACCAAATGTGTCCAGATGCATTGAACCTAGGAACTTACAATGTAATCCTATTGGACCGACATGAATCAGATTCCTTTATAAGGACATCATGTCTAGTGTTTTAGTTGATGTTAGCATTTTTAGGTGGTTGATGAGGTTTTTGTTTGTGAGATCACAGAAGAAGTTTAGGTCTATGTGAAGAAACAAAGTGTGGAGATTTTGAAGACTGAAGTAATGCTGAAATGCATTAACAATGAGCTATCAAGGATCTAACCAAGCATATTGTGCTATTATTTAGATCACTCACTTGTTGATTACTCACATCTTTGACAAGTCTGAAACCCTTAACCAGGTAGGCCTGGCAAAGCCTTTGTAAATCCTCTAACAAGGTGGTTCACAACTGTGGATCTGAAATCCTCTCACAAGGTAGTCTTTAATCAGACTTACCTCCTAACATAGATTGAGATTCCTAACAAGATCTATTCTAGTGAAGAACATTATATGACCTTAACCAGTCTGACCTTAACCGGTCTGGTTGCTATTCTACAGATAGTTACTTGTGAGTTTCATCTCACCGTGGTTTTTCCCATTTGGTTTTTCACGTCAAAATCTCGTGTTTTGGTGATTGTGCTCCTATGGGTGAATGCCTTATTTGTTGTTTGTTTTGCATTTGTCTTAACCGGTTTGTTAGTAAAACTGTTATACCAGTTTACTACTAAATTGTTTAAGTGTTTGAGTTCAGTATTTTTTTGTATACTAATTCACCCCCCCCTCTTAGTATTCATCAATTGGTATCAGAGCCAACCTTTCTATAAGTTTAACCACTTGGAAGGAGATATGGGGGAATAGACTGTGAGGGAACTTACTCATCGTCTTACTCAGACTGAGAAAGCCTTTGATGAAATCAAAGTCAATATAAAGCCTCTCTAGCAAAGAGAAGAGAGCATGTTGAGAAACTGATGGAGCTTACTGAAAATAGTTCTTCTGATGAAGCAGACATGGAAGCCCTAGTTGAAGAAGTTGAAAAACTGAATGAATCTAATGTTAACCTAAGAAGGGAACTAGAAGGACTGACTATCAGAATGTGTCAAGAGCTTGAGAACCGTAGGAAAGCTGAAGATCTGGTAAAAGACAAAGATCATGAGATCTCCAAGCTGAAGCAAGAAATCAGTGCACTTACCACTCATCTCCAAGAGAGTAAAGTGGGAAAAGAAGAAATGCAAGGTGAACTAAACATGGCTATTTCTGAGAATGCAACCTTGAAGGAATCCATTGTTGCTATTTCCAAAGAACTCACTAAGTCAAAGGAAATACTTGCCAAATTCAATAAGAGTACTGTTAAGCTAGAACAAAAGCTTGAATCAACAAAACCAGTAAAGAATACCACTGGACTTGGTTTTTCTAGTTATGAGGAAGGTGAGACCTCTAGAACAAAAGATGGAGCATCAAAGAAGCAACCGACACCAAAGGATAAAGGTAAGAAAAATTTCAAACCTGTTTGCTTTAATTGTCTCAAGGAAGGACACTTTGCCAATGTATGTAGAAGTAAGGCTTACAATAATTTTCCCTACTTTCTAAACAATAAGCCTAGATCCAATAGATTCAATGGTAATTGTTATGGATGCAACAAGTTTGGGCATAGAGAATTTGAATGCAGGTCTGTTATACACAACACTGGAAGATATCCTCAAAGGAGTCAAGGAGTTTTTCTTGAATCCTCTATGAACTAGAATCCAAACCGGTATAGTGCCTATGACCATCAGTCAGGCGGTGGTGACTATCAAGCGGCAACTGGTTGGAGAGAAACCTATTTCATTTGCCATGGTAGTGGTCACACTACTCCAACATGTAGTATGAAGAATGGTAGAATGAACAATGGACCATGGAGAACACCTGGAGTGGTATGCTATCATTGCAACAAACCGGGACACCCTGCAAGAACCTACAGAATGAGAAAGAACATATTAGATGATATACTGGTCACTCTGGAAGGAAAGATTGATGTTGAAATTGTTCAAGCAGATATGAAGACAACATGGAAGAAGAAACCTAAAGAAGTATCACAAGAAGAACAGGTTTCTGCACCTAGTGTGGAAGTCGCTGAACCGACAAACTAAACTTCAGAAAAGCTTAGGGGGAGAAAATCGGTGAAATGTTTTGAGCCCCCAATTTATATCGGTAAAAGACCTTAACTGGTATGTGATACCTGTCAATTGGTAGAAGACTGGAAACGGTAAAAGGCAATTTAGGGTTTACACCCTAATGGTGGAGCATTTATTATGGTAGGTGAAGAATTTGTTTAAATGGGATTTTCAAGTCATTTTCACTTATCAGTTTGCGAGCGAAGAAATTTTCAAGTGCAGAGTGACAAAAGACGATTTGTCTTGCAATTCAGAGAGATTTCAAAACTTTGAAGAATAATTTGGAGATAATATCAATTAGTCAAGTGAAGAACACAAAGCGGTAATCCAACAATCGAAGTAGTGTGTGGCGAAGCTGAAGTTGCAAACCCTAAATTGCAAATTTCTGAAGGTATTTATCGAAATTCTTGTTTATCCGTTTATCATGGCTTCTGCATCGCACTCTAGTTCTAGTGCACCTATTGATTCAGTAGATTTCATCCAACGGAAGGCGAAATACAATGCCCTATCCTAGATACCCACTGGTGTTATAGTTGAGGAAGGTATTTCAGATTATATTGATTGCAAAATAGAAGACCTAAGATCTCTAATGATCCATTCTTAGTTAAGTTTATTCTGCGGGAATGACAAGAAGATCAAACCGGAATACAGCATCCTAAAAAGAAAGAAACTTCACAATGCAATCTATTTTCTTGAAGAATTTACAAAAGATCACATCTGCATCATTCTAAGCAGAGTGCACGGTGACAAAATGTATCTTGAGTGGACACATGACATCACACCGAAAGTGATTCATATCGTCACCGATTTCTATAATGTTGGAGAAGTGCCAACCCTAAGGAAAGTCATTAAGATGGAGATGACCAAGCTCACCGGTTCTATGAGCGACCAATGGGGAATGACCGTCAACACCATCAAGGATGATCTAGTCAAGTATGTTTGTATGGTGATAGGTTACCAGACGTTCTATGCTAGCAAAATTAACTTTGTCTCTACTGCAGCGGTAAATGCTACCTACATGATGATCATGGAAGATGCCTCGTTTGATTTATGCACCTGTATGCAAAGGCAACTTCTGGTGAACCTGAAGTCTATTAAATAGGACAATGCCTTAAGATTTAAATTTGGACAACTGTTAGTAGGATTGTTTTTCTACTTTCAAGGCTATTTCCGAAGATTCCGTGATATACAATGGTCTGCTAACCAACCGGTTACCAAGCAAATCAGAGAAAGCCTCCAGGTGGTAGGAACCAGTTATCCTGAAGTATTGAACAAATACTTTGATGAGTTTAAGTGGAAGATGAGCCAGTGGATGAGGATATCTGACGATATTGTCTAGAAGTATGAAGAGGACATCTGCTTTACCATCAGAGTAGATGAGTGCATAATGGAGGCGGTTGAGCCTAGAAAAGAAAAGGTGGAACCCATGGGATATGAGGTAATGTATGACATGCTAGACGGGTATGCCTCTACCCTACTTGCCTCACCTCTTGATCCTAAGAAGAAGAAAACCAACACCTATCTGGAAAGGGTAACACCGGTTGAAGAACCTTTAGTAAAGAAGGGAAAGGCAGTGCAATCTGTATCGGCACTAGTTACCTCAACAAGTCCTAAAGTGACCAAGCGGTCACCGACAAAGAAGAAACCGTAAGTTGCACCCGCCAAGGTATTTGAGAGGAAGCGGAAGACCAAAGGCAACACACCGGACTCTGAGGACATAGAACCTGAAGAACTGCCTAAGAAGACTATGCAACCAAGGAAAAAGACAAAGACAACTAGCAATGAACCGACATCATTAGCACCGGTAAATATAGACATTTCCTCTTACAAACCATTGACACATTGTCAAAGAACTATCAAGAATATGAGGAGAAAAGTGCTAAGTGATTCAATAGATCATTTTGATGATTTTAATGACAATGAAAAGGAGGAAGTTGAACAGGAAGTTATTCAATATTTATGTATTAATGACTAGCCGCCATCAGAAATTAGATCCGTGACACCAGATTTTTTATACAATTCTTTAGATAACAAGTGGTGCATTGTCATAGAAAAGGAACAGGAAATAAGAGAGGAAATATTTGCACAATATTTTCCTAATGTGTCAAATTCAGAACTTTATAAAGTTATGGAAAAGTACAAAGGCCTCTTCTTCATGAGAAGAAGAAGACTCTTGTTATTGGAAGGAAAAGTCCTTGAAGTGGTAAAAGATACCCACTCACATGCCAAAGCCGCTCTAAGATTGCACAAAGTATCAGAAGACAACAAGAAGGTTGAACAAGAACTAGAAATTGGAAAACCGGATGAGGTCTGTGACAGTGAAGGAGAACCGGTCACTAAATAAATGGACCCTATTGACGTTGATGCTTTGGATGGTGAAAATGTCACTTCAGATACAACAAAGGAAAAGGGTGACAAAGATTAGGAAGAAGAGAAGAGGAAACAAGCAAAAGAGGAGAAGAAGAAATAGGAGGAGGAGAAGAGAAAAGAAGAAGAGAAAAAGAAACAGGAAGAGGAGAAGAGAAAAGAGGAAGAGAAAAGGAAACATGAAGAAGAGAAAAAGAAACATGAAGAGGGGAAGAGAAAAGAAGAAGAGAAAAGGAAACAGGAAGAGGAGAAGAAGAAAAAGGAAGAGGAGAAGAAGAAACAGGAAGAGAAGAAGAAGAAAGAAGAAGAGAAGCGGAAAGAAGAAGATAGAAAGAAGGAAGAAGAAAAGAGAAAGAAAGAAGCAGAGGACAAAAGAAGGCTGAAGAAGAAAAGAAAAGAGCCAAAGAGAAGGAGGAAGCAGCAAAGAGCACACAAGTGGAGACCCTAAAGGCAACCGATGGTCAAGCTAAATCGGCTGACATCACCAATCCCATTGACCTCCAATTTGCAAATGAATCGGAGCTATTGCAAAGCATTAAGCTTGCCCAAGAGTGACTAGAAGCGCTAAGGAGGAAGAAGGAGCAAGATGTTATTCAAACTGTGGTGGAAACTCTTACCAGTTTGATTCCCAGTACCAACCTTCCCAGTACCAATTCCTCTTTGGCCCAATTGAAACTTTTATGCACAGTTGTAGAGTACCAGGTGCAATGCCTGGAAGACGTTGATGAAGCCAATGCACAAAAGAAGCATCAAAAGGCACTGAACACTGCCTTAGTGAAGAAATTAAACGAGCTCCGATCTAAACTTCAGAAAGCGCAGAAGGACATAAGAGATGCTCTTGATGAGGGGAACCTACTGATCAGTAAGATATGCCAACCCCATCTATTTTGTGATGATGTGCTTGCACAGAAGGAAAAGTTGCAATCTAACTTGCACGCATATATATGCACCTTCAAGACACCCTATGATTCCTTCACCACATATGGGCAAACCGTTCACTGGTTTCAACTCTAGACTACCAGAATAGAGTTGGAGATTTGCAGGAACTTCAATTGGTTCTACTACCTCGACTGCAAATACTTCATAAATGTTATCTCAATATGGATGCCTTAACGGTCACTCAAGAGATGAGCATCATTGATGCCATGGAAGAACAGGTATCCCAGATGCAAACAGAAAGTGAGGTGGCTACCTCATTACTTGAATCATGGTCCTTATCCATGAAGACCTTCATGCAGGATTTTAAATCAGTTTTTGATAAGTTTCACTCATTATTATCATAAACATTTATTATATTAATGATAATGAGAAACAGGGTTATTCTGCAATACTTTGTCATTGTTAGCAAAGGGGGAGTAGTATTTTGTATTTAAAATTTTGGTGAATGCCATGTATGCTTTCATGTTATCTCTTTAGGGGACTAGTATACATTGTAGTTTTTGCAAAAGGGATAGTGTATATGCTTGGGGGGAGTAATTTTGATTATGACACATTTTTGTTGTAAAACACTTAGATGTCAAAAATTTTCCTAAGTGTTGCCATCAATGCCAAAGGGGAATATTGTTGGCATTTTTGATGATGATGTTGTGATTGTCATTGATGGACACACACTTGCTTTGAGATTACTTTTTGTATGTATGAGTTAGGCTCAACCGGTATTTGTTCCAACCGGTATTATGTATTATAGTCTTTAGACTATCGGTGTTTTGCAGAAAGTGTTTACTGATCTCAAGTGGTATGAAGACTCAAACGGTTCGAGGATCCCAAAGTGGTATAAAGGAACAAAACGGTTGTTATCATTTTTCCCAATCTTCATTTTGACAAACCGGTAATTGGTAAAATGTGTGAACTGGTAATCGGTAAATGTATGAACCGGTATTACTCTGTGATGAGTTACCAACCGGTATTTTGTGACGAGTTATCATCCACTGACACTTTGGTGGTGATTCTGTGTCGTGTTACGAAATGTGTCCAGATGCACTGAACCTAGGAACTTGCAATGTAATCCTATTGGACCGACATGAAATCAAATTCCTTTATAAGGACATCATGTCTAGGGTTTTTAGGTGGTTGATGAGGTTTTTGTATGTGCGATCACAGAAGAAGTTTAGGTCTGTGTGAAGAAACAGAGTGTGGAGATTTTGAAGACTGAAATAATGCTTAAATGCATTAACAATGAGCTATCAAGGATATAACCAAGCATACTGTGCTAGTATTTAGATCACTCACTTGTTGATTACTCACATCTTCGACAAGTTTGAAACCCTTAACTAGGTAGGCCTAGAAAAGCCTTTGTAAATCCTCTAACAAGGTGGTTCACAATTGTGGATCTGAAATCCTCTCACAAGGTAGTCTTTAATCGGACTTATCTCCTAAAAGAGATTGAGATTCCTAACGGGATTTGTTCTAGTGAAGAACATTGTATGACCTTAACCAGTCTGACCTTAATCAGTCTGGTTACTATTTTGCAGATAGTTACTTGTGAGTTTCATCTCACCGTGGTTTTTCCCATTTGGGTTTCCATGTCAAAATCTCTTGTGTTATGGTGATAGTGCTCCTATGGGTGAATGCCTTGTTTGTTGTTTGGTTTGCATTTGTCTTAACCGTAGTCAAATTTTTATACTGGTTTACTGCTAAACTGTTTAAGTGTTTGAATTCATTATTTTTTTGTATACTAATTCATCCCCCTGTTAGTATTTATGAATTTTATCAATATATGTGTGTGTGTGTGTATGTGTGTGTATACATCTATATACACACATATATATATGTATATATATACACACATGTATATAACATGTTTCTATATATATACATGTATGTATACACACACACACACACACACACACACACACACACACACACACATATGTTTATATATATGTTTATATGTGTGTGTGTGTAGATGTATATATATACATACATATATATATGTATAGATATATATATTGATGCTCTGCAAAATGGACAATGTTAGACTAAAATATGTGGTTGTATAACACATAAGAACACAAGAAACAAATGTTAGTGTTAGCAACCAAGGATTATTCTAAACATGCATATCAAGAGAGATATTAAAAACATGATGAAGTGTTTAACTATGAAAGCAAACACAACAAGGCATCTCCAAATGCTTTTTGCACTATGGATGCCTTACGGAGGTTCAAGATTGATAAATGATTGTTCTCAAAATGATATGCAAATGTGAACAAAAACTAATTAGATATGCTATGAAATGAACTAAGATTTATTTTAGTCCAAAATGACAATATATGTTATTTATGCTAAATGTTCTTTAAAAATGACTATAATGTAAATGCATACAAGTTTTCAGGATCTAGATTATGAAGAAATGGGCTCTATTTATAGGAAAAATGGAGCAATGGATGGTTGAGGTCGAGTAATCTCAACAAGAGTCAGGACTAAATGATATTCAATCCATGTGAGGACTTTCAACCCAATCCCAGAATGACAAGTGTCAACATGAGACGGGTTGAGAGGAGAGGGAAGAAGCATTAAATGCTTGATATGACCTAAGGGTTAACTTGGGAGTTAAGGTCAATGTTGGGTTGAGTGAATAAATTCATTATTCAAAGAATAATGCTTTTATCCAATGGATAAACTCTTGTGCAAAGGTTAAAGGGATAACCATGGTCAAAGCAATAAATTCTTGAGGAGACACATGAGTTACATGAGGATTGAGTTAGGGGTCAAAGTCCCTAACCATGGGTGCAAGTGGATTTAACCATAAATGGTCATGCAAGAGCCATTAATGGTCATGTAAGAGCCATTAGTGGTTTGGAAGACTTTAGAGGTTAAATTGTTGAATACATAAAGCATTTAATAATTTTCAAAGACTTTGAAGTCTTTGAGAAGTGGCTTCAAGTTGCTTAGGAATGTGACAATATTCAGGGGATGGATTAGGCTAATTAGAAAGGGGTTTAGAAGAATCTAGAAGGGGATTAGGATTGCAAGTGGGTTTGGTGGGTGAGGGAAAATAGGATTTTTATTAAAATAAAATTCATTTATTTCAACAAATAGGTGCAAGTTGCATTTTTAGGAGAATGCAAGTGGGGGGGATTTAATGATTTAAATAAATGTTTTATTTAATTTATTTAAAAGAGGAAAGGGGATTTAAATGATTTAAATAAATGTTTTATTTAATTTATTTAAAAGAGGAAATGGGATTTAAATGAAATAAATAAATATTTTATTTTATTTATTTAAAAGAGGAAAGGGGATTTAAATGAAATAAATAAGATTTATTCATTTAATTGATTGTGAATTTGGTTTAATGAATTAATTAAATAAATTGAATAATTTATTTAATTAATAGGAGAATATTTTGAAGATGAATTTATTAAATATTAATTTAATTAACTGATGGCTAGTAGATTTTTAATCAAATAAATAACAAATATTCATTTAATTAAAATGGACAGATTTATGTGACTATATACACACACACACACACACATCATGTAATCAATCAGAAATCAAAGGGAAATCACAAATCCCTATCCTAATAGAATTCAAACAAAAACTCAATGAAATATAGATGCATATAGAATTATTCTAAACAATATAGAACTCCCTATTGTGCATCAGGGCTTCCATTGCTCTTCTCTTCTTTGTGGTATGGTGGTTCTTTGATATCGCGTTGGCAACTTGCAAATGACACAAAGATTCGAAGTTCGTGATTGTTGAAAATGGAGATTGAATGCTCAATTTATAGATTATTGGAGAGGATTGAATGAAAGATGGAACGAATTGATCAAGAGGTGGAACTCAGGTGAGCTCACATGCTGATTTGAAGGAGGAAAATAATAGATTAAATAAGTTAACTGATTGAGAAAAAAGATGATTGAAAGATGAAAAAGAATGATTGGAGGAGATAAAGAGGATGAAATGGAAAGCTTTATTTAGAAAAAGGTAACTAGAAGATAGTTATAAGAATTAAAAAAGATAATTGAATTAATTAATTAATTGATTGAATTAATTAATTTAGCATGTGCTTGTACTTTGACTTTGATTTTCAATTTCATCTTTGCATGAGATTTAATTCAAATATTGAATTTATTTTAAATTCAATTTGTTATTTGAATATATTTAGAACTTGACTTTGATTTTCAATTTGATTTTTGAAATCATGCACATGTATTTGAATTAGAAGAATATGAATTTGAATTATTGAATTTGGGAAATTAATGAAATTAAATAAAATTTAAATTTGAATTTAAAATTAGAATTAGAAGAATTAATTAGTTAATTAAATAATTTAAAGAAACTATTTATTTATTTAGAAATTGAATTTAATTAAATAATAAAGATTATTTAAATTAAAGGATTAAAATCACAATTAATTAAATAATTAATATTTTAGAAAAGGGTTAATGAATAATTGATTAAAGATAGAAATTAAAAATGAATTTATTTAAATAATAAAGATTATTTAAATTGAAAGAATTAATCAGAATTAATTAAATAATAAATATTTAATTAATATTAGAAAATGGTTTAATGATTAAATGATGATAGAATTGAATTTGAATAATTAATAAGATGACAAAGAAATATGAATTTAGAAGAATAAGAATAATTAACTTAATTAAAGAATTATTTAACTAATTGGAGGAATAATTGGTACATGATTAATGAGATATTTTTAGGTGTCTACATTTGCCCCTCTTTGAGACAAAGTCAGAATGATGTTGTTTGAAAGGAAATTAAAAAAAAATCTCTGCCCCAGTATGCCCAAGTAATACTTAGGGTGTAATGCCCCTTCAAGAGATTGTTTATCCATTAAAGGTATGAATGATCTCTCAAAAAAAGAAGAATGTTAGATAGAAGAATAGTTAGTTGATTAGGGATAGAGATAGGTGATGTGAAGATGATATTGAGATAGAATATGAGAGAATGAACCTTAGAATGAAATAGAATAATGTTAGATGATAGAAAATGATTTAGAAAGAGATGATGAGAAAAGAATCAACAAACTAGCAATAAGCAAATGAGATGAAATGAGAATGATTGATTCACGAACCTGTATCATTATTTATTGCGCAATATATATTCATCACCAAACCTTATTATTGAACAATGGAGCTTAGCACATCAGGGTATAAGGAACCAAGATGTAAAGATATCTCAGTGAAACCCTCCATTCTGGTTGTAGTGCCAGGGGTCGAGGTATGTGGGATAGTCACAAGCATAGCTATCCATGATATTTTGCATGAGAAATTTGTTGAATGAACGTACCAACACAGACACCCACTGGAACTATTACCCCACAAATTCATTGGTTCACACCACACACAACAAACAAAGAAAAAGATAATGCCCATCATGGCTCCTCTAGTCACTTGTGGACATCCTTGAGTAGCGTAGGAACATAATCTGTCGCCAAAATCAGCAGCTATACTGACCTTGTCCCTTCGTTCTCAGTTGCTTGACGTGATAGTTGATAATGTCTGATCTCAGAAAGTTCCATACCCCATTTAAGAATGACTTGTCTGATTTCGAGTGTATCCTCTTCTATTTAAGACAAGATAATGATCACTTGATATGGATATGATATGATTGATAAGACAGTTTGATCAGTTGATTGCAAATGTTTGACTGGATAGTCATATCCTTTGTTAACTTCATGCGAATCATTTGCTAGATATTTGCTAGGGTGTTTGATTCTTTCGAGACATTTTATTGCAAGTTTTTTGATTGAGTTTTGAATGTTTTTGGATTTTGTGGATTGATATTTGAATGTTTTTGGTAGATTTTTTTTATCTCAATGTTTTTGGTATTTTTTTAGGACTTTATATGATTTTTTTGGTATTTTTCAGGACATTATGAATGTTTTTGGCTGATTTTTTCAGGACCTTTTATGAATGTTTTTAGATTTTTTGCTTTTCACTATTTTTGGATTTTATGTTTTTCACTGTTTTTGAATTTTATGTTTTTCATTGTTTTCGAATTTTATGTTTTTCACTATTTTTGAATTTTTATGTTTTTCACTGTTTTTGGATTTTTATGTTTTTCACTATTTTCGAATTTTATGTTTTTCACTGTTTTTGGATTTTTATGTTTTTCACTGTTTTTGGATTTTTTCAGGACTTTATATGATTTTTAGGATTTTTTCAGTTATGCCTCCAATGTGCAGACCTATATGACATAATGATAAGTAGATTGCATGTGGAGACAATGAATTTTGACATGACCTATGTTAATGCAATATGCATGATGAAGATGCATTTCTTATTTGAACAAGGATGACTATGTTTGTTTAGCATTTTGTAATACACCAATTGAATTGGAGGTACAAAAACATTTCATAGATAAGCGATCAATCGATCCTTAAGGTCCCATGGAACATCCAAATTAACACACTTAGTGACTATGATTTACAAATGGAGATGCAGAAAACTTCCTGATTGGTTCTTGAAACTTTGATCTTCTTTTGCCCATGTGTGTGCAAATGAGTTAATTCTCACTCTTGTGTTCATTAAAGATCCGTAGCATCCTATACGACTAGCTACATGGATTATCCTAACTTCAAAAGCATTCTGAATAGAGCCTCGCTGCCAGCAAGCTTTTAGAGCTTCGACGAGGTTATAAACTGTAATTTTTCAAATATTTCTCCATTGCCAGGAGGCGTTCATAGCCTTGATGGAGTTACTTGCATGTTCGCATAGTCAATATTTTTGTCGCACTTTCTATGCATAATATTTCAGTTATATATCATTGCTCTTTTGCCTTGAGATGGATATTTGGCATAACACTTTTTCTTTTTATTTTATTGCCTTGACTTCTAATTAATGAAACCTACTTGGGTGTGACGATTATAGCGGTGCTGAAGTAGAATTCTAGTTTTTTCACTAGCCATATGATCAACTAGGTGTCTCGAATGAATTATAGATTTTGTTAATGTGTTCGATATATAGCAATTGATAGATTTTGGGTTAACAAGTCTCAAATAGTGAAATCACTACCCAACCATAAGTAAAGCGTCGTCATAGGGTAATGTTGATAATGTATGACCTTAGGACCTCAAAGACTTCATGTTTGAATATCTAAGAAAGGAGACTACCCTTGTTTCTTTTGAATGTAAATAGGTGATCAACTTGGACATTTGCCTTGTTTTATTGATGCTACTATATGCTAATGCAAAAAACTATATGCCATGAAATCTGTGAATATGATGTGCTTGAAAAAGAAACTATATGTGATGTAGTTCTTTGAATAAAACGAGATGCAATGTGGAAAGAAAAACCTAAACTAACCCAACCCTTAGATATAATATCGTTTAAGGTGCATGTTGTTCATAGGGCCAGGGAGTTTTATGTAGGTAGTTCATTGGTCTTTGTTTGAAGAGTCAGATAAAGATGTCTTTTCCAATAGGATATAAGGACTTGGCTGAGTGAACATGTACAGCATCTCCAATGTTGATTTCCTTAGTTTTTAGATTTTGTGGATCATCAGAGGGAAATCTAGTTGTGGCACCCATCAATTCAGCTATAGCCTCATCATTTTCAAAGAAATCCAATTGTGGTAGATTCTCTTGCCCCTAATCTATCAAGTGTGGGTGTATGAGGCAAATAGATTCCAATTCCGAAGTTGTGACATGAGCGGGTGTTATATTTGTTTTTATTGATGCACTTGAAGAGGATGATGAAGCCAACTAGTAGTTGATCTCATTAACTGGTGTTATGATTGTTTTTATCACTACATTGGAATTTGATGATGATGCACATACAATTGTTGACAAGTTGTTCTCTGCAGTATGATCAGGACTAGTGATTCATTGATAAGGGGTTCATGAAAAATGTGTGTAGAGGGATGGGGATCATGAGGGATACTAGGAGAAATGGTAAGTTCATTTGAGAGGGAATCTTGTAAGTAACATGGAGGATTATGACATGGAGATGAAGGGATGGAGGGATCTTGATCAGGATCTGGACAAATAACGGGATCTTTCTTAGGACATGAAGGTGAAGGAATACTTTGATCTTGACTTGGAAAGAGATTATTAGGAAGGATGGAAGGGATGTCTTGATCTTGTTTATGAGGTGGATGTTGGATGGGACTTGAAAGGAAACTTTGTTCTTGAGACAAAAGAGTATCATTATGAATGGAATAGAAAAGAGCTAGGGGATCATCATAAGATTCTTGATCAAAATTTGGGTAGGATGGAAGGGTTTGTTCTTGATCATTGTTTGTTTCAAGACTCATTTCTTCTAATTTTGGATCATCCTCTTGACACGTGGTAGAAGTTTGGATATGCATGGGAGATTCTTGGAATGTTTCAACACATTGGCCTAATGAGAAAGGATTTTGAATGGGACACTCTATGATAGGAGTATATGATGTGATTGGGTCTTGAATTTCTAAAGCATGGAAAGGACTAGCATCATGACTTGGATTAGATTGGATTTGTATTATGGATAGCCCTTGGGAGGTTGCGTTATTGGATAAAGATGGTGTGGACTGCTCTTGTGTGACTTCAAGCTATGAGGAAATGATGGAAGATATGGAGGCTACTTGAGGTGCAAAGTCTTGATGGGAAGAACCATTGCTAGACATGGGTAGATTACCTTGTTGCATGATAGGTGACACATTGACCATGTTCGATTGATGTCCAAGGGGTGACATGTTTGTAAATACACTTGAATTTATTTGGGGTACCCTTGGTGGTGTATTTGAAGATATAGGAGGATATTCACATACAGGTGATGTGACTGAAGGCAAAATTGATTTTGTAATTGTGTGTGACCTTGGTAGGGATTGACTTGTTTGCACAATTTGTGGTGCTGGGAGTTGTGTCATTTATTGTATTGGTGTTGGACTTGCATTGCTGGATGTATTTGCTATTGATATTGGTTTTTCATGTTTATTTGTGTGAGAATAGTTGGTATGTCTAATTTTATAATAAGAGCTCGCACATCAACTAGCTCTAGGTTTGTAATGGGATCTCCAAATTTTTTAAATAGTTTGAACATGTGGGATCTACTCTCTTCACATTTTTTAACATTTTGTTCCAAGATCTCTATTTATTGAGCTAGTTTCTCTTCAAGTGATGGAGAAATAGGTATGACATTTGTTTATTCCTGATAAGTTTGATGCACGTTTTGGGACATGTATATGCTGGATTGGGATGATTGATTGTTTGGTTGCAATGACATGGTCCCACAAAATTTGGAAATTTGATAAGGGTAATGTTGTCTCCTAAAAGTTTGAGAGCTTGTTTCAACCATAGCACCATATGCCATTTTGTTTTGATTTTTTGAAGTTTAGGGATGAAATGCAATGCTACTAAAGGATGAAAGTGCAACCCTATTTTATTTTTTTTGGATTTTGAGAATTTTGAAAATGGACCAATGCAACTAAGGATGACAAATGCAACCTATGTTTTTGAATTTTTTTGACAAATTGGATTAATGAATGACAAGATGAAACCCTAAATAACGACAATGCAACCTATGGACTTGGACTAGGGAACACCCTAATTTTGAAGATAATACATAATGGAGATACTGATTTGACCCTATGTCTTATGAGGATGAAGACAATGAAAGGACTAAAATTAGGATTATGATGACTATGCAAGGACTTATGAAAAGATTATGATGACTATGTAAGGACTTATGTGATGAGTATGTAAGGAATATATAAGAAGATTATGACAACTATGTTAGGATTGATGATAGTCCCAAAGATATTGAGAGGGGGGTGAATCAATATCTAACCAATTGATAGATTCTTTAATCTTATTGAGTATTTTGCATTCCAAAACAATGTACCGATAAACAAGAATTAATGCAGTAAATAAGAACAGTAAAGACATCATAGAAAACACACCATAACACAAGATGTTTAAGGAGGAAACTCGGTGTTGGAAAAACTTTGGTGGGAGTTGTGACCCACAATATTCACTCACTGGCCAATGAATGGATATTACTTAAAAGAGGGGCCTCCACATGTAGGAAGGCCAGCTGCCTAGAGCTCACTGCTCAATCACAAAAAGGAAGTCTCACTAACTTATAAATGGATAATGAAAATCCAATATAATGTACTGCTATAATTCAACATCTTCTATGCCAGGTTCAGTACTAGTTTAAGCTCATACAATAACCATAAACCTTATACAAAATCTGCCTTAATATTTGCTCATCACTTCTACCATGTATCCATCCTATGTTCTCTCCTTTCATATTACAAAATGATTTTCAAGATCTCATACATATATGAGTCTTATTACAGTATGCCATGTTGGCTTTACAAAAGATATTTACAGTTAAATACAATAAACAAAATTGTATTCCTGTCGGCTGGAGTGTCGATATACATTGTTGTTGTTGTCCGTGAAGTGTCTATTGGTGCCGATACCTATCGGTGCCTGAAGATATCCATAAGGTTGCCAGTAAGTTTCCTTCAATGACAACACCATCATTTCTCACTAGAGTGTAGAATGCCAACAGTCTCCCCCTTTGGCATTGATGGCAACACTCATGAGAAAAATCCAAAAATCTATCCCAAAAATGAAGTCCAAAATTTTACCAAAAATGTGTGCTTCCGCTAAGCGGATGATCTCCTCTGATGACCATTTTTCTCTGTCTACTACTCCCTCTTTGACAACAATGACAACGGTTGTCAAAAATAGTCAAATGAGTGCAGTTTTCAGCTTGAACTTTGTAACCGGTTGGTTACAATCTTGAATAAGTATGCTAAGACCAAATTCAAGCTCTGAATAAACTTGTTACTGTCCTTCATAGCTACCTCAGTTCTCTGAATTGTATTGGTGAGATGATGCATTTGTTCTTCCGATGTCTTTTGACCTTGAATTAGTGCCTTAGAGATTTCTTTCCTCAAAGAGATAATATTATCTAACTTAGGACCAAGTTTGCACTTAAGTTCTCTGGCTTTTCCCTTTATCCTTTCCTTCTCTTTCTCTAACTTCTCCAATTTCTCTTCAAATCCAACAATTTCCTTTTCAATAACTGATATAGGTTTAGATGAACCAATGATATTATCAGCTATATCATCTATCTCCTTTTGTACTGTACTTATTTTCTTATCAATATCCACTGTCAATAGATTTGTCTTGCAAGTATCTCTGTACAGTTCCTTAAATTCTATAATTGTTGTGCTCAGTGCCGGTAAAAGAGTATCAATATGTTCTGTGCACTTCTTTATTGTTTCCTCAAATAATTTTCCTTTTTCCTTTTCCATTTTCTCCTTGAATGTTTCCTCATTAATTTGATCTAAATTGCATTTGGGTGCAATCAACTTAAGAATAGGAATTGTGTCATCAATTGCCTTATAGGCCAATGCATTACAATCTATTATTTTCTTTATTGAATCCAAAAGTACTTTAGTCACATTGGTGGGTCTAAATTCTGTCAGTGAAGTACTGGATATCTTCCCAACTACCTTTACTATCTCAGTGCTTCTAGTGGGAGTAACCACTTTGCTTGTCTCGACCTCTGGTGGGTCAGTTTGTGTTTGCATTTCCACTAGCAAAGGTTTGGGTTTCTTTATGATTGCCAGTTTCACTACCTCAATGTGTCCATGTGACTCTGTCGGTTTCTCAGATGGTTTCTCTGTGTTATCTACTAATAGTTCTGATACTTAATGTAAGTATAGATCCAATAGCCAACAAGATGAGAGGGGGGGGGTGAATCATACAAACTTAATCTTCCATAAAAACATCAGATTCAACCTCCGTAACATATACTTCAGTAATATAACCAAAATTGCTAAACATGCAAACTCAAAAGCATATAAACATCATAAACCTCATAAAACCAGATTTAACGTGGAAACCCAAATAGGGAAAAACCACTGTGGGATTTTGGACCCACTAAGAAATATACTCTTCTAGAGTATGCTCGGTTAAAAGCAAATCCTGTTAAAGATTACAAACACATTGCTAGATGTGACCCGGTTAAGGGATTTCCCTCAGATCTGTTAGGATATTCACCTTGTTATAAGTGACCTTGTTAAAGGATTTCAAACACTCAATCAGAATGTCACCTTGCTAGAGGGTTTTACAAATAAGACTGTTAAGTCCACTTGGTTAAGAGATTTTCTGCCACTTTCAAAAAATAACAGTAATAAAAATCTATCTACAACTTCACATCCAAAATGCTAAAGCAGATTCTTATTTGCTCAATACAATCTAGACATAGAACTAATCTTGTCCATCTGCTGGGCTTCTATACTCTGTTATTCAAACAGGTCTTCAAGCTTCTATGCTCAGTAATCACTATGTAGCATCCCTATGCATACATTGTTTATCAATAGTTCCCTATTTATAAACAATTTGCCAACCGCTTAATCTCCTTGATCACATTTCCCATGATCAATCATAGCCATCAGATCTTCAAACTTGTCCAGGTTCAATGTATCCTTCGATCTGAAAAATGTTTTACCCTGCCTAGGAACTTGCATACATTTCTTGGAACTTGTGCTAGGGTAATGTGGTTCAATCTACACTATAGATCTTCATGCCAATTTTCCTTTGCCATAGATTCATTAACAAACTTCATGCATGACATACCAATCATTTAATCAGTTCCATCTCATCAGCTTCCTTCATTAAATAACACATGTAACCATTTAATGTATTCTGTTACAGCTCGGTTACAACTTGGTAACAACTCGGCAACAACTCGGTAAATACTAAACTTCACTCGGTAGACATTTCGCCTTCATTAACCAATAGCGATAACCTTAGGGTTTACCAACTAGGTTCCTTAGGGTTTACCGACTAGGTTCTTTGCTTGGTGACATAGTATAGTATTAACCTTACAATTTACAACATATGTATGATGTTAAAACAATCTAAACATCATGATCTCATCATTGTCTGACTCGGTAATAGTTGCCCATTGAATACCTTATTCATCCCCTTATTCATCATATTCTTTCTGTGTCTTTTACCAACATCTTTATACTCATCAAATCATACTTCTCAAGATATGGCAACATCATACTGAATTAGAAAATCAATTTCTTGACATCAATGACAAAATAATAATATTAAGACAGTAAACATCCTTAATCAGTTATATCCATAATCATCAACAACCTTCTCAATATCCTTATTGAAATGCCAACAATCTCCCGTTGTCTGTTATAATGCCAAATGCCAACATCTACTACCGGTATCTCCATTGGTTTTTCTTTATTCTCTGCTATCGGTATCTTAGTTACTGTCTCTGTAGGTCTCTCTGTGCTTACATTGGTATTATCAGTAACCATTTCACTAACCAAGGGTTCCTCTAAATGCTTAGTTTGCTTTGCCTGTACCCCAATCTCAATATTATCTGTCAGTTGCTCAATAGCAACATCTTTCTTTTCCTATGTGCTTTCCTTAAGTAATATTTCCTCTCTTTCATCTTCCTATCCTTCAGCTTCTTCAAGCTCTTCACCAACTTCCTAATATTCATCTTTATACTCATCAAATCATACTTCTCAAGATATGGCAACATCATACTGAATTAGAAAATCAATTTCTTGATATCAATGACAAAATAATAATATTAAGACAGTAAACATCCTTAATCAGTTATATCCATAATCATCAACAACCTTCTCAATATCCTTATTGAAATGCCAACAATCTCCCATTGTCTGTTATAATGCCAAATGCCAACATCTACTACCGATATCTCCATTGGTTTTTCTTTATTCTCTGCTATCGGTATCTTAGTTACTGTCTCTGTAGGTCTCTCTGTGCTTACATTGGTATTATCAGTAACCATTTCACTAACCAAGGGTTCCTCTAAATGCTTAGTTTGCTCTTCCTGTACCCCAATCTCAATATTATCTGTCAGTTGCTCAATAGCAACATCTTTCTTTTCCTATGTGCTTTCCTTAAGTAATATTTCCTCTCTTTCATCTTCCTATCCTTCAGCTTCTTCAAGCTCTTCACCAACTTCCTAATATTCATCTTTATACTCATCAAATCATACTTCTCAAGATATGGCAACATCATACTGAATTAGAAAATCAATTTCTTGACATCAATGACAAAATAATAATATTAAGACAGTAAACATCCTTAATCAGTTATATCCATAATCATCAACAACCTTCTCAATATCCTTATTGAAATGCCAACAATCTCCCGTTGTCTGTTATAATGCCAAATGCCAACATCTACTACCGGTATCTCCATTGGTTTTTCTTTATTCTCTGCTATCGGTATCTTAGTTACTGTCTCTATAGGTCTCTCTGTGCTTACATTGGTATTATCAGTAACCATTTCACTAACCAAGGGTTCCTCTAAATGCTTAGTTTTCTCTGCCTGTACCCCAATCTCAATATTATCTGTCAGTTGCTCAATAGCAACATCTTTCTTTTCCTATGTGCTTTCCTTAAGTAATATTTCCTCTCTTTCATCTTCCTATCCTTCAGCTTCTTCAAGCTCTTCACCAACTTCCTAATATTCATCTTTATACTCATCAAATCATACTTCTCAAGATATGGCAACATCATACTGAATTAGAAAATCAATTTCTTGACATCAATGACAAAATAATAATATTAAGACAGTAAACATCCTTAATCAGTTATATCCATAATCATCAACAACCTTCTCAATATCCTTATTGAAATGCCAACAATCTCCCGTTGTCTGTTATAATGCCAAATGCCAACATCTACTACCGGTATCTCCATTGGTTTTTCTTTATTCTCTGGTATCAGTATCTTAGTTACTATCTCTGTAGGTCTCTCTGTGCTTACATTGGTATTATCAGTAACCATTTCACTAACCAAGGGTTCCTCTAAATGCTTAGTTTGCTCTTCCTATACCCCAATCTCAATATTATCTGTCAGTTGCTCAATAGCAACATCTTTCTTTTCCTATGTGCTTTCCTTAAGTAATATTTCCTCTCTTTCATCTTCCTATCCTTCAGCTTCTTCAAGCTCTTCACCAACTTCCTAATATTCATCCTCCGATTTGGGGTTTCTCCTCAAACCAGCCAAAGTGTTTTGGATTTCATTCCTCACTTCATTCTTGAAGTCTTCCATCATCTGCTCTACCCTCTAGTTGTTTGTCCTTCTAGGCAACATCTCCTCTTCTGCTCCAGTGAACTGTCTCAACTCGGCGATCCGACTACCGGTTTCAATTGCCTCCCCTTGGTGATCTATTGAAAACATGTGCAACCTACCTACAATCAGCGATTTGTCCACCCAAAGGAATGCCTCAATGTTTGCAAACAATTCTTCCACCAACCAGTCCATAACCAACTCTGATACCACTTGATGCATCCATAACTAATAAAACCCTCAAAGAGAATCAACCGGCTTATGCAGCAAGAGTAACACAACAAAAGCAACAAGAAAACATAACAAGATTACATAAACATATCATATTATTGTTTTAGAACTTCCGGCAACCATCTGATGAATAATGATGAACAACAAATACCCTAAATGGTACTGAGAGGGGGGGGGTGGGTGAATCAGTACATACAAAAACTTCTCTACAACTTATCAAGTTAAAACAATGCTAAATGGTTGTCTTGATTACTGAGCTTAACCATGGCAATACCGGTTAAACACAGTAAGACTACAGACAACTTAAACCGGTAAAACTGAATACTTCAAATATCATTCAATACTTGATAACTACTTCACCCATATACATATGCATGTGATGTATCAGTAATACCATAACCATTAGCTCTACATGCATAATCACCTAAACAAAGAATACTTAATCATCACATGAAAAATGCACAACTCGTGACACAGATTTTTCATGTGGAAACCCAAATAGGAAAAACCATGGTGGGTATGAATACCCACAAGCTTGTTTTGAACTCTTTTGAAGTCCACTCTGTTAGGATCCTAGTCTGGTTAAAGACTTTGCAATAAGATTCTGCTAGGAACCGATCTTGTTAAAGATCACCTGGTTAAGGGATGGCTATATACCCTGTTAAAAGTTACCTTGCTAGAGGATTTAAAGAATTCAATGAACTTGAGTCACCTGGTTAGAGGTTTTACAAAAAGCCTATTAAAGCTACCCGGCAAAGGGATTTTCCTTCTATTGAAATGGTTAGAAGATAAGAGGTAAAACTTTTATACGATAACAACACTATATGGTAAGGTAGATCCTTTTTAGTTCCTCTACTCTGCAATCACACTCTACAATTTTCACTCATTGGTCTAGAAAGTATCTCATCACTCGGATACATACAAAACTTTTGCCAACACTTACAATAACAAACATCATCGACCTTATAGACAACAATTAGGTCCGTAACATAAACCCTAAACCCTAAGTATTTTAGGTTTACAATTACAAGCAGTCCAAATCTGACCGTCCAATTACATTATATAGAATAAAAAGATCTAAACAGATCTCAAGTCACTCTACATCGTCCGATCTTCACTGCATCTGGAAAATGGTAACCCATCACGTGCTCTTCATACACCGCTTAGAAAATTGCACATTCCCGAGGTAGGCATTCAATGCATTCGATCTCCACGTGCAAAATCCTCAAGGAAATCCTTCACGTGCACACAACTGACGTGGCATCCTGATCCTTATCCTTAATGTTCACAAAACATCATTGGTTGCACTACACAGATCATACCGAAAACCCTAAAACTGAACAGAGACTACCAACTGGTAGTAACACTTAGTGAACCCTAACACCGGTCCACTCCATCCCAATTGACCAAAACCACTTCCAATCTTCATGTCGGTGCATACCGGTGTACCTACTCGAGCACATATTGACATTAATGACAATATACTTTGTCACCACTTCATCATATGCCAACAATCTCCCCCTTTGGCATTGATGGCAATACTTAGTGTATCATTGCTCAGTATCTGTACCATGCTAAATAGCATATATCGGTTGTCATATACCGGCTCAAAGATCACAACCACCACCAACTGGTCAGTGTGTATTCTGCCATATATCTTCATCATCAGATATCTTCTCCCCCATACACCAGATATCTTTTCCCCTATCATATATCTTCTCCCCCTTTGACAACAATGCTAAAGTGGAGGCACAAGCTTCCATACTCCACTATGTTGCTCCCCCTATGGAGTAGCATCCTTCAACACATCAATCCTGAAAGATTTGTCACTGTCATACCTGACTGATGTGGAGCACACAACTTTTAGTTTACTTCATGAAGGGGCAGAACCCCTAATTCACCTCTCAAATAGGTAAATGTAGTCTTCGATAAGGGCTTAGTGAATATATCTGCTAGTTGCTCCTTACTGGGAACATGTTCTAATACAACCTCTTTGTTTTGAATCTTTTCTCTCAATAAATGATACTTGAGCTCAATGTGCTTAGTTCTAGCATGCAATACCAGATTTTTGGAAATATTGATTGTACTAGTATTATCACATAAAATACTCACTGGTTCAGATATAGGCACTTTTAAGCCATCAAATACATGTTTCATCCAAATTTCCTGAGTGTAGTTCATAAATGCTACCACATATTCTGCTTCAATTGTAGACTGAGAAGTACAGCTCCACTTCTTGCTTGTCCAAGAGACTAGTCTTCCACCAAGGAAGAATGCTCCACCGGTTGTGCTCTTCCAGTCGTCCACATTACCCCCCCAATCTGCATCGGTAAATACCTTGAGATTAAAATCACCATTGTATGGATACCACAATCCATAATCAACAGTCCCTTTCAGGTATCTAAGAATCCTCTTTTCTACTACCAAGTTGGATTCTCTTGGACTCTTCTGAAAATGAGCTACTATGCCCACTGCATGAGCAATGTCCATTCTGTTGTGCACCACATAGTGCAGCTTATCGATCATTGACCGATACTCCTTCTCATGCACCAATGCTGAATCATCTTCCTTAGTCAATTTGCATCTGGTCACCATCAGTGTACCAACTAGTTTTCTCTCCTCCATGCCAAAGGTCTTCAATACCTCTTTGACATACTTGGACTGGGTAATAAAGATACCCTCTTTCATTTGCTGAATCTTTAGACCATTGAAGAAATTTATCTCTCCAATCATAGACATTTAAAACTCTTTCTTCATTTCATCTATGAATGCAGGGCTCATTTCAGCATCTCCTCCAAAGATTATGTCATCTACAAACACTTCACAGATCTGAATCTGATCACCTTCAAATTTCAAGTAGATGTTTCTATCCTCACTTGTTCTCTAAAATCCTATCTTCACAAGATGAAAGTGTAAATGTTCATATCATGCCCTTGGTGCTTGTTTCAATCCATACAGGGCTTTGTGTAATCTACACACCATGTTACTATCTTCTGATAAGGGAAACCCATCTGGTTGCTCAATATACACTTCCTCTTCTAGGATTCCATTCAAGAACACAAACTTCACATCCATCTAGTATACCTTAAATCCCTTGAATGCTGCAAATGCAAGTAGCATTCAAACACCTTCCAGTCTAGACACAGGAGCAAAGGTTTCTCCATAGTCTTCTCCCTCTTCCTGAGCATATCCCTTGCATACAAGTATTGTCTTGTTCCTTACCACTGTGCCTTCTCCATTTAGCTTATTCCTGAAGACCCATTTGGTACCTATTACATTCTTGTGTTTCGGTCTGGGTACCAAGGACCATGTTGCATTCTTTTCTATCTGGTCCATCTCATCTTCCATTGCCTTTATCCTATCTTCATCGCTAAGTGCCTCCCTAGTGGTCTTAGGCTCAAATTCATAAATCATGCAAGAGTTCTCTTTCACCTTTCTTCTTGTGAGTATCCCTACATCTTTATCTCCTATGATCTGCTTCAAATCATGATGTAGTTTCACATATCTAGGAATGACTCTAGCTGGTTCTGCTTTCTTTTTATCTTCTTCTTCACTTACTTCTTCTTCTTCACATACTGTAGCTTTTATTGGTATAGGAATACTGAGGTCTTTACTTGTTTCTTTCTTAACTGGTTCCCAAAAGGTTACACCCGGTTCATCTTCCACTTTCTCGCTGCAGGTTTCTTCCAGCTCCTCGGGGGATTCATCAACCCTGACATTGATACTCTCAAAAAAAAAATGTGTTCTATTGTTGTAGCACTTGAGAGCTTTGCTCTTATTGGAATATCCCAGAAATATTCATTCATCACATTTAGCATCAAACTTTCTCAGATGCTCACCTCTCTTGATGTAACACTTATTGCCAAATACTTTAAAATAACTCACATTGGGAGTCTTCCCAGTCCAATACTCATAAGGGATTTTAACTTTACCTTTCTTGACGAGTACCTAGTTCATAGTATAGACTGGAGTGCTCACCGCTTGTGTCCAAAAAGTGTGAGCAACCTTTCCTTGGATCAACATAGTTCTGACCGCTTCAACTATAGTCTTGTTATTCCTTTCTACTATGCCATTCTGTTGTAGTGTCCTTGGGGTAGACAACTGCCTCTTGATACCATTATCTTCATAGTACTTGTTGAATTCATCAGAAGTAAATTCACCTCCTTGATCAGTTCTTAGGCATTTTATCTTTTGACCACTTTCCTTCTCTACTAATGCTCTAAAGGCTTTGAAATTTCCAAACACCTCAGACTTGTCTTTCAAGAATGTGACCCACATCATTCTTGAGAAATCATTAGTAAGAATCATGAAATACCTATCTCCTTGAATACTTCTAGTTTTCATAGGACCACACAGATCGGTATGCACAAGATCAAGTAAGTTCTCTTCTGAAAAAGACTTACCTTTGAAGGTTGAGGAAGACATCTTCCCAAGTTGACATTCTCTGCACAAAGAATTCTCTGGTTTGTTCAGCAAAGGCAATCCTCTTACTACCTTGATCTTACTCGCCTTTACAATATTATCAAAGTTCATATGACAAAGTCTCCTATGCCATTAGACATTGACTAATCTTGGCATTCAACTAAAACAAGTTACCCCCGGTCTTCTTACCGGTGGCAATAAGTTCACCACTCTTTCCAATTATACTACAGACTCCACCTTTGAACTCCAAAATGAGTCCTTTGTCATTTACTTGAGCAACACTCAAAAGGTTGTGCTTAAGGCCTTCTACCTAGTAGACATCATTTGCACTGCTCTTTCCATTCAATGAGATGGATCCTTTACCTTTTACCAAGCAAGGTGCATCATTGCCAAATCTGACAACACCTTCATCATATTATTCTAGAGACAGAAACTTTCCCTGGTCACCAGTCATGTGGTGAGAATAACCACTATCAATAATCCACTCATTAGAGTTGTCAATGTGAGAGAGAAGCACTTTCTTGTCAGACACTTCTTCCTTTATAGCTACAAACACTATGTCCTCATTCTCTTCATCCTCAAATTCTTCATTAGTAACACCTTCATCCACTACAACAAAACAATTTCTTTTATTTCCTCTTTTATACTTTCTAAACCTCTCTGATTTATCCTTATTGTCATTGTTAGGATAGTTAACAGCTATATGTCCTATCTTATTGCAGGAAAAACATATTAAAGGAAGCTTACCTCTGTATTTTCTAGTGCCTTTTGGAAGTCTCTTGGCAAGAAGAGCTTCAAACTCTATCAAAATCTCTTCATCATCCATATCTCTGCATTGCCTAGATTCATAACTGGTACTTATTTCTTTTCCTTTTCTGGTTGGTACAATAGATTCTCTAAAGGCTGACCCAGTCTTTTGAACACTGCCATCATAGCTATTCAACTCATATGTAGTCAACTTTGCAATGATAGAGTCTAAGGATACCTTGTTTTTGTCAATAGACCATAGCTCCTAAATAGCAGCAACTATGATTGCATAGACTGGTAACAATGATCTCAAAACTTTACTGACAACAGTGGCATCTTCAATTGTTCCACCAGTGCTCTTGATGTCTCCAACAACAGTCTTGATCCTTATGCCATATTGTTTAATGGTCTCCCCTTCAACCATCCTCATGTCTTCAAATTTTCCTCTAAGGCTCTCTTCCTTATCTTACTTGACATGCTCATCATGGTCATAAATAGTTTCCAGTGTATCCCATACATCCTTAGGAATGTCCTTATCTTGTACATCAATGAACTCAATATCAGACAAACTTCTAATAAGGGCTTCCATGACTTGCCCATTTTCTTGAATCTCTCTTTTCTGATCATCGGTTAGAGTGCCAGTGGGGATTACATAGACATTCTCAACATAGCTCTAGTGTTGAGCACCCAAACTCTTGATATAGATCTTCATTCCGTCCTTCCATATTTTGAAGTTATCCCTAATGAACTTAGGACCTTCCCTCTTCATCATTAAGGCGGGATCTTTTGCCTCAAGCGGTTAAGCTTATATCACCAACGACCTGAAGTTGCTCTGATACCAATTGATGAATAATTATGAACAACAAATACCCTAACTGGCACTGAGAGGGGGGGTGAATCAGTACATACAAAAACTTCTCTACAACTTATCAAGTTAAAACAATGCTAACCGGTTGTCTTGATTACTGAACTTAACTATGGCAATACCAATTAAACACAGTAAGACTACAGACAACTTAAACTAATAAAATTGAATACT
Organism: Cryptomeria japonica; assembly: GCF_030272615.1. Lineage (NCBI taxonomy): Eukaryota > Viridiplantae > Streptophyta > Pinopsida > Cupressales > Cupressaceae > Cryptomeria > Cryptomeria japonica. The sequence goes on from NC_081409.1 coordinate 73,665,367, forward strand.
TCAAATATCATTCAATACTTGATAACTACTTCACGCATATACATATGCATGTGATGTATCAGTAGTACCATAACCATTAGCTCTGCATGCATAATCACCTAAACAAAGAATACTTAATCATCACATGAAAAATGCACAACTCATGACACACAGATTTTTCACGTGGAAACCCAAATGGGAAAAACCACGGTGGGGATGAATACCCACAAGCTTTTTTTGAACTCTTTTGAAGTCCTCTCTATTAGGAACCTAGTCCGGTTAAAGAATTTACAATAAGGTTCTTCTAGGAACCGATCCTGTTAAAGATCACTCGATTAAGGGATGGCTATATACCCTGTTAAAGGTTGAAACCCTGTTAAAGGTTACCTTGCTAGAGGATTTAAGGAACTCAATAAAATTGAGTCACCTGGCTAGAGGATTTACAAAAATCCTATTAAATCTACCTAGCAAAGGGATTTTCCTTCTGTTGAAATGGTTAGAAGACAATAGGTAAAACTCTAATCTGATAACAACACTATATGCTAAGGCAGATCCTTTTCAGTTCCTCTACTCTGCAATCACACTCTGCAGTTTTCACTCATTGGTCTAGCAAGTATCTCATCACTCGGATACACACACAACTTTTGCCAACACTTACAATAACAAACATCATCGACCTTATAGACAACAATTAGGTCGGTAACATAAACCCTAAACCCTAAGTATTTTAGGTTTACAATTACAAGCGGTCCAAATCTGACCGTCCAAACACATTACATAGAATGAAATGATCTAAACAGATCTCAAGTCACTCTGCATCATCTGATCTTCACCACATCTAAAAAATAACCCATCACACGCTCTTCATACACCGCTCAAAAAATCGCAAATTCCCGAGGTAGGCATTCAATGCATTCGATCTCCACGCGCAAAATCTTCAAGGAAATCCTTCACGTGCACACAGCTGACGTGGAATCCAGATCCTTATCCTTAACATTCACAAAAGACCATTGGTTGCACCGCACAGATCATACCGAAAACCCTAAAACTGAACAGAGACTACCAACTGGTAGTAATACTTAGTGAACCCCGACACCAGTCCACTCCATCCCGGTTGACCAAAACCGCTTCCAATCTTCATGTTGGTGCATAACGATGTACCTGCTTGAGCACATATTGACAACATACTTTGTCACCGCTTCATCATATGCTAATGCCATCTAGCTATCATCATATGATCATCAAAGAACATCTAATAGTTAACTAGTTACATGCAAGCTATCATCCAGATACAATCCAACCGGGATTCTAAGAATCAACTGGATCACAAAATGTGAATCTAAATCCTTATTCTCAATTCCACTTCCTATGCCCCTAGAAATGATTACATAACATCATATTTATACCCACCGAAATATATCTGGGTTGGCCTCATAAGATTACATTTATCCATGTAGGAAAATGAAATGCGTAACTAGGTCAGCCCTAAGAATTAAAGAAATCTTTCCTGAAAATAGCAACCAAGAGGTACGGTTCAACAAGAAGATCGGCCACATGCCAAGAATTGTGTCGGTAATGAAGGAAAACCAACCTGTCAGCATAAGAACTATCCCGTAACCTAGAAACAGTCAACCAGAAGCAATAACTGACCAGAAAATAACCCAAATGAACTGAAAATAGGAAATAAGCACATGAACTATCCTAGAAACCAAAAATAAGATCTACCATGAAAAAAAAAGCAACTACGGGTACCAACCAATAAGAACACATAAAAATGCACAAATAACTAAACAAGAACAAAACTGAAAGGAAATATTTTTGGTTGATGCAAGATTGCTCATCAATCGGGGATGCTCCTGCATCAGTTCTAGATGCAATCTCTATACTGGAGGCATTTAGGATCTTGCATTTTTCATCCTTGAATTGTAGATCATAACCTTTATCAACCATATGGCTAACACTCAAAATATTATGCCTCAAACCTTCAACATACAAGACATCATCAGCGTTATACTTACCATCAAAAGAAATAGAATCTCTCCCACGGATTACACAGGTTTTTTAAATCTCCAAACCTAACTATTCCACCCTTTCCATACTCACAAATTTTCTTTTATGACCGGTCATATGATGTGAACAACCACTGTCAATTACCCATTCATCCTTCTCTTCAACCTTAGTAGCTAAATCTTTCTCCTCAATAGTGCATCTTGTGGAATCAACAAGTATAGGTCTATCTTATGTAATAGCAATAAACACAACTTCATCTCCTTCTGATTCTTCATCTGTAACACCCTCATCAACAGTATACTATCAGCTCTTTTGATTCCTAAACTTTTGGTTAGGGTTGCAAGGTTGATCATTCTTCTCATGCTTTTCATATCTATCATTCCTATCATGCTTATGAAACTTATCATGTCTGTCATACTTAGTCATTCTCTTTGGGCATCTAGAAGCAAAATGTCCTATCTACAAGAGAAACATTTCAAAGGAAAATTTCCATCATACTTACTGGCTCCTTTAGACAACCTTCAGACAATCAATGCTTCAAGTTCATCTAACTCTCTCTCTTGCTCTTCCATCTCTCTCCTCTCTCTTTCATATCTAGATATTCTGCACTCATCAGGCTCATACTTCTTCTTAACATATAGAGATGCATATGCTCTAAATGTTGTCTCAGAATTTCCATGTGATTCTACAAATTCGCTCAACTCAAATGCAACAATCTTTCCAACCAGCATATCTCTTGTCCCTGTAGTCATACTCTAGATCTCATCAATAGTAGCAACCTTATGTTTATAAGAAGGAGGCAAAGATCTCAACACCTTAGCAACAATTTCATCCTCCTCAATGGTTCCATCGGCACATCTGATACATAGGACAAGATCATTCACCTTAGCCATGAAAGAGTGTATGTTCTCATCATCTCCCATCTTCAATGTCTCATATTTTCCTTTTAAACTCTGCAACTTAGCAACTTTTCACCTATTTATCACCTTCATACAAGATCTCAAGCTTCTCCTAGATCTCATGTGCAGTTTGAAGTCCCATTACATTTTTCATCTCACAATCAGTCAAGGCACTAAGAAATGCTTCTTTCACCCTAATATTATGTTCAGATTCCTTGATCCCATCAAAAGTAGTTGGTCCATTTGGAGGAGCAAAATAGGCATTCTTTATAATCTTCAAGTAATCTTCTCCAAGACATTTCAAGTGCACTCCCATTCGGTTCTTTCATATAGCATAGTTACTTCCATCAAACCTCAGACTGTCCCTCTTAAAGATAACACCTTGAGATTCCATCCTAGATCTCCTCAAGCAGTTAAGCTTCTACCAGAGGATCTGGCTTTGATACCAATTGTTAGCAGCAACCAAGAAGGAAGATTGAGAAGGGGGGGTGAATCAGTCTTCACTAGATTAGAAAATTTAACTACAAAACCAAATTGATAAACTGTAGTAATAAGATAGATAAGAAAATAGAAGGCACAACACGTAACATGAAGATTTTGACATGGAAAGCCTGGTTAAGGAAAAAACCACTATGGGAACCTACCCACAGTAAGATGATACTTTGTAGTAGTATGTGAAAATATTACAATGGGAAATGCACATGCATTCAGGCACACTACCTAGAGATCACTGCTCAAAATATAATTACCCAAAAGGCTACAACCCTTAGGGAAGTCTCACTGACTTACAATAAGATTTAGACTACAATTCAAATGAAATGAACTGAAAGAATGGCATCTTCAAATGCCTAATTACAGTTCTTGTTAAGCACAGTTGTCTGCTCTACAAACCCAATCTCTCCTCAACACTTCACCGATGGATAAATCTCTTGTTCACACATACACCACTCTCTGATAATGCAGACACAACATCTACACCTAAACTACATGAATATATCACCTATATATACAATTCATCAACCTTGATAACAAGGTCGGCTAAACCCTCAACCCTCAATTACAAAATTACATCACACAATATAAAGATCGACCACCTAACCATTATAATTTACATAGAATAGAATGGACCTAATTCAAATTCCCAAATTCACAACTCCATCGAAAATCACGCCAAGATCAACCGCAACACGCTACACCACTAGGAAAAAACACATAACACAAAAATCATCACCGGTTCATAGAAACCATCATAAAATCACACAACGATCAATGTAAATTGATAAAAAAAATAGGACATGACTAGGAAACACCAGTAAGCATGTTAGAATCATCAATAACAACTACACCAACACCACTTATCAAATCTTCATTTGTCAACGTCTGAAAGCTCAAGAATGCAACCAATTGTTGGTGTAAATAATTATTCATCATGGATATTATTATAGTTTACTTAAGTTAACTTAGGATAATGCATCTCATCGTAGTTTGGATATGAGACACTTAGGGAAGTGTGCACATAGGGATATAGCTTGTAGGAGAAATTCCACCTTTTATGGTCTTATCTTGTTGTTACACTCCACATCCGGTGGGTCATCCACCTCTTGTGGAATATTATATTATTTCTCCTACCTACCCCTATTTTTTCTTACCTACCCTTGTTTCTCATTGAGCCACATGCCATTATTGTGTGCTCACATATCCATATGGCCTTGCTTATATAAGCAGGCATATTTTAATTGTATTGGTTAATCCAGTTGATCATTTGCATATTGATGAGAATACAGTTTGTTCTTGTCATTCTTTTGTCTCTCTTTTATGCTTTTCATTGTGCCCTTGATCTTGGCAAAATCTCACATGGTATCAGAGCTATTGGGGCTTCATTGATTGGTTTTGGGAGACATCTTGGAAGGCTTCATTTTTTGGATCTAAGGTACTACGCATTTTGGAGGCATCCTAGAGCATTTTTTACCTCACCATTGTGTCCGGGAGACCATTTCCATAAAAATTGAGTATAAACTCGACCTATTTTGGTGAAAGTCGTATTTTTGGTGTGGAGGAACTTTTTGCCCAATCTAAGCGGTACGGTATGGAATTTTTGGATTTAAAAAAAAATTATATTTTTTTCTGAAAAAAAAAAATATATATTCTGAAAAAAGATGATTTGTTTTGAAAAAAAATATATTTTTGGGTTTTGGGGGGTCATTTAACCACACCCCCAAAATGTGTCGTACTCTGCAGACTGTTGTCTGTAGGCTTTGTATAGTCTGCAGGCTTCCTATAGACCATGACCACCGTGTAGACCGCGGCCACCCCATAGCTCCTTGGCAATGGCAACAGCTCCTTCGACAGTGATAGCAGCTCCTCCGGCAGAAGTAGCAGCTCCCCGATAGTGGCAACTGCTCCTCCGGCTAGCCACCGGCAGCCTCTGCCCTCCGACCCTGGCGGCCCCGCCTCTCACCGACAATCGAGCCCTCCCACTATCAACCACCGGTCAGTTAAATCGGCGTACCACATCTGCCACATGGCAGGAGGTCACTGGCCCGTGGCAACCTTTCTGCCATGTCATTCGTACCCTCTGACACGTCAACAATGCCCAGTCAGCGCCCAGTTAGCTTTTCCATACGGTCATCCAAGGGGTGCAATGACCATTTTGATGGTCAAACGGTCATCAATTTTAACACAATGTTTTCCTAACGTTAGCCTGTGTCAGCACCTTTTTGAAAATTTTAGACCCCTCTCAGTTGAACAATTTGGTTTTTTGGGCCAACTTTGGAGGCTCATAACTTGCTCAATTTTGCTCCTTTTTTGGTGCCATTTTTTTTATTTGGGCTAATTTTTCATGCTTTCCGCAGTGGTGTGGTTATTTTATGATTTTGGTGCACAATATTTTCATAATTTCTAGATTCTCTCAGCCGTACCTATCCAATCCTTAATTTGGCAACTTCAAAGGCTTCGTTTGAGCTCATACGACCTCCTTTTTAGGTGTTTTTTTTTTTAAGTGCATATTTTTTCATCTATTTTCATAATCTATGATCATTTTTTAGAGATTTTGAATGGATATTATACTTTCAGATATTGGTCTTCTTTGTCCTACTTGGTACTTGTAATTTGCTTGGATCTTAGTTTAGATCTCTTACATTATCATTTTGAGTCTCATTTGGCCTTATTGAGGAATTTGTAAAGTTGAAATCAGAAGTCCACTTTGCCATTTTTTGCAAGTGGCCCATTGTACACACAGTAAGTATAAAGTGCCAAATTATCATTTTTCTTTGGGGGGGGGGTTCTTTGATTGGTGGATTTGGGGGGGTGTCTTGTGTGATTGTGACTCTCTTTCCTTGTGCTCTTTCATTTTTGTTGCTATGAGTCATCATAAATTTCCACCTTTAACTCCACATAATTATGCATCTTAGAAAATTAAAACATGGAGCAAATTAATGGAAAAAGGACTCACGCATTACATAGATGGAACAATAGTCACACCATCTGATCCTAAGGCTAATCCTAATGCTCAGTTAGAATGGCTCACTAAGAATTACATGGCTCTTGGAACTTTGCGTAAGTATGTATCAGATGACCTCATTTTTCACATTGAGAAGTGTTCTACAATCAAAGAGGCTTGGTAAATGTTTCAGAAATCGTATGGTCAATTTGATGAATCAAAGGTTACAAGATTGACAATGAGCTCACCAACTTGGATCCCAAGAGTTTTGATACAATCCAAGATTATGTCACCAAAGCAAATGAGCTAAGAGAAAAGCTTAAGGATCGTGGAATTGACAAAAAGGATGCTCAGTTGATATTCAACTTGTTGGACAAGCTTGCACCTGAATATGCAGCATTTGTGTCTAGCTTCCAAACTCATCGTTTGAAAGTGGGGAGTTCCTACACTATGTCTTCATTTGATGCTTTCATAGAAATGTTGATATTGGAACAATCTAAGTTGTTGGACATGGGGCTTCTCAAGTCTTGAAAGTCCAAGGCTTTGGTGGCTAATCAAGGGAGTCAAGGGAGTCAAGGCATATGTGCAGAGTATGATGACATGATGGTGTGTGTTGTCATTGATGTCAATATGTTGAAGTATGAATTGGTATACTGAAGTAAGCAAACTGGAAAGAGAACTGGTATGATGGTATGAAGTGAACCGGTATGATGGAATGAACTGGTATATGCGAAAAGGTGAACCGGTATGTTGGAATGTGAACCGGTATATGCAAAGTTTGTATCGGGGTTTCTGGTTGATGCATTCCAAGTATGTGTGACTCGACCGACGACATCTTGTGATGAGTTAGCATTGAAATGAAGATGAGATCATGTTGCCACATCAGTCTTGTGCACGTGAAGAATCTTCTTGAGGATCTTTCATGAAGAAGATTGATTCTATCCACCTTGGGAATGTGCCAAATCTCAGTAAATGGTGGAGAGTGCGTGATGGGTTATCAGCTTCCAGAAGCGGTGAAGAACGGATGATGGAGAACATCTTGAGATTTGTTCAAGATTGTTTTACTCTATGCAATGTGATTAAATGATCAGGATTGGACCAACTGTATTGATAACCTAGATGCTTAGGGTTTTAGGTTTTGGCTACCGGCCTAATTGTTGTCTATAAGGTCAATGATGATTCTCATTTGAGATTGTTGGCAAATGTTATGTGTGTATCCAAGTGAAGAGATACTTGATTCTTGCTAGACCAGAGAAGTGAGTAGATACCTACAGAGTGTGTTTACAGAAGTATAAGAACCGAAGTGGATCTGCCTTAGCATTGAGTTCTATTATCAGATCAGTGTATTACATGTTGACTTCTAATCATTTCAACAGTTGGAAAATCCCTTTATCGGGTAGCTTTAACAGGATTTTTGTAAATCCTTTAATAGGGTGACTCAAAATCATTGAGTTCTTCAAATCCTCTTGCGAGGTAACCTTTAACAGGGTTTTAACCTTTAACCAGGTATTTAGCCATCCCTTAATCGGGTGATCCCTAGCAGGATCGGTTCCTAGCAGAACCTATTGTAAAGTCTTTAACCGAACTAGGATCCTAACAGAGAAAACTTCAGAAGAGTTCAAGAACAACTTGTGGGTATTCATCCCCACCGTGGTTTTTTCCCAGTTGGGTTTCCACGTGAAAAATGACTGTGTTATGTGTGATTCTTTTTCATGTGATGTTTTAGTGTTTTTTGTTAAGCGGTAAAGGCTTGTTGATCCAGTGGTCTTTATATTTATGATACACTACTTGTTTAAGCATATGGGCGAAGTTGAGATGAGATATTAGGTTTTGTGATGATCTAAGTGTTACTGGTTTATGACTTTTATAGTCACTGTGTTTTACACGTATTGTCTTGATTCAGATCGGTGATGTTGTCTACCAGTTAGTGCAGTCTTTGCAGTTTGAGTTGTTTGTGAAAGTTTTTGTCCATACTGATTCACCCCCCCCCCCACCTCTCAGTAATTGTTGAGTATTTACTATTCATCATTATTCATCAATTGGTATCAGAGTGGTCCTCCAGGTCCTCTGTGTTTTAAGCTTAACCGCTTGAGGAAAAGATCCTATTCTCATGATGAAGAGGGAAGGTCCTAAGTTCAACAGAGATAACTTTAAAATATGGAAGGATAGAATGAAGATGTACATTAAAAGCATGGGTGCTCATTGCTGGAACTATGTTGAGAATACTTATGTTGTCCCTACCAGTACTCTCACCGATGATCAAAGAAGAGAAATTCAGGAGAATGGGCAAGTCATGGAAGCTCTTATCAGTAGTCTATCTAATATAGAGTTTATAGATGTTCAAGACAAAGACAATCCCAAATATGTATGGGATACTCTGGAGTCTATCTATGGCGGTGATGAGCATGTGAAGCAAGCTAAGGAAGAAAGCCTTAGGGTAAAGTTTGAAGACATGTGGATGGTTGAAGGAGAGACCATTCAACAATATGGGATAAGGATTAAAACTGTTGTTGGAGACATCAAGAGTGCAGGAGGTACAATGGATGATTCTGTCATTGTTAGCAAAGTTTTGAGATCCTTATTACTGGTCTATGCAATAAGGGTTTCCCCTATTCAGGAGTGAGATATATTGACAAGACAAAGGTGTCCCTTGATTCTATTATTGCTAAGTTGATCGCATATGAGCTAAATAGTTATGATGGTAGTGTTCAGAAGACTAATTCAGCCTTTAAAGCATCTGCCGCACTATCTAGAAAGGGTAAAGAAGCTAGTACCAGTTGTGAACCTAGACAAAGCAGAGATATGGATGATGAGAAGATCCTGATGGAATTTGAAGCTCTTCTGGCCAAGAGACTTTCTAAGGGAACTGGCAAATACAGAGGTAAGCTCCCTTTGAAATGCTTTTCTTGCAATAGGATAGGACACATTGTTGTCAACTGTCCTAATAGTGATAATAAGGACAAACCGAAGAAGTTTAAAAAGTTCAAAGGAGGAAATAGGAGAAACTGTCGTTGCAGTTGATGAAGGTGTCACTAATGATGAATCGAAAGATGAAGAAAGTGAAGACATAGTATTTGTAGTTGTTAAGGAAGATGTGATAGACAAGAAGGCTCTTGTCTCCCGCTTTGATAATTCTAATGAGTGGATTATTGATAGTGGTTGTTCTCACCACATGACTAGTGACTGGAGAAAGTTTATGTCTCTGGAAGAGTATGATGGAGGTGTAGTCTGATTTGGTAATGATGCACCTTGTATGGTAAAAGGCAAAGGGTCCATCTCTCTAAATTGAAAAAGAAGTGCTGATAATGTGTATTGGGTAGAAGGTCTCGGGCACAACCTTTTGAGTGTTGCTCAGCTGAATGATAAAAGACTCACTCTGGAATTCAAAGATGGAGTATGCAAAATAAAAAGAAAGAGTGGTGAACTGATGGCCACCAGTATGCAGACCAAAGGTAACTTATTTTAGTTAAATACAAATATCAGTCAATGTCTAATGGCTAAATTTGATGACAGTTGGATATGGCATAAGAGACTCTGCCATGTAAATTTTGATAATATTATGAAGGCTAGTAAGATCAAGGCAGTTAGAGGATTGTTTGTGCTGAACAAACCAGAGAATCCTTTGTGTAGAGAATGTCCACTGGAGAAAATGTCTTCCTCAACCTTCAAAGGTAAATCTTTCACATCAGATAATTTACTTGATCTTGTGCATACTGATTTGTGTGGTCCTATGAAAACTAGGAGTGTTCAGGGAGATAGGTACTTTATGATTCTTACTAATGACTGCTCAAGAATGATGTGGGTCACATTCTTGAAAGACAAGTCTGAAGCTTTTGGAAAGTTTAAAGCCTTCAAAGCACTAGTTGAAAAGGAAAGTAGTAAGAGGATTAAATGCCTTAGAACTGACCAAGGAGGAGAGTTCACTTCTGGAGAATTCAATAAGTACTGTGAAGAGAACGAAATCAAGAGACAATTGTCTAGACCCTAGACTCCACAACAGAATGGCCTAGCAGAAAGGAACAACCGAACTGTAGTTGAAGCTACTAGAATGATGTTGATTCAAGGGAAGGTTGCTCACACTTTTTGGAGAGAAGCGGTGAGCACTGCAGTCTACACTATGAACCGGGTACTCATCAAGAAAGGAAAGGATAAAACTCCTTATGAGTATTGGACAGGTAAAACTCCAGTAGTAAGCTACTTTAGAGTGTTTGGCAGCAAGTGTTATATCAAGAGAAGTGAATACCATAGCAAGTTTGATGCAAAATGTGATGAGAGAATATTCCTAGCATATTCCACCAAGAGAAAAGCTCTCAAGTGTTTTAAGAACAGGACTCAAAGAATTGTTGAAAGTATCAATGCTAGAGTTGATGAAACCTCTAAGAACCCTGAGGAAATAGGCAGTGAGTGAGCGGTAGATGAACCAGTTGTAACCTTCTGGGAACCAGTTGCAAAACAACCAAGTATAAGTAACAGTGCTCCTACACCAGTAGATGTTGATGTAGATGAAGATGAAGATGAGGATGAAGAGGAAAAGCAAGAGGAATCAACCAAGATCATTCCTAGGTATGTAAAGCTACATCATGATCCAAAGCAGATCATAGGAGATAAGAATGCAGGAATTCTTACAAGAAGAAAGGTCAAAGAAAATTCTTGCATGATTTCTGAATTTGAGCCTAAAACATTTAAAGAGGCATACAAAGATGAAGACTAGATTACGGCTATGGAAGAGGAACTTGACTAGATAGAAAAGAATTGTACATGGTCTTTGGTACCCAGACCTGAGCATAAAAATGTTATTGGCACCAAATGGGTTTTTAGAAACAAGTTGAACGAAGATGGCACAGTGGTAAGAAACAAAGCAAGATTGGTATGTAAGGGGTATGCTCAAGAAGAAGGAGAAGACTATGGAGAAACCTTTGCTCTAGTAGCTAGATTGGAAGGAGTTCGAATGCTAATTGCATATGCAACCTTCAAGGGATTCAAAGTGTATCAGATAGATGTAAAATCTGCATTTCTAAATGGAATACTTGAAGAGGAAGTGTATATAGAGCAACCAGATGGGTTTTCCTTATTAGAAGATAGTGATATGGTGTGTAGGCTACATAAAGCCTTGTATGGATTGAAGCAAGCACCTAGAGCATGGTATGAACGTTTACACTCCCATCTTGTGAAGATTGGATTTAAAAGAACAAGTGAAGACAACAATATCTATCTGAAGTCAGAAGGAGATCAGATTCTAATCTGTGAAGTATTTTTTGATGACATAATTTTTGGTGGAAATGACAAGATGAGCCATGCATTTGCAGATGAGATGAAGAAGGAATTTGAGATGTCACTGATCGGAGAGATTAAGTTCTTCATTGGACTACAAATTCAACAAATGAAAGATGGTATCTTTATCACTCAGTCCAAGTATGTCAAAGACATGTTGAAGACCTTTGGCATGGAAGACAACAAACCGGTTGGTACACCAATGATGACCGGTTGTAAATTGTCAAAAGAAGATGACTCAGCATTGGTGAATGAGAAAGATTATCGTTCAATGATTGGTAAGTTGCACTATATAGTACACAACAGACCAAACATTGCACATGCAGTGGGCATTGCTACACATTTTTCAGAAAAGTCCAAGAGAATCCCACTTGGTAGTAGTCAAGCGGAATCTTAGATATTTAAAGGGAACTATAGATTATGGATTGTGGTATCCACACAATAATGATTTCAATCTCAAAGTATTTACAGATGTCGATTGGGCTGGTAATGTGGATGATCAGAAGAGCACAACCGGTGGTCCATGCTTTCTTGGTGGTAGACTAGTCTCATGGATGAGCAAAAAGAAAAGTTGTATCCCTCAGTCTACAGTGGAAACAGAATATGTAGCAGCATTTATGAGCCACACTCCGACAATTTGGATGAAGTATGTATTAAGTGGTTTCAAAGTCCTTGTATCTAAACCGATGAGTATATTTTGTGATAACACAAGTCCAATTAATATTTCCAAGAATCCGGTGTTGCATGCTAGAACCAAGCACTTCAAGCTCAAGTATCATTTCTTGAGGGAGAAATTTCAGAACAAAGAGGTTGTATTGGAACATGTTTCCAGTAAAGAGCGGTTAGCAAACATATTCACTAAGCCTCTACCGAAGGCTACATTTACCTATTTAAGAGGTGAATTAGGGGTGCTGCCCCTTCAAGAGGTGAACTAAAGGTATGTGCTCCACATCAGTCAAGTATTGCATTGTCAAATATTTTTAGGATTGGTGTGGTGAAGGATGCTACTCCTCAAGGGGAGTAGCATAGTGGAACATGGATGTTTATGCCTCCACTTTGGCATTGTTGTCAAAGGGGGAGAAGATGTGAAGCAGAGAAGATATCTGCAGTATTGAAGACATATAGTATGGAAGAGATTGGGGAGAAGATGTGAAGATGTAGAGATATATTTGTATATTGCCATCAATGCCAAAGGGGGAGATTGTTGGCATATGTGCAAAGTATGATGACATGATGGTGTGTGTTGTCATTGATGTCAATATGCTGAAGTATGAACTGGTATATTGAAGTAAGCAAACTGGCAAGAGAACCAATATGATGGTATGAAGTGACCCAGTATGATGGAATGAACCGGTATATGCGAAAAGGTGAACCGGTATATGCAAAGTTTGTATCGGGGTTTCTGGTTCATGCATTCCAAGTATGTGTGATTTGACTGACGATATCTTGTGATGAGTTAGCATTGAAATGAAGATGAGATCGCGTTGCCACGTCAATCTTGTGCACATGAAGAATCTTCTTGAGGATCTTGCATGAAGAAGATTGATTCTATCCACCTCGGGAATATGCATATAGGGATATAGCTTGTAGGAGAAATTCCACCTTTTGTGGTCTTATCTTGCTGTTACACTCCACATTCGGTGGGTCATCCACCTCTTGTGGAATATTCTATAATTTCTCCTACCTACCCCTACTTTTTCTTACCTACCCTTGTTTCTCATTGAGCCACATGTCATGATTGTGTGCTCACATATCCATATGGCCTTACCTATATAAGCAGGCCTATTTTTATTGTATTAGTTAATCCAGTTGATCATTTTCATATTGACGAGAATACAATTTGTTCTTGTCATTCTTTTGTCTCTCTTTTATGTTTTTCATTGTGCCCTTGATCTTGGCAAAATCTCACACCAATCAACAACTGTCACGAAGAAAGATAACTTGCGGAGAACCAAATCATGATCCATCTAAAATGAAGATACACAAGACCATCCTAAAAAAAATCCTAAAATCTAAGCACAAGATTTGATCACACCGGAATATACCAGAGGAAATACCGAACTCTGCAAAACAGTGATTAGCAAAACAACATTGCAAAACCGGATCATAAGATCTTCCTAATCTGCATACACCGAAGCAATACATAGGAATATGTTGACATCAATGACAACAACATATCCTAGCAGTATCAATGATCAACAATATCCAACATAAAGAATTCTAGGCCATTAAGAGGGATGACATCACCCACATGCATGACATCTTTAAATGTAGAGAAAGGTTAAGTGTATTTCTTCAAAAAGTACAGTGGATGGACTCCAACAAAGAAAAGAAACCTGGTAAATTGAACCTCCTCCAATTAATAATTATTTTAACATTAAAAAATACCAAAACAAATAAAATCGAACAATCGATTGAACACTAAAACAATACCAAATGATCCTCTAAATATATTTAAAGCACCAACTCACTCAGGCATCCTAATGGGGCCACCTTTTTACTCTATTGCACATGTACTAGATTATGTCTTAATTCAACTAGGAGATTAAGGAGAAACAAGAGGAGGCTCTTCTTATCTCTCTTACTCTCATCCACAAACATTTATCACAAGGTTTACATTTGCAAATATTATCTTTAAACAAGTTCTAAGAAACATATAACTTATTCAAACACTAGTTTTACCACTGATCATTCATCATTTACTTTCTTAAAAAAAAAAACCAAATCGACTATTTGCATACCTCTCAACTAAACCAACTCAAAATTCCAATATAATATTAACAAAATATTACTTAAATCAATTATTTACACAAAAATAATTTTATAGGACCAAAACATAAACATTGTATGGTGAACTTCTTATTAGTACTTGTCGGCATTCACTGAAGCGCTTTAATCAATTAGTTTGCACCAATTAAAAGTGGTTATTATTTTTGCTTTACAAAGAAACTTAGATTTTGTAAAGTTGAGATTTATATTTTTAAATTTAAGATATTATAAAAATTATTTATCTACATAAAAATTTGGTGTTATAAGAGCAAACTTTTAGGAATAATAAAATTTTTAGGATTTTTTTTTATTTCTTTCTATTTTAAAAATTGAAATGACTATTTTAAATATTTTTTTGTTTTTTATTATTTATAATATTGTAAATAAAATATTTTTTCTAAATAGACATATAAATTTTAATAATTTTTTTTTATCTGAAAATATAGATAATAAAACCAATTACAAGGACTTGATTTAGTTTAAATTAGATTTAAATACAAATATTTATATTAAAAAATTAAACATAATTATTATATGTATTCTTATAATTATATTTTATATTTTCTTTTGAAATCATTCTATTCTTTAATACTTTTTGAAAATCATAAATTTTTTAATTATTTTAATAAATACAAAATAATTTAATCACTTTTAATCATAAATTTAAATAGTTTTCTTTAAGTTATTCAAAAAATATTTATTGTCACTTGTATAATTCTTAATAGTTATTTTATTAAAACCAATTGTTTTTTATTAATAAAGCAGTGAGAACAAGGGCACAAACCCTTTACATAGCAAAACTATTAAAAATCATAGCATGAAAACAACACTATAACAACAATTAACAACAACTATCAGCAAAAAGAAACCAAGTCTTTAGAAATCAAAAATAACAACAGAAAACAAAAACAAACTATAGGGATGCCTTGCGCACCCCAGTGGCATCCATAGCACTGTTCCATTTGTTTGACAAGAACTTGTAGAGGTCACTAGCCTCCTGCTTGTCCTCCTCAGTGTTCGCATAGCGTTCCCTCAACAGAGAGAGGGTGAGTGCGGAACTATGTAAAACCTGCACATGGAATTTGTTAAGGCCCACCATTTGAGCTTCCCAAGCCTCCATCTTATTCTTGAGTTG
This sequence comes from Cryptomeria japonica, assembly GCF_030272615.1. NCBI lineage: Eukaryota > Viridiplantae > Streptophyta > Pinopsida > Cupressales > Cupressaceae > Cryptomeria > Cryptomeria japonica. The sequence continues at coordinate 73,680,869 of NC_081409.1, forward strand.
GTTGACATCCTCCTTGATAGTCTGCAAATCAAGCACAGGGTCGAGGTTTTCAATTCTTTGCGTGATGTTGCCCCCCATATCTTCTGCCAACAAAGCTTCTTTAGTCATGAAACAGAGAAAGTTGCAGAGACCCTTCGAGAAGCAAGCCAAGAAGAGAAAGTGGGAAGTGTGCGAGCCCGACGTCAATAAATGAGAAATGAAGTTGGGCACATGGGAAAAAATGAAGTCACTTTTAGAAATGATTTCCTCGTTACGAGGCATTAAGAGCCAACAAATACCGACAGCAACCAACACGTTTCCAATTCAATCGTACCTCATCATGACTCTGTAAGCCCGAGTGAAATGCTAGCACAACAATGCGCGCGTCATCGCCTGCCTGGCCGAATGAGTCACCACCACATCAGAACGGATAGAAGGGATATTCCCATTGTTTGAATTATGAAACCGCCACCTCTAGACTTTTAATGGATATTATTTTTCTAATAAATAATATTAAAATGCATATTTTTATGTTGAAGGCATTCCTATATGAATTGAACCACCTACTTATTGAAATCAATGGTTCAATATTGAGGAGAAGAATGCAAGAATATCTCAATTTTGAACCATTGAATTCAATAAGTAGGTGGTTCACTTCATATAGGGAATGGCTTTGCCATAATGATTATAATATAATACACATTTTATAATGAAAAAATAATATTTTCTTAAAAGTATAATCCTAATTTAATTTTAAAATTTTTATATAATTATAATTGTAATAATAAAACTAATATCAAATCTATTTAAAAACCAATTGTTATTAATTATATTACATAAATATAAAAATAATATAATATTACACTACAAATTTTTAATTAGATTTGAGATTAGTTTTATTATTACAATTATAATTATATAAACTTTTTAAAATTAAATTAGGATTATACTTTTAAGAAAAATATATTTTTTCATTATAAAATGTGTATTATATTATAATCATTATGCCAAAGACATTCCCTATATGAAGTGAACCACCTATTTATTGAATTCAATGCTTCAAAATTGAGATAGTCTTGCATTTTTCTCCTCAATATTGAACCATTGATTTCAATAAGTAGGTGGTTCAATTCATATAGGACTGCCTTCGGCATAAAAACATGCATTTTAATATTATTTATTAGAAAAAGAATATGCATTAAAAAAAAATCTATATTTTATTATTATCTACTTTTAGTTAAAATGTCTCTTAATATTATTTCTTTTATTAGAATATTCTATCTTTTTTAAGTTTAAAAAAATAAAAGAAAAAATATTGAAAAAGAAAGAATCAACTTTATTTAATTCTAATTTTCTCCTTCTTTTCTTTTTCTTTTTTCATTAAGTTTAAAATTATTTTAATTATTTTTGTCTTTTTATAATAACTAAAAAATTATAATTAATTTAATCTATAATTAATTGTCTTATTTAAATTTTAATTATGATAAAATAATTATATTTTAAATTAAAATATTTCTTTTATTACTATTTTCTTTTGATAAGAATATCTTTTAATATTATCTTCTTTTATTAGATATTCCATTTTATATTATTTATTCTAATTTTCCACTTCTTCTTTTAAGGATTAATTATTTTATTAAGTTAAAATTATATTTTAATTATTTGTGGTCTTTTTATGGAATTACAAATAATAATTAAAAGATATTATAATTTATACATTTTGTCTTATTAGAAATTTATTATTATAGAATAATAATATTAGAATTTTATTCTAATTTATATAATAAAATAAATTTCAACTTAACACCTAAATTAAGTGTTTAGAACAAGAGAGCAAAAATGAGCAACTAATTTTTTATTACTCATTTCATGCCAATAATTTAAGGATAACATATGTCCTTGGGGAGAGTTATGTTGATGTTAGCATGTCATTTGATTATTATCTCCATCTCCATTTCCATTTCTCTCCCTTATCTATATCTCCGTACCTCTCCCTATATATCTCTCTTTTCCCCTTCTATCCTTCCCACTCTATCTATCTCTGCCTCTCTCTCCCCCTCGCATTCCCTCTTTTTATATCTCTCGACTTCTATATCTATCTCTGCCTCTCTCTCCACCCCACCTCTATCTATTTGTATATCTCTCCCCCTCTTTACATCTATCTCTATATCTCTTTTACTCACACACACATTCCCTCTTTCTCCCTCCTTATCTTTATATCTATATCTCTCTCACTCGCACAAAAACACACTCCACCCTATTTCTCCCTCCCTATCTCTATTCTATCTCACTATCTCTATATCTTATGCACTCCTTTTCCTTCATCTCTCTCACTCTCTCTAGATCCCTCTCTACCTCTCCATGTATCACTTCCTATGTCTTTATCTTTCTATCTCTCTATCTCCCCCTCTCTAATTCTCTCACTATTTCTATCTTTATTTATCCCTCTCCCCCTTTTTTGTCCTTCCATCCCTCCCTCTTTCTTACCCCCTTTATATTTTACAAATTATATTTTCTCTAGATCCTTTCTATCCCTATATCTATCTCTTTCTATCCCTATATATCCCTTCTCTCTCACTTTCTATCTTATCTCTCCCTATCTCCCATCACTCCCTCTTTTAATATCTCTCTACTTCTGCTCTCTCTAATGTATATACATATACTCTCTCTCTCTCTCTCTCTCTCTCTCTCTCTCTCTCTCTCTCTCTCTCTCTCTCTCTCTCTCTCTCTCTCTCTCTCTCTCAAGTCTAAAGCATTCTCTCTATTACTTTTCTTTGTTAGCTCCTTTCTTTCACTCTTGCCTCCCTCTCTTTCTCTCTCATTCACTCCATATCTCTTGCACAATATATCTTTTTATATATTTCATCTTCATCTCTCTCTAGCTAGTCTATCTATCTCTTTTTATACATATATCTCTATCTCTCTCCTTGTCCCTCTCCATCTATCTATATCAATACCCCCCACTCTCTCTCTTTGGGCCAATCCCTCTCTTTATCTCACCCTCCTCTCTATTTCTCTCCATCTCTCTCCCCCTCATTCCCTCCCCATGCCCCCATCTATCTCTTTACCTCTACCTCTCTCCCTTTTTCTTCCTGTATATCTCTATATCTCTAACTCTCTAGCTCTGTCTCACCATATATATATATATATATATATATATATATATATATATATATATATATATATATATATATATATATATATATATATATATATATATCTTCCTCTTTCTCTCCCCCTCTCCCTTGCTCCATCTTTTTTTCACTCCTTTTTTTCTCTATCTTCATCTCTACCTCTATGTTCATTTCTCTCCCTAATCTCTAGACATGCATCCTCCTATCCATCCATCTCTCTCTCATTCTCCCTCTTTTTGGACCTCTTTATCCTTGTCTTGTATCCTCTCTATATCTATCTCTCCCTATCACTTCTTCCATCTATCCCTCTATCTTTATCTCCCTCTACCATTATATCTCTCCCTCTATCTATATATCACTTCCTATCTCTATCTTTATCTTTCCATATCTTCATCTATCTCCAACTATTTATTTTTCTCTTCCATATCTATATATTTCTCTCCCCTCTCTCTTTGTCTCTTTCATATCTCTTTCCTTCTCTCCATTTTCCTCTCCTCATTCTCCTTCTATATCTTCGACTCCATCTATATCTCCATCTTTTTCTCTATCTATATATCTATCTCTATATCTATATCTTTACCCATCCCTATCTCACTCTTACCTCTCTCTATATTTACCTCTTTCTAGCCCTATCTCAACCTCTCTCGCATGCTCACCCTATTGCAAACATAACATGAGCCCGTTTCTAAATAAACTAGATTATCTTCTCAATTCAAAGGTTTCATTTTAGTTATGATTGAGTCCTTGTAAGTGGATGCATAGTTGATTTTAAGCTATCACCTCTCAATTAAGTCCTTTGTTGCACAAACAACATCATGGCCACAAATTGACCTCATGGACTACACAAATATATCCAAAAAATAGACCAATTTTTTCCCAATTAACCTTCCACACCTCTTGAGCATACCCATTGCACACCAAAGTGCAATTGCTAGTTTATATTATTTTATTAAAAATAAGAGTTGTAGTTAATATTTTTTTTTATCAGTAAGAGTTGTACTTAATATTACATAAATATAATTATTCTAATATAATTTTAAATTAACAATGATTCAAAGTTAAATCTAGCCCCCGAACCCCTCATCCTTGTTTCCGATCCTTCTCAAAATCTTGTAGAATCGCCCTCCGATTGTTTTCAACTTGTTACCTCAAGGAAACGAAGACGTAAAATTACCCCTCTCAATGCCCTAAATCTTAGCCACTCAACCACCAACCAATTGGCCTCTAATCATAAACCCCAGGACCCTGCTCATTCCCCTATCACTTCTGTGGTTAGAAATATGGTTAAAAATTTGGAAAAACCCAATCGGGGTGATGATGATTCTTGCATTAGTAATAACCCTTCAATGATCCTCAGATCCGGGACCCCCGTCCATTCAATCTCCTCTTCAATTGCAAGACTTGTTTCTAACACTAGCACCATCAACCCCTCGACTGCATCTACGCTCAAAGAACTAGAGGACAATCATATTATAGAAGTTATTTATGCCAATAAGGGTCTAGATGAACTTATATCTAACACAATGCTCCTTGGCTTTCCAGGCTCCCAGTTGTCTGGGTCCGACATAGGAGGAAGTGTAGATATTAGAGCTGAACTTCCCAAAACCAATGAAGATGATGAGGACCTTATGAAAGGGTACTCCTTAAATAAAAAGAAAGGTAGGCCCGTCAGCTCCAAAAACAAGAAGAAATCTAGAGACCAACAACAGTCTCCTCACCAGGCCCCCTTAAATCCTCCACTTTGATGAAGTACATATCATGGAACATTTGAGACCTTGAGTCGCCTGACAGGAAATTTGTTATAAAAAGATTTCTGGATTATCATAAAAACCTAGACTTTCTGATGTTACAAGAACTTAAATCTGTTGGGTTCTTCCTCGACACTACACTTGACTTCATTTGGAGAGATGCGATCAAAGTTTGTACCAACCACCCGAGAGGAAAAGGAGGAGTTGGCCTTCTTATTGCCCCTAAATGGACAATGTACCTAAAGGATAAAGGACCTCCCCCTGTAATAGAGTAGCCTGGGTTACATTAGATGTTAAAGGATCTTACTTTGGCATTTGCTCCATATATGCATCTAACGATTATAAGGAAAGAATTTCCCTCTGGAATTGGCTAACATCCCTCCCTAATATCCCCTGGGTCATGGCTGGGGATTTCAATATGACTGAATCCCATAATGACAAGGCTGGGGGACTTCCATTTGAATGGAAAAACTCAGAAAGACCTCACTGGGACAGGTTTAAACAACATCTGCAATTGTTTGACTCCTTGGAAGGCACCAAACCTAATACCCCTAACCTATGGCACACCTGGTGCAACTTTCAGCAAAACATTAATAGGATCTACTCCAGACTAGATAGATTCTATGCTAATAAGGACTTTTTTTCCTTTTCCCCCAACCAATTTGGTAATATGGTTGCAGTCTTACCAACTACCCTGTCTGATCACTTCCCCATTTTAGCCATTATTAACATCAGGAACTCCATCACCCCTAGCCACCCTCGCTATAAGAAATTTTTACTTAACACCTCCTTGCTGCAAGATGAGGATGTCCTAAATGCCATCAAACTAATTAGACTCTTCAATTTGCAATCACATCTCCCCCAATCCCACATGCTCAGATGGCAGAGGAACATTTCCTCCTCATAGAATCTTCTCCAAACCATTGGCCAGAAAAAAGCCAAGGACTTTAGATACATAGAAAAAACTCTTACTCTTCGGCTTCACTCCCTAGAACATGAGATCCAACTACAACCCTCTTCCCCTACCTTGGCCAACCAGGTCTCTAAGGCTAGAAATATCCTCTAGAAAACACTAGCAGGTTAAAATTAGAGGTGCCTTCATCAGAGCCCGCAACCACTGGCTCCAGTTTGGTGATAAAGGCTCTAAAATATTCTTTAATCTGCTCAAGCAAAAACAGACCAGAGAAAAAATAGATAGAATAACGGTAGATGATAAGGAACTCTTGGATATCAATGACATCAAAGAAGCCTTTGAAGTATTCTACAAGACTCTGTTTACCTCAGAGGATAATGAGGCCTCGATAGATGCTCGTTCCAAATGTAGGACCATTATTCCTAATAGAATCTCTGGGGATGAGGCTAACCTCCTCAAAGCTAAGCTAATCATGCAAGAAATCAAGGATGCCATTAAGGCTCTCAAGGATAATAAGGCCCCAAGCCCTGATGGACTTCCAGCTGAATTCTACAAAACCAGCATTGATTGGATCTCCAATGACCTCTATGACATCTATAATGAAGCCCTTGACACTAGCACACTGGGGGAGTTCATAAATAGGGGTATTATTAAGCTTATTCCAAAAGAAAGGGACAAAGCCCTAATTAAAAATTGGAGGCCAATCACCCTCCTCAATGTCTCCTACAAAATCCTAGCCAAAGCCTTAGCCTCTTGCCTTGAGAAGATCCTCCCCAAATTCATTTGTTCCACCCAAACAGGTTTCATTAAAGGCAGATACATCTTGGAAAATCTAGTAACGAGTTGGGAATCCATGGAATGGGCCAGAACCTCAAATCAAGACGCCACCATGTTCCTTGTCGACTTTGAGAAAGCGTATGACAGGGTGGAATGGGACTTCATCCTCATGATGCTCTCAACCTTTGGCTTTCCTAGTGAGTTCTGTGAGTATGTTCGAATCCTCCTCAAGGACACATCTGCCCTGATCGAAGTCAATGGGACCCTCTCCCAGCCTATTCCCCTGTCTAGATCAATTAGACATGGCTGCCCCCTTGCCCCTGCTCTGTTTGTCATTGCTTCAAATGCCCTGTACTATCTCTTGAGAGAAGACACCCTATCCCCCCTGTCCAAGGCATTACTATGCCAGACGACTCTGAACTAATCAACATCTAGCTTGCTAATGATACCTTGCTCTTCTTAAAGCTCTCAAGACACAATATCGATTCCCTTAATCAAAAGCTTGACATTTTTGGTAGAGCATCCGGAGCCCGGATATCTAGCACCAAATCCATTCTACTTGGATGGAAAGATAATCCTCTGGAATGGCTTCACCAGTTTGGCTATGCTTGGGGTGGACCAAATAAATTAGTCCGTTATCTTGGCATCCCCTTTTCCATATCTCCCTCTCTTAAAGACATGTGGGGGTGGGTCAAGGGGAAAATAGATAGTAAACTCAAGGGATCCTCTCCCTTGCTGGCAGGATTCAAGTCTGCCAAAAAATCATATCTTCCTATAGCATATACTACTCCTCGGTGTGGATGTTCGGCAACTACCAAGTCTTTGAAATCCAAAGGGCTATCAGACGATTCCTATGGTCTTATGGGAAGGGTAAAAGGAAAGCTCAGGCGGTTAAGTGGACCTGGTGCCACTTGGATAAAAAGCTTGGTGGGCTGGGCCTCAAGGATCTTTGGTTGCAAGGTATTTCCCTTGCAGCCAAATGGATATTTCACTCACTGGAAGGACAAGAATCCTGGAAAATCCTCATCAGGAACAACATACAAAATGGTGTTCCCAAAACTGCCAAAACTTGGAAAGCCCTCCCGTTCAATGATTTAATTGTAGGTGGTTTCCTGTGTCTGTCCAAGGCACCTGGGTGTTTAAATCCATCTGGAAAGCTTGGGAGCATGCGCGTGGTCTCATTAACAACTCGACCATCAACTGTGACAATACCCTCCATGGTGAAAGGTCAGTATGGTGGAACCTACATCATAACTCCAAACCCCTTGCTTTAACCCAAGATTGTTCTGCTAAGCACTAGCATAATAAAGGAATAAAGTACATTATGGATATTCTAGAACATGATAACCTTATCAGTTGGGAGGCTCTTAGAACTAAATATGATCTCCCTGTATCACATAAGAAGACATACAACATGATTAAAAATGCATGCATTCCCTTTAATCTCCCTCAAGTAGACGCCCATAGGTACCTTACGTTCCTATGGAAGGATGGCTCCACCCTCCCTAAGATCAAAGCCAAAACCATCTATACCCTGCTCAACAGTGATACCTCGGTGATCGAACATATCAACACTCTATGGTATGTTAACCATACCCCTCACACCTGGCAGAAAACCTTTGAGAAGCTTTGGTGGTCCCCCATCCCCCCTAAGATCAAATGCTTCAGATGGCAACTTATACTGGACAAATTACCTATTAGGTATAAATCGGTTGCATATGATCGGTGTTCTGTCTGTAGAAAACTTGAGACCGCGCGCCACATCTTCTTTGACTGCCCCTTTGCTAGAGAAATTTGGCTTCTGTTTGGAATTTCTATTACAGAACATGTTTACACACTTGATATAGTTACTGGTTTTATTCAAGGACTAAAGAAGTATACTAATCTAGTTTGGAAAATTCTATCTTCTTACATTCTCTGGTTTATTTGGAAACTTAGGAATGAGGAGAAGTTCCAAGGTATTACAAGGGAACGTACTGAGTTTTTTTAAAAACTCACACATTACAAAATTGTTGTGCAGGTCTATTTTTTGATGAACCTCGAGAGAAACAAGCTCCTCCAATTCTTGAAGGATGGCAAAGCGACCATGTTTGTTTATGAGATGCAAGATGGGTACAAATGGGCTAGGATTGCACAGAATCAAACCTCCTTTGATAAGGCAGTGAAGAAGCTGATAAAGGATCTATAGGACAACAAGCCTCCTCCCTTCAACAAGATAGAGATGTGCTCTCAGATCCTTGCAAGAAAGAAGGTGGTTTGGATGGAAGGAGAACAAGGTTGGACCACATGGCTGGAGGACCAGGATGAAGGTCTCCAATAGTGCTTTACTCTGTTGTGTCCCTTTCATATAGTTAAGAGATAATCGTATATAGCTCTCTCTGGTTCTTCAGTTTGGCGGTTGAGGCCCTACCCCCGCTCTCTAGTTTTGTATAAACTCTCCGTCTATTTTTTGGACTATCGATCTCTAATATAAATAAAAAAATAAAAAAAATAAAAATTTTACAATTTAAAATTATAATAATTAAAAATTAGAACAAATATTTTTATTACAATACTATGACAACAAACACTCCCACTAATGACACTTGTTTAAAAAATTAAAATTAAAAATTAATATTAGACCCACGAACATTAATGATAAACATTTGGGTCAACATTAATTTTTAATACTAGAGAAACATTTTGAGATTATTAAATTCCGGGTCACAAGCAAACGGCATTAGAAAGACTGTTTTGGACGGTGGCGTACGTTTAAATAGCGTGGCATTGAATGCACAAAATTAAAATAGACGAAAAATATGTAAGCAGTACGTATTCCTGCACGGCATTCATTAAATATGAACAAAAATTGTTCAGGATCTTTTTCGATTATTCCAAATACGTAGTTTTCAATTTATTTGCACTATAAAATAATAATAATAAAAATAAAAGCCTTATATTATTGTTCACGCCACGCGTCACATAATGTCATTTAAATTTTATAGGAGTAGATGGAAACGATAAAATATCACTATCATATCAGTCAAATATATTAGCAAAAAACAAAGAAACAATTACGAAATAAGATACCAATAAAAATAGCAAAAAAATGACAATATAGAAAATAAGAGCACGTAAATGGTTATAATAATAGGAAGTGAAAGGGGCAAACAAAACAACTCACACAATAATAAATTATCAATAAGAAAAGAATGCCTAAGCCATTAGAAGCATTGAAACAACATAACCTAAGTGATTTCTTCAAAGGATCCTAGTAAAACAGAGGCATATTAATAAAATAGAATCATTTCTTTTTTTTAATGATAGATATGAATTGTATGGGCAAGACTAAGACTAATCTCATCTTGTGTTTAGAGATTTCCCATCACCTCTGAATGTACATGAGCATTGATATTAAACTTCTTGAAGACATGTGAAAAGAAAATACTGACCCAAAAAAAAGTGTAAACTTAATAGATCCCATTTAATCATATAATAACAATTATAGAATCTTCTATTTGTACTTATTAGTTTCTTAATATTTTTATATTAGTGTCTTAATTTATTACAATTCTTGATAAAAATAAAATATTTTAATATAATTTTATAATTAAACAAGAGTTACTAACTCTTATTGTTTAACAATCTTGTTGTTTCTTGAATTTTGGGTTTGGTCTTGTTTGGTTTTGTTTTATTCTTTGGGCTTGGCTCTACTTTGATTTAAAGGGTTCCTCTTTAATTATCTATCATTATTTTTTGAGAATAGTGTATGATTCTCTCTCTTTTTAATTAGGAAAAAGTAAAAAGTTATGTACCCATTATTGATTAAAAATTTGTAGATTGCAAAGTTGGATTGTTTTGTGTGTATTTGAAGTCTGTATATTATAATTAAGCGAAGAAAGTTAAACATTCACTCCTTGAGTCCACTTATGCAAGCACTTCTCTTTTACAAAGTGAAATTGCCTTGATGATTCCTAAAGGTAGAAAATGTTTCCTATATAGCTATTAACATTGTCCATTAATCAAGAGTGTTTTTAGAATTTATTTGGTTTGAACTAGATCATGTCACCCTAATTAACTAACCAAATGACACATCAATGCCTGTAAATATAAGTAAAAATAATTACTTAACTTAGTATTAAAAAAATATTCAAGCAAGTTTAGTAGATGTCTCAAGTGTCTGGTAATAGATTTTTTCAAAGTTCTAAGAGTTCAAATTTTGGATGGAGAACATCATACTTGTAATAGCCTATATTAGCATATCAATGGGAGATGACATAAAATAAATAAAATACTAATTCATTATCATTCTTCTGTGTGTTTGCTTGTTTTTTGGCATCAAGCTTAGGGCTTCAAGTGTTCACTTGTTGTCAAGTGAACCTTGGAGGCCCAAACCCTAACCTTGGTCTTCCTTCTGAGATTGGGCATTGGGTGTCCAATATGCACTTGGTGACAAATGAACACCGAAAACTAAATCCGCAACTGTAGTATCATCCCTAGTCCATTTACCTGTGCAACCTAATCCTCAACCCCTCACCACATTTATTGTGGTCGGTGGCTTAGTCATGCCAACAAATCACCCATAAAAGGCACAAATCAAAATCATTTCTCATATTTGAGTGATTCACAATAGCATATCCCTGTGCCGTAGCTTCATTGTGATTTTGATTCTTGTGTTGCATGTGTGAGATTGAGTTGGCATCACAGTTTGGAGGTGAGCCTTATTCATTTCAAGTATGAGTTGTTTTGGCTTCCTTTTTTTTTTGTTTTATCATTTTAGGGTACTCCTTAGAGTTCATTGTCCCTCCTATCGTCTTTCCTTTTTAGGTCTTCTTTTATTATTTATTTATTCTATTTTTCACTAAGTCCCTCGAGTTTCACCGTTGTCATCTGTCAAGATCAAGTGATATTTATTTAGGCTCTTTTTACCTTAACTTAGACCCACCCCTATGTGTGCCCTTAGATCCTCTTTGCAATATAAACCTAGGTTTTTCTTAGCAAACCCCCCACCATCAGAGTGAATCTGACCTTGGTATACCTAAGATGTGGTCTAGAAATTGTAACAAAAACATTAACTCTTGTAGCATCACAAATTGTAACTGATACAATTTACACCTCATGTTTGTGCTCCTACTTTAGCGTGTCCCATTTTCATTCCCCCTAGGCTCATTTTGGTCCCTTTTACTCCAACCTTGATGTCACCTATTGACACCACCAAGTGGGCCCTGTAAATGTCTATAATTAATTAAATTAAATAGTTAATTAATTTATCATTTCTACACAATTAATTTATTTAATTATGTTATGATTATTCTTCTAAGAATTAATTTAATTTAATTTAATTAATCTTATCACTATAGTTCAATAATTAATTTATAAAATAAATTAATTATTTTCTATATTCTTCTAAAGTCAGTCAAATCATTAATTCTTCTAAGTCCCATTTAGTTAATTAATTTTAATTAATTAACTTGACCAAAGTGATTCCTACAAATCACTTTTCCTAATCTCCACTTAATCTAATTAATTTTTCTAGAAGCCCGATTATCATTATTCCTCAATTTTTAATTCATCCACTCATTCTCTTTCCTCTTGTCAAATCCTCCTAACTTATCCACTTACTCTCTAATATCTCATTAATCCATTTAATCTTCTCTCTTAATCGTTTGCACAATCTTAATCACCATGATGAGGAGCAAGTCAACCATTTTCCATAAATACTTTGTCCCCTCTCATCTTCCAAACCTTAAATGCACCAACTTTATTCATTTTAAGGATTTCAATTTTCTCCATTTCCCCATGCTCCCTCACTTCCCAAGGAATTTTTTATTCCTTTTCTCTCCTCTTTCTCCCATGCAAGTCATTAAGGTGCAGGGGCACTCAAAGGTGTACTAGCATCTCTTCACAATGTGTTTACATGCAACATAATGTGTTTCCTTGAAGGTTTCTTGTGTAGGTCCTAAATGGATGTGGTAGGTCCAAGCCTAAGGCTCCAAGGTGTGTATACTTGGTCAAAAGCCTTGTATGGGAATTTTATTTATGTTTTTGGTGTCTAGGGGTCCTAGAGGTGTTGTGTGTCTACTTTGTAACCTTTGGTATGAAGGCAAGTGTGTGATGTAATAATTTGTCCAAAGTTGCCATGTTGTCATAGGCAATTTTGTAAAAAAAATGAGTGGTGGTTGCCCAATGGCTAGTTGGTTGCACTTGTACATTGGGAGGTGGTTAAAAGGATTCCTTGGCCTTATTTAAGCCTGAGGAACGATTCCCAAAGGTTAGATAGAGACTTTGAATGAAATTTATGCTTCCTACAATTCTGCAATTATCATTTTTACTGAATTTTCTTGTGTTCTTGGATTTGGTATGGATTTGTACAGACATCTAGAAGGGATAATGTATTGAATAGGTTGTAAAAATGAATCACCTTTCATTTGATGTAGGTTTGAGTTCTTGAAGCTCTGTGGTTGAGGATTAATTGAATTTTCTTTTTTGTTGCTTGGAAGAAACCCAAAAAATCAGGGTTTGGATGCAAAAGGTGCCATTATTCAATATTCCTCTATGGGAATCGACTGAAACCCTGGGGAATGTTGGTTCACCATGTATAATAACTATTTTTCTTAGTTTGGGAATCAGGAGATTCCAGATTGCTCTTTTGGAGTGATGCCCTAGACTTGACATTACCCATGTGGCAAGTTTGTGTAGTGAAGGATTGATTGAATCCTTGGTGCAGTGGACAAAATGGTGGTCAAAAATTGCATGGAGGGGATCCTTAGACATGTGCAAACCTTTTCCAAAATCCCTAACTTTATTCCCATTTTATTGGTGAAGGTTTGAGACCTAAAACCTCAATTCGGGCTAACTAGGCTAAAGTAGGCACAGTAGGGTTTGAACACTTGCACTCAAAACCCAGATACAAAAGTTTAAAATCCTTTAAAGGGTCCAAATGGGTGTCTGAATATAAATTTTTTTCAAGGGTTTGTTTGGATAGGTTGGTAGATAAAGAGGAAAAATCCCAAACATGGGCCTAATTGCTTGTAGCCCTATTTCCTAGGTCACTAAGAACAAAAGGCACAAAGGGATTGAAAGAGAAGAACCAAGAGGTCTAAGTCAATGAAAATACCATGTCAAACATGTTAAAACACCCACACATGACATATTCCACCATTTGATCAAAAGGTCCCATTGGCAAGGGGCTTGGGATTGTGAGGTGTCTTGGTTTAGGGGTTGAGTACATAGGAGTAGGAGTCTCCTTGTGATACCAAGTTATCCTAAGTAGATTTCTCCTTAGGAAGGATCAAGGACAAGCTTAAGAACCTTTGGAAGGTTGGAGGTATAGGACCATTGGATGGTGCCAAGTGCTAACCCATAAAAGAAGCTAAGGAAATTGCTCATTAACTCCAAACCCTCTACATCATAGTGGTATCAGAGATTTACCAAGGGTGGAATAGTGTATGTCGGACTCAGAATTTGGAAGAGAGGCTGATATAATGCCTCCTAAGGCAGTGAACCTAGAGGCCATCAAGAAGATGGTAGAGGAGTTGCTTGAAGAGAAACTCAAAGATATTGAACCGACCAAGGGAAAGGACAAAACTTGTGATGATGAATCGGATGAGGAGAATGAAGAGGAGGCCAGTACTCAAAATATGACACATGATCAAAATATGTTCTTGGATGCTTTGAAATTAGTAAACAAAGACAATGTGGAAAGTTTACCTATCTATGGTGGTAGCTTGAATGGGGAAGGGGTGCTTGAATGGATAGAAGCACTCAACAACCATTTTGATTACAAAGAAGTTCCTGAGGAGAAAAGAGTGAGTTTGGCAAAGTCTAGACTCAAGGGGCCTGCCTTGTTGTGGTGGAAAGTGTTGCAAGAAGAAAGGATGAATATAGGGAAGAAGAAGATATCCTCATGGGAGAGGATGAAGAACAAAATCAAAGATCAATTCCTACCAATAGACTATGAGGTTCAAATGTACAAGAAGTTGCAAAATCTCAGACACAAGGAGTTAGATGTGAATGCATATACTGAAGAATTTCATAAACTGTCTTAGATCAAGGAAGCATGAAGAAGAGGCACAGAAGGTGGCTAGATACCTGAATGGGTTAAGGAAAAACATTCAAGATGAGATCAACATCATAGCTTCGGACACTATGCACAAATGTTTCCAATTGGCATTGAGAGTGGAAGATAAGATAAGGAGAAGAGGAGAGAAAAACAATAGAGGAAGGGGAGGTAGGAGTTTCAGAGGTAGAGGTGGCTATGGAGGAAGAAATACTCCTTTTAAAAATGGTGACTCTAACCAACAAGAGTCCAATGGAGAGTTCAATAATAAGAATGGAGGCTTTAGAGGAGGTAGAAGACCCTTTGGTAGGGATAGGCAAGGATGTCAAGGCAGAGGTCCTTTTCATTGGCAAGTGTTACAATTGCAACCAAGTGGGTCATACCATGAGTAGATGCCCGGAGAAAGCTTCTAGTTCACATGGACCAAAAAGAAGGAATCAACTTGTGTAAGAGGATGATGGACAAATTGTCAATTCACCCATGGGAAATGTAGGTCCCACCTTGGATGGAGAAAGCCTCATGCTAAGGAGGACATCATTGAAGGTACCCCAATACAAGGAGCCACCACAAAGAAAGTCACTCTTCAAGACTACTTGTAAGTCTCATGGTAAGATTTGTAAGGTGATTGTAGATTCTGGATCCACTGAGAATAGTGTTGCTTTGGAAATGGTAGAGAAGTTAAAATTGAAAAGGTTACCACATGTGAATCCTTATAAGGTGTGTTGGCTTAACAAGGGGCAGTATGTAGTAGTAGATGAACAAACTTGGGTGGATTTTGAACTAGGGGACTATAAGGATATGATCTTGTGTGATATGCTTCCTATGGATGCTTGTCACTTATTGTTAGGCTACCCTTGGCAGTATGATGTCAAAGCCCAACATGATGGAGAAAAGAATGTGTATGTCATCTCCAAGAATGGTAAGCAATTTAGGATGGAACCTTTACCTGATCAAGGGGAAGAGAAGATTGTTCGTCCAAGTGTCATGATGATTAGCGGGAAAGAGTTTTCAGATACCCTTAAGCAAGAGGAGACCCAAGGCTATGCTTTATTCTTATACCCAAAGGATAAACCTCAACAATAGAATGGTGCAAAGAGAGAGGTTCCTAGTGAAGTATAAGCCATGTTGGATAGATATGAAGGAGTTCTAGCCAAATACATGCCTGATAACTTGCCTCCAATCAGAGAAATTAGTCATCAAATTGATTTGATCCCTGGTGTAACCTTACCCAAAAAAGCTTCCTACAAGATGACTCCCAAATAGAATGCAGAGATATCAAAACAAGTGCAAGAACTATTGGACAAAGGGGTGTAACTTTCCAAAAGGACATATGGGCCCCACCACAAGTTACAAGGCTCTTAAGTGAGTCACTTCAAAATGAACTTACATCCAAAAATATCGAACATTACTAAAAACCTTTTATTATAGAAGCCCACCCATTCTATTGATTGAGGATATTTGTGAAAAGTTCAGTGCAAGAGCATAGATGGTTTTGCTCCCAAGATACTCACTATACATATTTCCTTGAGTAGAAATAGGGCTTTTTGAAAGGATACTTGTAGCTTGATAAAAGTGGTGACTCCCCCATCATAGGGATCATTTATATATTATGCTCGCACAAGACTTAGTATATCACAAGACTTAGTATATCACATACTTACCTGCCATGGTGGGATTCATAAGGTATGTAGTACCAAAGTCGAAGAA
Organism: Cryptomeria japonica; assembly: GCF_030272615.1. Lineage (NCBI taxonomy): Eukaryota > Viridiplantae > Streptophyta > Pinopsida > Cupressales > Cupressaceae > Cryptomeria > Cryptomeria japonica. The sequence continues at coordinate 73,697,165 of NC_081409.1, forward strand.
ATATCAAGATGTGGGATGAAAATATCGCAACTGGCCATTGACCTTAGGGATAAAAAGTGTTTGATTTGTCTTCATCTTGTGTCAGACCAGTAACAATTTGGGCCAACTTTAGGCTTTGGGAAACATAAAATACATTTGTTAAAATGGTCAAAAAGTTCATGATTGGATTGATTTAGACCCACACCTATTTTTGCCTTTAGTTAAAAAGGGGCAAGGTTATTGTGCTTGTGTGCTTGCTATGTTTTCTTGTCAAAAAAATTCAAAATAATTTTAAACCAAGTATCCATCCAACAAAATTACATCCAACATTGATAAACAAAACAAACATCAACAAGTGAAACAAAGTATCAGTTTGTATGACCATCACTCACATCTTGAGAAAAAGGAGTCTTCATCAACAAACCGCATTGAAAAAGAGACAACTTGGTTCAAAAGCTCTTATCAAAAGAAGGATTTTTTTCTATATCAATAGACAACTATTTCTCTCACATGGGGTATTCTTACATCATATGCACTTGTATCTTCAAGGCAAATCCAATGAATTTGACAAAGAGCCTTTAAGAAATAGAGCGTTTACTCAACATAGAGCTTTTGGTTATCACAAAAACAATGGGGGCAAGATCAATCATGCTTTCTTTCTAAAAATTTGTATCACATACAATGAAGCTCGAGGGGAATCACCAACCCCTGAGAGAGAGGAAGAAGTATAAACCCCCTTTGTGACAAATTTTTTTTATTGAAGTCCATAGTCTACCCACTTTCCCATTCAAAAATCACAAATCCATTCAACTCTCAAAACACAAAGAGGTCTTGTCCTTAGTACTTTCAGATATTGCTTAAATCAAACCAACAAATCACTTTTAGGGTGTCTCTACATCTAGGATCAATCATCCTAAGAGGCATCTCTACATAGGTTAAAACTAGTTTATGAGTGCATCCTCTCATTGCTAGATAGCTTGGTTTGTAACACATCTCAAACCTTGCTATACCTCATCACATCAAAATTGTTGAAAAACACAAGAGAAATTCACAAAGAACTTTGTTGACATCCAACCTTCAGTGTTAGAGATCTATCTTACACCCAACATCTCACAAAAACTTGTATTCCATCAAACGTTTAATTACCATCTCATAATCATTTTCACAAAATCGAAACTTTCAACATCATGGCCCACACAAGGTCAATGAAAACTAGACAACCAAAAGTTGAAGAAGAGGAAGAAAACATCAACAATTTTCATGCGGCTAATGGAGGAGGCACACACGATGAAGATCCCAACACTCCAACTCCTAAAGATATAGAATGAGCACAACATAATCTTAAATTCAATAGACTCTTTGATGAAATCCTTAGAAACAATGCAGATGCTCATTTCTTGAGACTTGCTCAAGAGGGTGCCAGACTACCCTCTAACTTTGATACAACACAGATACGGAAAACAACTGAGCAACATAGTCATCACAATAGTGGACGAGGTAGAGATTACTTCCACTGTGATCTTAATCATCAAGGGAATCTTCCACCTCCTCCCCCTTCAAAAATAGACATGTTGAGAAAAAAAGTAGAAAATATCACTCAGCAACTCAATAGTGATGTGAAGACTACTCGGTTTTCACTTAACAATATTTGTCCCTATCCTTTTGATAGGAACATGCTTATGCCACCTTTTCCGTGAGGGTTCAAAACACCAAAGTTTGAAAAGTACAGGGGCAAAGGAGACCCTAGAGATCATGTACGAGAATTTCACTCAACTTGTTTAGAAGTGGCCTATGAAAACACATATCTAATGTGCCTCTTTCCTCAGAGTTTGGGGGGAACAACCACACAATGGTTTTCACGATTACCAGGTGGCATTAGAACAATTGAAGAACTAGTCCAAAAATTCATCGCTCATTATGCACGCAACATAGAATGAGATGTTACCATGCCAAATTTATGCAATACCAAACAAAAACCAGGGGAGTTGTTCTCAACTTTCCAACAATGGTGTAGGCAACTGTCTAGTAGACGTTCTCTTCATTTACCTAAGCAAGAACTAGTGTAAATATTCATTTCCAACTTTAATGATGAGATGGAATTACATTTAGACATGAAGGGTACATAATCCTTTGAGGAGATGATCACTCAAGGACTAAAATGTGAAAGAGCCCTTATAAAAAAGGGACTTATCAAAATCTACAATGAACCCAAAGATGTCCCTCGTCCACGTTATAATAGTGATAAACCAAATTTTTGGAACAAGAACAAGAACATTGTCAATGATGGGATAGTGGATTTACAAACAGTAAAAATTGCACAATCTGTGGTTAGGTTTGCAGGACAAAATCTCCCTCCTAAAAACAACACCATCACTAATCCACAAAATCAAGGTCGCAATGCACCACAAGAGGAACCAAAACAAAGGCAAGATAACTACAAGACAAAATGCACATACACACCCTTAGGGGAACCCATCGAAACAATATTGCATCAATTGGTCTCTTCCAATCTTTTGACCTTACCAAAAACATCTAATTATGAGCCTCAGGTCAAGCCTCCATGGTGGAGAGATAACGAACATTGTGAATTTCACCAAGGAAGAGGACATAAAATGAGCAATTTCCATCGACTGAAAGATCTTGTTCAAGATCTTATTGATAGAGGAGAATTTGAAATACAAGGACATAACCCTAAAACATCCAATGATGATAATTTAATGTTCAATAATCCACTTCCATCACATGATCAAAGGGGTCCTTCCGCCTCAGGGCGAAACACAGATACTACAACTAATTATACCCAAGATGCATTTAATTATACTGTGAATCACCTTTACAATGCTGATGAACAAGTTGCAACTGTTACCATCAAAGATCCAAATCCTGCATGCAACGTTGTTATACGTCGTAGAAGGATTACCATTCAAGAAACACCACAAGGAACGACACCCCTTCCCAAGCAATATAATCTTGTGGAGCAATTGGATAAAACACCCGCTCTCATATCCATATTAGAGCTTTTGCGCTTATCCCCCTCACACAAAACAATATTGGATCAAGATCTCCAAGAAGCGTCAATCCCCACCAACCTCAACACAGATCAATGTCAAGCCATGGTTGGTAATCTAAAGTCATCACCATGCCTCACTTTTTCTGAAAGTGACAATGCTTCCTTCCAACAACCACATAATACATCCCTCCAAATTGAAGCATTTATAAACCAACATAGAATCAAGTGAGTCTTGATTGACAATGGAGTCATCTTGAATATATGCACCTTGCAGTTGGTCACCATATTGGATTATGTGGTAGAATCAGTGGATGCTAGCAAAAAGATAACCATTAAAGCCTATGATGATGCAGAGTATTCTTCCAGAGGAGCTATTGTGTTACCTATCAGAGTGGGGCCAGTGGTGAACCATATAGTTTGCCAAGTTCTAGACCTTCCTTTTCCATATAATCTCTTGTTAGGAAGCCCTTGGATACATGCCATGCAAGTTGTTCCATCCACCTATCACCAATGTATCAAATTCCCACATAATGGTGTAGAAATCACAATCCTTGGTGATGCAAATCCATTTGCATTTTGTAATAATATTCACCATTAGCTAGAGATCATCGTACCTAACAACAGAGAAGTTATCCCTTCCTCATCATATGTCAATCTAGCCTCTCTTTCCATCTCAATAACCCCTGCACCAAAGAAGGAGATATTAAAGATGAAAATAGCTGAGGAAGGTCCCAGGGAATATAATCTTAGCCAACTCTTTTGTGTTGGGCAGTTACCCACATCCCCTAGAACTCATGGCAAACAAGGGATGAGGACCTGGAAGAATGAATCTACAAAGACCCTATAAAAAATGAAAGCCCAAAGGCTAAGCTTCCCACTAAAAAATATGGCAAAGGGCTCACTATAATGCAAACAATGGGCTATGATGGCCAGAGTGCTTTGGGACATTGCAAACAAGGATGACACGAGCCCTTACAACCTGAGTTGAAACCCAAAGATAAAACTAGAGTAGGTTTTCAAAAGGAATCTCTTCCTAAGCTTAGATTCAAAGGAAAACCTAACAAACCCCTATATCAACCAATTATTCCAAAGAGGCCATCCTTGATTATACCAGCAACATCTACAGAACCAATAATCCCATCAGCAACATCAATCACACCAACAATACAAACCACACCAACAAAACCGCTAATCCCATCAGCAACATCAATAGCACCACCAGCATCTACAGAACCAATAACCCCATCAACAACATCAGTAACACCAGTTATACCTATGACACCAGCAACTCCACCTCCAATAGTGCGTAAACCCGTAACCACCATACTATTCAATTCAAAGGACATTCCATCCTGGTACAGTAATTAGATGCTCGAAAGTGATTCAAAGACAAACTCGTATGAATGGGAATGGGATTCAGTGAATCTAAATACTTCAGATGAGGAAGACACATCACCTCCGCCACCTCATAAAGATATACCAGTATATGGAGAGGCATGGATTAAAACCTTTTGGGTTCCTGGGCTCACAAAACCTTCCACACGCTCTACATCAAATCCCACACCCGAATCTGACAAGGAGAGTACCATCAATGCACTTCACTCATCTATATTAACCCTCACTGATGCCTCTTCTGAACTCAAATTAATTGATGAGGTAATGCCTATCATCCACCCCAAACTCATTGACTGGAACCAGCCAAATCCCCCATGTCTTGATCATTTCCAAAACGATGAAGCACTCATAGAATTTTTAAAATTACAGGATAACATACCAAGCGGGGATCATAAAGCTAGATTTTCTATTGAACTTAACAATGCAACATAATTTGGGGCAGATGCCAAACCTTTCAGCTGCAAAAATATCACAATAAAACATGGATCTTCTAGTGAAAACCACACAGTGGCACTTATTGATCCCAAAAAAGTAAAAATAAAGAGTGTATCCAAAGGTGAAACCTCTCTGAGGCGCCTGAGGATGAAAGGTTTGACATCCTCCCCTCTAGTACGAATCGGGAGAGATCAACGATCCTAATCAAAGAGACAAAATAATTCAAAGTGGGGACCCCTGAGACTCCTCACCAAATATATTTGGCATCTCTACTAACTCTAGAGGAACAACCAAAATTTGTAGAATTCTTCCAGAAGCATCAAATCAACTTCGCATGGTCTTATGCGGACATGCCTGGCTTAGATCCAGATTTGGTCATGCATCACCTAACTGTAGTAGAAGGAGCTAAACCGGTCAAACAAAAGCTCAGAAAGATGCACCCACAGATTGTTGTTCTTGTCAAGGTTGAACTCAAAAGCTCTTGGATGTTGGTTTCATCAGACCAATTAATTATGCAGAGTGGATATTCAATATTGTACCTATTGGTAAACCTAATGGGGACATCTGTATCTGTACAAACTTTAGATATTTGAACAGGGCATGTCATAAAGATGACTTCCCCTTACCAAACATCAACATGATTGTCAATCTAACAACAGGTCATGCAATACTTTCTCTTATGGATGGCTTTGTAGGGTACAACCAAATTAAGATTGCTCCAAAGGATCAACATAAAACTGCTTTCACATGTCCATGGGGAACATACTGTTGGATTGTGATGCCATTTGGTTTGAAGAATGCAGGGGCAACATATCAAAGAGATATGACTACCGTCTTTCATGATACGATGCACACCATAATGGAAGATTATGTCGATGATTTACTAGCTAAATCATTAACAAGAGAGGGTCATCTGGCAATATTGGGTCAAATCTTCAACAAATTAGAGCGATATCATGTCCGTCTCAATCCAAAGAAATGTGTCTTTGGAGTAACCTCTGAAAAGCTCTTAGGATACATTATCTCAAGCAAAGGCATTGAAGTAGACCCAATGAAAGTCAAAGCAATCATGAACATGCCACCCCCAAAGAACATTAGTCAGTTAAGGATACTACAAGGGCAGCTACAATCAATTTGGAGATTCATTGCACAATTGGCTGATAAGTGTCATCCCTTCATGCATCTTTTACACAAGAATATCCACTTTCAATGAGATACAAAGTGCCAACAAGCATTCCAAATGCTTAAAGGCTACTTAATGCATACACCTTTGGTGATCCCACCAAATCCAAGCAGACCTTTATTGCTATACATTTCAGCTACAAATACGGCATTAGGAGTACTGATGGCACAACATAATACAAAAGGAAAATAATGTGTTGTATACTATATCTCGCACATTGGTAGGCTATGAACTCAATTACACACCTATTGAGCGAGCTTGCCTAGCAGTTATCTTGGCAGCCACCAAGTTGAGGCACTACATATTAATGCACAAGGTACAACTCATTGCCAAAATAGATCCACTCAAGTACCTACTCAGCAAGGCAGCATTGACAGGCCACTTGGCCAAATGGGTTATGATCTTGAGTGAATTTGATATAGAGTATGTGGACTGCAAGGCTATCAAGGGGCAAGTTATTGTAGATCAATTGGTTGATGCACCCCTCGTAGGTGACCATCCTCTTGTTTCCAATTTTCTAGATGAAGAGATCTTCATGATCACAACTACACAACCTTGGAAGCTATATTTTGATGGCTCATATACTAGACATGGCTCAGGGGCAGGTATTCTTTTTATCACACCTCAAGGTGACAACATCCCGAAGTCATACAAGCTCACTTTCCCATGCACCAATAATATAGCAGAATATGAGGCCTTGATCACAAGACTCATATTGGCTATACAATGGCATCTAAAAAAGCTATAGGTATATGGTGATTCCCAGCTAGTCATCGACGAATACCAAACCAATGATGATAAGCTCATGTTGTATAAAAAGATGGTGGATAGTTACAAAGAATAATTTACTACCATCACATTTGAGCAAGTACCCAGAGATCAGAATCAAGTTGCCGACGCAATGGCTACAATTGCATCTCTCTTGGATCTTCCGCAAAATTCAACACTCTACGAGTTCTTGGTAGAACAACTTTGGATCCCTGCATATGATATCCCTGAAACTGAAATGATATGTTGCCTCGTCAGTTTTGAATCCTCATGGTACGGTGAGTTCTTCACTTACCTTTGTGATCACACACTTCCCCCCAAACCAATGAAAAACCTTCATTCGCCAAACCGCTCGATACACCATCATTTTTGAAACCCTATACTGGTGAAGTCTTGATGGTACTCTCCTTCAATGTTTGGAACAAGATGAGATAACAAAGGCTATGGAAGAGGTACATGAATGAATTTGTGGTGCTCACTCAAGTGGTCCTTTGCTAGAAAACAAAATCATGCGAGCTGGTTACTATTGGCCCTCCATGGAGAAAGACTCCTACTATTTTGTCAGAAAGTGCAAGAAGTGGCAAGTTCATGGAGACCTAATACATTCCCCAACATAGGAATTGCAACCAATCACAACACCATGGCCCTTTTGTCAATGGGGACTTGACCTTGTAGGTAAAATCCACCCATCTTCATCCAATGACCATAAATTTATCATTACCACCATCGAGTACTTCACAAAGTGGATCGAAGTCGTTCCACTTACCCAAGTCATTGGTAAGCAGACCGCCCCATTCATCCTTAATTACGTCATCTGCTAGTATGGTGTACCCATGTCCATCATCACAGATAACGGGCTTCCTTTCAAAAATCAGGATGTCTGTGAACTCTGTGAGAAGTTTCACATCCAACACCGCTTTTCCACCCCATATTACCCACAAGGCAATGGTCAGGCCGAAGCATCAAACAAGAACATATTGAGAATCCTCAAGAAGACAATCAACGATGTTGGCCGTGATTGGCACATTTTCTTAAATCCAACACTATGGGCATATTGAACTACCATTCGAACCCCTACAGGCGCAACACCCTACTCATTGGTTTATGGAGAAGAAGCCATTTTGCCTATTGAGGTTGAAATACCATCTCTACGGGTCTCTTTACAGAATCTGATAGATGATGAAGCATACCAAGTCTCACGTCTTCAGGACTTGGAACTATTTGATGAAAGGCAACAAACTACATACAACCACCTAAAATCCTATCAACAACGAATGAGAAAAAGCTACAATCATCAAGTTAAGCCTCGTGCATTTGAGTTAGGTGATCTTGTTCTCAAGGAAAATACTCACAACCAACCAAACAGAGAACATCAGGGCAAGTTTGAATCCAAGTGGCTGGGTCCATATGTTATTACTGTTGTATTTGGGTCTGGGGCATATCAGTTGGAAACTTTAGAAGGGGAACCGCTAGCAAATCCGATCAACAACATGCACCTCAAACGGTTTCATACATAAAGCTGTGCAGAGCATCAGGCTCCTCCAAATAATAAGAAAATACCAAAAACATTCAGAAAATAGTCCTAAAAAAAATAAAAATACCAAAAAAATCAAGAAAATAGTAAAGAAAAATCATGCATCCAAACCGTGAAAACCACTCTGGTGGCGCTATGGGTAAGTACGGTGGTGAAAACCTAGCAAACAGGTGCCATTCGTAAAAGCTATGGCTCCATTATCGCTCAAACTTGTTGCGATCACATCCATTGCATCCATTCATCCATCATTCAAACCATGGTTTGTTATTGATCTTCAATCAGGGTTAGTCCTTCACGTGTCCTGCATCCCACTTTCATAGCGACATCTAACTGGGTGCAATTCTCTTAACCTACTGATGGGAGTGGATTCTACATTACTTGTGATTCCTTGAGTTCCTCATTCAAAATTGGCTAGAAATATACCAAAAACATTCATAAAAACTTAGAAAATACCAAAAACATTTAAAACATTCACAAAATCCCCAAAACATGACACAAACATAAAAAATCAATCAAAAACATTGCACCATATATTATTCCTTGTACATATCGTAACAGACACCAAAATAAACATTTTGAGCTATTCAAACAATGATCATTTATCAAATCAACCACCAATCAAAACATTTGCACACAACAATCTTCACAAGGATGCATCCTTCCTCATAGACAGGACATGATAACATTTTAGTTGACAAGAAAATTATGTTTAGCTAATAAGCACTTGGTTGGTTTGTTATTTATTTATTTATTTATATCAAGTTCCTACACTACTCTGGGATATCCACAAGTGATTAGAGTAGCCGAGATGGCTCCTGATATTTTTTTCTTTGTTTGTCATCTGCAGATTGATCCAATGAAGTTCTAGGGCATGTACTGATGGTGTCTACATGGGAAGTTCACTAAGCTATGTGATCCTATGCAAAATACAATCATAGATCACTATGGCTTACTGACTACAGCGTATAACTCGACCATTTGCACATGAACTAGAATGGAGGGTAACTTTTCCTTGTTTGTGATGCTTGCTTACAGGTGAAATGCTCAAACTTGGTTCCTGCTACCTCGGCCAAGAATGATACTACCATGCTCGATGATGAAAATAAAGCACTGAGAATAATCTATGGATCATCATTTAATCTCATCTATATATATTGCATTTTGTTGCATTCCATCCATCCATCCATCCATCCATATAGCTGCATATCATTCATACATAGTCATGATAATGGATACTCTTTTTTTTTATCCTCTTCCACAAGAATGATTTCTAGGTCCTCCATACCTTCTATCTAACATTGAATCACCCCCCTCACCCTCCCCATCTCGATCATCAACATCACATAGCCTACATTGTGCCCCATCAACCCAATCAAGCCACGTTCATCACCGTCCATCTCTAACAAGAGGGGTTGCACTTCCCATCCTTGGTCATCCTATAAGCCAAGCAAGTTACTTTGTCTACACAGGTACATTGACTCATGCACACCTAGACTATCAATAGATACTTTTTGATCAAGTATCTTCGGGTCTCAACTGGTAATCAATTATGGCAATCCTAGACTACAATAGGCATTTATCACAATGACCTAGTCTCAACAGGGCTGCTATGATTCACCACAAACAACCTAAAATGCAAACACTATCAATTGATCAACCAATCAAACACAATCAAAACAGACAATTACATCAATTGTCTAAGTCTCAATAAGTATTTTGCTTCAAATACCTTGACTTCATCGGGAAATTACATCAATTGTCTAAGTCACAATAGGTCACTTTGATTCACTTACTCAGACTTTATCCTATCCAAGCAAACAACTGACATCAACTGTCATGCTTTGATTCAACTAGGGCACTTTAACTGATTGCACCAGATTGTCCAACCAATTTTGATCAAATTGTACAGTATCAATCAAAAGCACAAACACTACATTTGCACCGTGACCCCTGTGTACTTTTGAGGCTCGCCCTTTCTTCGTATTCACTTTGTCTTCTCCCATTCTTTCGCCATTATTTTTAATTTCTTCTATTCTACCTCCCCCAACTTCTTTCTCTTTTTCAAGAGATTGCTCGAATTTTTGAATTTTTTTGGCCCATCTCTCGAGGGGGCATACCACCCACTAAATTAACATTTATGGGGTATATTTATCATACCTATCTTTCTTTCTTTGAAACGATGTGATAAACCACACCATCTCAAAGAGGGGCAAATGTAGACACATAAATCTGTCCACTTAATTAAATGAATATTTAATATTTATTTGATGAATTAACCATCAATCATCAATTATTTAATATATAATTAATTCATCTTGAACCTCTTCTCCTATTAATTAAATAAATTATTCAATTTATTTAAATTAATTCATTAAACCATACTCCAACAACTAATTAAATGAATAATTCAGCAAACTCTAATAAATTTGTCTTTGGGCAGTGACTATATTGTCAGTTTGTCTGATGGCCATTTGATCCAGATTAAACTTAATTTTTGGGAATTGAGATTTGCTCAGTAGAGATGTTAAGATAACTCAGCAAACTCTAATAAATTTGAAGGTGGTCATGGAGATGCAAATCAAAAATGAAAAGTTGATGTTTGTGACCTCCATAACTACCAAAACTTAAACATACAAAGATGGGAGAGGGAGGAGTTTCCTACGTAGGAGTTGCAGAAGATGGGGAAGATGATGTTTTGGATGAGGATGATTTCATCCCTGTCTTCCTTTCACCTTCTATGCCATCTGATGAGGCTCTTCATGGCTCTTCATTTCTGGAATGGTGGGTGGAGGAGTTTGGTACTGAGGAAGGAGTGGAGGCTACGATAGCAATGGAGGCGTTTTGGCAAGGGTTTTTTGTGGCCTCTGTTTTTGGTCATCAGAGGTGTGTGGTGGTTCCTATCAATGGCCTCTTCTCTGCTCTTTCTTTGATGGGGGGTGTTTTCCTATTGGTGTTTGGGTAGATCTAGGACCCTGGCGGATCTCTTGTGGAGAGGCTCTATGTGTTCTCTCTTCTCCTTTGTGCTGAGGTTTTGTTGTTGTTCTGGCCTTTGGCGCTCTGGTCTTCAAAGGAGCTTCCTTTTTTGGTTCTTCTCTGTTAGGATACTCTCCTATGGAGGTGGAGATTTGTCTTTGGTGTGAACCTTTGAGAGGGGTTTCTTGGCTCTTTCTCTCTTCCCCTCCTTGTCTGTTAGAGGTGACCATTTTTCCTATGGAGGTGGATTTTTGGTGGAGGGGAAAGGGCTGGTTTTTGCTTGCTGCTAGAGAGTGCTAGTTGTTGTCTTTTTGATTCATTCTTTGTCCTGTAGAGATGGAGCTCTTTCCTATTGAGGTGGAGAGATGGAATGTTGGGGATTTTCAACTTTTGGTGCTCCTCTTGCAGAGTTGTCCTTGGTGTGAACCTTTGAGAGGGGTTTCTTGGCTCTTGCTCTCTTCCCCTCCTTGTTTGTTAGAGGTGACCATATTTCCTATGGAGGTGGATATTTGATGGAGGGGAAAGGGCTGGTTTTTGCTTGCTGCTAGAGAGTGTTGGCTGTTGTCTTTCTGCTTCATTCTTTGTCCTGTAGAGGTGGAGCTCTTTCCTATTGAGGTGGAGAGATGGAATGTTGGGGATTTTCAACTTTTGGTGCTCCTCTTGCTGCTGGCCATGGATGTCGGTTTCTTCTCTCTTGGGAGTCTCCTTGGGTGGGATTGGAAGTTCTTTTTTCTAGACTCCCAACTTGTCTCCTGGACTGGTTCCTTTTTGTTGTTTCTTGGTTTGGTCTCCTTCCTGTTGGTTTTTGGGGTCTTTGTTCCCCCTTCTTCTAGTTGTGGGTTCCTGGTTTATCCTATAGGCAAGACAATTGCTAATAGTTTTAAAGGGCATAGTCTGTCTTTCTGTTGTCTTTGGTTTGGGGAAAATCCTATGTTTGGAGTTCTGAGCTCATCATTTAAGGTTGAGGGTGCCTGGAAAAAGCCCTAGTTGCTAGTTTTGGGTTCCATTTTAAAACCCATTTTGAAGGTTAAGGGAGCCTTTCAAAACCCCTACTGGCCATATTCAAATTGTATGAATATTCGATGTAATCTAGTGTTGTTATTGAAGGTTAGGGGTACCTTTCAAAACCCTGATAGTTGGCTAAGGGTGCTTGGTATACCCTTGATTATTATTGTTTCATGCTATAGTTTGGAGTTGTAGCTTTTTTGGGTGTGGTGTGACTATGCTGGTTGTTGTTGGTTTTTGTCATCTTTACTGGATTTTGGCTGTAGTTTTTCATAGTTTATTTCTTTTAGCAGCCTACTTTGTTGGGTTCTAGATCTCGGTAAAATCTATTGGTTTCGGGTCCCTCCAAAACCTGTTGTATGGGGTTTCGGGTCCCCTCAAAATTTGTTTTTCCCCTAATCAAAAACTAATTAAATTAATAAAGCATATTTGTTTAATTAAAACCCCTTTCCTCATTTAAATAAATATTTATTTAAATTTCTAAACCCCCCCCACTTGCATTCTCCGACAAATGCAAGTTGCACCTATTTGGGTTGAAATAAAGTAATTTTAGTTTAATTAAAATCCTATTTTCTCTCACCCACCAAACTCACTTTCTCTTCTAATCCCCTTCTAGACTCTTCTAACCCCTTCTAATTAGCCTAATCCATCTCCTAATTATTGTCACATTCCTAAGCAAAGAGAAGTCACTTCTAAAAAATGCCTCAAAGTCTTTAAAATGCATTAAAGGCTTTATGTATTCAACAAGTTAACCCTCAAAGTCTTCCAAACCACTAATGGCTCTTACATAACCATTAATGGTTAACTCAACTCACCCACATGGTTAGAGACTTTCTCTCTAACTTAACCCCCATCTAACTCATGTGTCTCTTCAAGCATTCATTGCTTTGACCATGGTTATCCCCATTAACTCTTGCACAAGAGTTTGTCCATTGGATAAAAGGTTTATCCATTAACTCAAGCCTAACCAAACCTTCCTAGGGTAACCCTCATGTCATCTCAAGCATTTAATGCTTCTTCCCTCTCCTCTCAAGCCATCTCATGTTGACACTTGTCATCATGGGATTGGGTTGAAAGCCATCACATGGATCACAAACCCATGAATCCTGGCCCTTGTTGAGATTACCCAATATCAACCATCCATTTCTCCATTTTTCCAATAAATAGAGCCCATTCCTTCTTCAAAAGGATCTAGAAATATTTTATGCATCAAACTTATATTAAATTTGAGAGAGAATTTAGGAGCAATTTCTTTGTTATTTTGGCTAAAATTAACATAGATTAATTAAGGCACTTTCTCATATTTAGCTTGTTTGCATTTGCATAATCTTTCATTTTTATTTTCATAATCTTGAATCTCCATAAGACATCCATAATAGTGCAAAAATCTGAGGGCTACACTCATGTGGAACTTGGAGAGGAGAGGAACAAGGGAGGAGCAACTATGAGCATGTTGGAGAGTATTTGGGAGGGTTTTGTGTCTTTCCTTTGTTTTTGTGTGTTTTCCATAATCTGTTTGATATCTCTCTTGATATGCATGCTTAGGATTGTAGTTTCATTCCTCTTTCATTTTTTATTGTCACTAACAAAACTAACGTTTGAATCTTGTGTTCATGTGCATTCCTTTTCAGCATGCATCACTTGCTTTTTAGAGCATTCTTTTTGCATGGTCCGAAGTTCTTTCTACGAGAGAACCGTTGCAGAAGTGAACCTTAAGTATCAGTTTAGTAGCACTTAACTAGAATCCACAGGTAGTGAATTGCATGTCAACTGCGACTCCTCCCTTTTGTAATCCTAGTTTATAGGCATGGTGCCTTCCTAGAATGTAGGGTAAAACTCTATAAATTGTAGAATTTGGGCCATTTTTTGAGTCTACAAATTGATGATTCAAGGCCATTTAGCTAGATAATTTATTTTATGCAATTTCTATCCCATGAAATCTTGAAGAATTTTGTAATTCATTTTTACAAGGATTAATACAAAAGCATCTTGCAGATTGCCTGATCTGCAATACGTGTTCTCTTGGTTTATGTTCTTCATAGTCTGGTATCTTCTTCCATTCGAATCAACAACTCGTCCTTCCAAGATTTATTGTTTTATGAATCATATTGCACATGTTAATGGTATATGCAGATAAAATGGTAGAGAAACTATATGATCTTGTGATTGCTAGTTATTTTTATGTGTGGGTTGTATGACTTCACATATCTGCTGGAATGTCCCTTTTGAATGTTGATTAGATGTTATTGATAATACCTTGTTGTGATCCATTGACTTTGTAGTGCATTCAATTGTTATGTATTGATTTGGTTATCATCTTTTGTTACTTTAATCTATCTTTTGACATTTCTTTGAATTAGAATCAATAATTCCAAAATACCTACCCCCCCCCCCCAAAAAAAATAAAAATAGATAAAGAAATCTACTTGTAGTTATGATTAGCAGGCCCCTTGACAGGTACAACCATATCATCCACTGGGTGATCCAACCCCGTCGTGACCCGACTATAAAGACCTTAAAGTTGTCAATCTTTCAAGATTGGTCACTTTTCAAGAGAAGTAGTACATGCATTCATGTTCTATTTGACTGTTGGTGAGTGTGTCAAAACACTCGTCAACAAGTATTTTTTGCATCAATGTTTCGGATCACACTTTGTGATCCAAATCATTAATGCAAAAAACACTCATGCAATCAAATCTAAAAGCAACACACATATAGTCTCATGGATTGTAGAAATCTAATAGCATTAATATTATCTTAATACAATCAAAAGGTGGGGATTCAACCTATGAAAATGACCATGAGGAAGAGTGACGCGATAAGTATCCTTGTGACTAGGAAATCAAGAATCATCAAAGCAATAACAAACTAGCCAACCACATAACTAGATTGAAATGAAAGTAATAATAATACACACAATAAAGGTATGAAGACAAGATTCTCAAAAAGAAATGCAAACCATAAGACATCAAAGCATCTCCTCCATGTCTCTTCATTGGCTTGCTTTCTCCTCCAAATTGGGCTTGTGTGGATCTCACCTACAAGTGCAAAATCATGAAGCAAGATTGATTTCGACAATGTAAGGATCCTTGAAAATGTGGTTGCTTAAAAATTATTGAGAAAAGGGATCCAATTTATAGAGAAATTGGAGAGAGGACAAAATTAGCATGAAATTCATATTAGAGGCAATTGATTTAAAAAATGGCAAAATTGAGTTGAAGCAAGAAGGTTATGACACCTTATATTTCATGAATTATGACATATTTCCAATGCAAAGTTTAGAGGACTAAAAGTCTATGGGATCTTGCTATGCCAAAGGTATGACGCATAAGAAATTCAAGCTTCCACCAAAGCACAAAAATAGGGAGAGACTAGAGAGGACTTGATTAGGTGGAAATTAGGAAAATTAGAAATGATGAAATAGAAATTAGGTGGATTAATTAATGTTTTCATTCATTAATTAATTCACAAAAAGGGAGGAAATTCAATTAGCCAATTAAATAAATATTTAATTATGACAAGAGGAGACTTAGGATTAAATAAATAATTATATTTAACCTAGAAGAGAAATGATTAATAGGATTAAATGAATAAATCATAAAACTATAGAAGATGAAATAGAAATAAAAGGAATATCAATTAGGTCATGACAATGAGAAATTAATGTAGGTTAGATCATGATTTTGGTTGATAAAGGACCAATGTTGATAAATGACTGATATTGGTTGACAAAGATCAATGACAAATTGACCAAGATTTCCAAAGAGATTAAATTGATAGGCCCCAATTGATGAGGACCAATGACTAATCGATCCAAATTGATGAGAGATGATGAATGACAGACACCAATCAACGAGGACCAATGACTAACCGATCCAAATTGACGAGAGATGATGATTGATAACATATTCAATATGATCTAGGATGATTGATAATTCATCCAAGATGATAAGAGATGATAAAGACCAAGGACAAAATCCTAATTCGACATGGAGAAGTGTTGACGATGTCCAATCAACATGATAAAATGATAGACAATGACAAATATTGAAGACAAAACTCTAATTCGACATCAAGAAGGGTTAACGATGTCCAAATGACATGATAGGATTTATTACGACCAAATATTGCAATTCGAAGATGGTGTCGACAAGACCTAATTAAAAATATGAGAAACACAATTGAAGGGGGAAGAAATGCAGAAGAATGACAAGATGTCGACAAATGATAAAGATCGAATGCATGACATAGAAGAATTGTTAATAAGATGCGAAAAACCTAAAAGAAGGTTACACAAACATGTTAAAGTATGCCACCGCAAGCGTTAACCATTTTTAGATGCCTACATTTTGCCCCTCTTTGACACAATGCAATTATGAGAATTGTTTCAAAGAACAGAGAAGACATATGCCCCAGACAATGACAACATATATGCATGCCCCCTTGAGGAATTGACCGAAAAAATACAAAGAGGCCAATTGATCAACAAAAACAAGACGAATCCGTCAGCACAAATGAAATGCAAATCAGAGATCTGATGCAAAAGATACAAGTGTGACAAGGCACATTGTAGAAAGATAATGATCATTATAGTGGCAGACCACCTTGGAAAATGTGTACATAGCTACAGATGATCGGATGATGGATAAGCATAGGGAAGGGCCTAAAACCAATGTTTTTGTTTTGGTCAATTACACACACTTTTATGACATTTCAGGCAGATTTTGGGGAAAAACATGACATTTATGCTTAAAGATATCTTTCAAGGCCTGAAAAGCATTCCAATGAAGCCAAACTAGGTCCTAGGGCTTAGGGGACCTACAGGGGATAAAATAGGACACGAATGCACCCAATTTGCATGTAAAACAAGGAAATGCAGACCTTAAGAAGAAACCCTAAAAACAGATAGAATGATGCCCCATTGTTGGATAGATACATTAGACCATGGACCATGGATAGGAGGAGCTTCATACTCAAAACAAGAAAAACATGACAAGCTTAGAGGGAAAACACAATGATTGGGACATAGTCACTCAATATGATTTAGACATCTTTTTGATGTACTCATCTTGCGGGTCGTACAAACTCAGATAGTTTGAGTTTGTACTCCAATGCTTTTGGTTTATATATGACATGCAGGTATGTTATGATATGCATTTATTATTTATATGATGCCATGTGTGGATGCTTTATGTACACTTCATGTGATGCAATGAATGAAAAATATGCACTTGTTTTTTTGTTTTTTTTCTTGTATATGATATGGAATGAATAATGATGTTATGCAAAATGCTTTTATTTTTTGTGATTTTGTGATGTAATAAATGATTATGATATGCAAATGCATGCTAACCAATTAATGCAGGATGCAATTTTTTTTGGTGTATTGGAGTACTAGACCAAACCGATACAAAGGACTGATGGAAGAAATGCTAGTAAGAAGAAATTAGACGGAGAAGAGTTAGTGATGGAGAAAAATCTTGCTTTCACAAATGCACACACGTGGGCAAGAACCTTTATTTTGATATTGCAAAATGGATGTAGCGCACATGGAAATGAAGGCCAGGGTGGTAATGCAATCCCTTTGGGTAAAACAAACACGTTACATACAAGGAATGAGTCAAAATATCCTAGTACATTATGTGTGTCAAGGGTCGAGGTGTATGTGGCGTTCACAAAAAGAACGTACTTATCACAGACACCCAAGACATACTTCCCCTAGAATTTGATGAATCAATATATAGATAGAAAATAAAACAAAAACGACCATGGACCATCCCAGCCACTCTAAATCACTCAGTGACATCATCGAGCGGCATAGGAACACGAACAAAGATAAATCAATAAAAGAGAAGACTCGCTAATTCAAACAAGTCAAACAAACATCCTGATCTTCATTGTCAAAAGTGATAACGTTATGTTGATAGGACGATCATGTTGTCTGGGTTCAGGGAATGCAGTACCTTGTCTAAGACAAGATTCAGTCTAGTTTCAAGTATACCACACCCTGTATAAGACCCATGATAATGTGACAAAGTATTGATAGTGTTGATTTCATTTGATTGATATGACAATTGAATTAGTTTGAAATCTTTCTTTGTTGAACAGTTCATCTATTAAAACGTGATTTATTTATGTTGAACACAAGATGCCACTGAGAGGGGGGGATGAATTAGTGGTTTCCAATTTCTTAACCTCTTAATACTAAGAGTGATTACCGGTTATCAATCCTAATGCCAAGTTAACCTACCAGTAAGATAAAACATGACAACATAAAGCAACCACACAAAAGCACAACACATAACTTTGGTATATATGAGGAAAGCCCAAGATGGGAAAAACCTTTGTGATAAGTGCTACTGCAGTCTATTTCTCCAATCCAGCCTCACAATGAAACATTGGTTACAATATTTAGGGCACCAACCCAAGGATCACCACCCCTTCTTTAGGGCACCAACCCAAGGAGCACCAACCCTTGATTTAGGGCACCAACCCAAGGAGCACCAACCCCTGCACCAAGAACCAAATTAGTATTCACAATACTTAACAAATTAATACAAAAGTAGTAACCCTGGTTACCAGTGAATCTTGTAACCACTACATACACTTCACCTTGTTGGTTTTGCACCTTCTCTACCGCACCAATCCACTCCTCCACCTGTCACTCTTCCCTTCCTTGTCTGATCTCTGCTTATTCTCTCTCTCTCTCTCTCTCTCTCTCTCTCTCTCTCTCTCTCTCTCTTATTAGCTTGTTGCTACTTCCTTATTGATTCAGACACTACCGGTTCACCTCTTCTCTGAACTCTCTCAGTTTTCTTCTCTTTCAGTCTAACTCTCCTCCTATTCTGCTTCACTTTCTTGGATCTCCTTGGAGCCGACACTTCACTGCCACATTCTCTACTAACTCCTTACCAATTCCAACATTACTGGTTGCTTGAATGTCTCACTCTTTGGTATCTCACCGGTTGCTTTGACCTCACTGGTTTAACCTAACCAACATTTAGTCACTGTGATCTTCAATGAACTTCTCTAACTGCTTATCTCTTTGCTTTCATTTACTTCACCAGTATCACTCTCCCACGCAGCATCAACATATTTCCATATTTGGTCAGCATACTTATAGCCAGACTTTTCCGCCAAATGGTAGATTCAAATTTGGCATGTTAGGGTTTCTTCACTGACCAACGATGCATACCATACCCAATAAAATCTCATTAGATCACATCTCGAAGATGATTGCCTGTACATCACTGCCAATGTTGTGCCTTCCAGTGCACACTTTTTATCTTTAGCAACCTGCATTCAATTTGTCAGCTCATCTCTTGGTCAATCACCATAAATGGTTCAACAGTTTGCATCACCTACTTCGATCTATACCCAAACATCCTACATCAATCAGTGCATCCCATCGATCACCTCTATTTGACCTTCCTTGAGCCACACACCTCTGCAACACATCCCTTGATTTATGGGGTCTGCATTTAATATCGACCGACTCGTCAACTACCATGTCGATGAACACTTCGCCGACCTTTGTGTGCTCACCACCTGGTGTCCACCTATGCTCAGACTGCAAAGTTGGTTTGACATAATCTTCAAATAGCTATGTTGGTTTGACATCCTTCACCAACCAAGACTTGCTACCAATTCAACTCACCTTACCGATGGACCTTCATACCTGCTAACCTCTTCTCTATTGGTGGATCAAGTTGATCTGCCATCAAACATACTGGTCCATCCACTAACTCCACTTACTGATTGCATTATACTTCTCTTTGTATATCGATGATCACATTTACCGACCATCAAGCATATTAGTCCTCAACAGTTATCTAACATGACTCACCATGTGCATCTTTAGTAGATTGAGAGTACTTCACTTTTGTCTCTCTGTTCACTTAGTTGTATGTCAGTATCCTTGTTTACCAATTGGGACTCTTGATGACTTCATTCTATAAACTTCCAACTACTATACATCTAAGGCAACACCTTTCTCCAACTACATCCCAGTAACTCCATGTGTGCAACTGCAGAGCCTCATCTTCATCTAACTGGTTCTCCTCTCAACTGGTTTGCCAATGTGGTAAAACTATCATCTTAACTCTTCCTTCTTTGTCTCAGTAGCACATCATGTCTTCACATGCAGATCCGGTGTACATCTCAGATCTCAACCTCTGGAGGCTTCCTCATCTTCAACTTTGGTCATCCGATCTATGCATCCAATCACCTGCCTTTTCTTACTCTGACTATCTTATCTCAGAGAGTCATGATGTATGCCATGTATATTGTGGGATAAGCAGGGTTTTACCACATAGTGGTGGGAAGAATAGACAATTGTACTTCAACTGCCAAACACAGGTGGAGGAAGATCTATGTCACCTGTCGGTAATAATGTGACTTCACTAAGGAGAGGATACATATTCAACTTGACATCTATCCTAGTAGCTTTTCCATATGTCATCTTTGCTCACTAAGGCAACACACTCTTTGTCAACCTTCTCTTCATCTGGTGGGAGTCTTGCTAGTTGACAACATACTAACATACTAGTTGCACTGCTAACCCTTCATTAGTTCATACTGCAACAAACTTTACCAGTCACAAGCTTGCCAGTTCATATCACTCACTGGTCTCTTCTCTCCCAAGCTTGTTAAGTATCAACTCTCCACTCTACTGGTTCATAAAAATGACAACTATATCAGTGAACACCAAAGACACCACAATGTCAGTTGACATCAATGACAACATATCAACAATACTCTCATGCTGGTTGTCCTCCTATACCGATTACATACTATACCATTTGACATCAATGACAACACAATGCCAACAGTTTAAGCACAATGTTTTATCGTGTCTTTATTTGATGTCTACTAAAATATCTGTCTAAAAAGATAGTTTATTAGCAAAATGAAAGTGATTGTTTTTTGATTTTTTATATTTTCCAATTTTTAGGGTTTTTTGAACTTTTTAATTTTTTTGTTCTTTTTTCAGGACATTTTTCAATTTTTTTGATTATTTCAAGACTTTTTACAATTTTTTGGATTATTTCAGGACGTTTTGCTTTTTTAGTGATTTTTTTCAAGACTTTATTTGAGTTTTTAGGTATTTTCATGATTTTTCCCCCAATGTCTAGCAAAGCAAGGAACATGACGAATGGACAAACAAGCTTGCTGAAATATTGGTGGATAAGGGACTAGATAGAGGTCATTTATTATGGAAAAGTTAGAGAGAATTCACTTCCCAAGGGCTACCACGCGATGGGATAAGGGACTGGATATGACAATGTAAAGCAATGGAAGGGCATGAAGGACATGTCAAGAGGTTTTTGAAACCATGTGTTGCATTTTACATACTTATGTTGGATCAAGATCAAGGGACAAGAAAGAGTGTATGGAGAATTATATGATTATGAATAGGATAAGAAAGATCAAATATGGATAAGGGATATGAATAGGATAAGGATGTGATAGGCTAAGGGATAATGATGAAAGTTTGCAATAAGCCAAGGAATGTTGAAAGTTTGTAATAAGCAAATGGATATAGACCAAAATCTGTGATAGATTGAAAGCTGCGAATAGGAAGCATGATGCTAATGAAGATCCTCATCCTTGTCAAGATTAAAGGTGAAAAGGGGGATATGGACATGGGGGATGATAGGATAATGGAGGGTAAAAGGATAATGAAGGCCAATAGGATAATAAAGGGTGAAAGGATAATGAAGGCCAATAGGATATGATAGGATTGTATAAATGAAACTTGCCCCCAAGTATGGTATGCAAGAAGTTCATATATTACACATGATGCCCGTTTGCTTGGTTTTCATCATGGTACTTTCCCAAGTTGCCTATTTGTCAGGTTTTCACCAGAGGATGAATTATTTTTCTTTACTTTGTTTTTTTTCAATTTTTTTAATTTTCTTTTTTCTTTTTCATGTTTTTTTAATTGACTTTTACTTTTTGATTTTTGACTTTTTGACTTGCAGCAATAAATGGACACCTAATAGGGGATGGAAGAAGGACTCAAGCATCTTGTTGTTTGGATAGTAGCCTTGAAAATGGACCATGACATGTTGAAAGACGTTGGTAGGATAATGACATGGAAATGAGATGGGACTAAGGCAAGGATTTATGCAAAAGATTGAATAGGATGGATGAAAGGATGGAAAATGTGCTTTGGATAAAAGATAGGATATTGGAAGAATTGGGCTTGGGTGGATGAAAATGTTGGCAAGATCAACATTGGCACACACATTGAGGGGTGGTGGACTGATGGAGGAAAAGTGGATTTTGAATATTGAGATTTGGATGGAGGAAAGGCTATGGATTTTGGGACATAAGGACCCAAAATGGATGAAGGAGATGATGGAGGAATAGCAATTTTGGATGCCAATATAGATTTTTCTTTAGATTGTTGTGCTTGAAGGAGCCGCTTTGGAACCCACATGGTTTTTGATTTCTCATGCTTTTGTGGTTCCTTGGAACACATTGCTTGCACAAGGGATTTAGGAACCCATATATATTTTGAATTCTCTTTATTTTTCTCAGTGGGCCTTTGTGGCCTTTTGGATTTTTCTTTTTCTTTTCTTTGACATGTCAATTAGATGGGACATGTTGATCCTTGACTGTATGCAAATTACTGGACTTATGATTTTTATGCTTGGCATCCCAATTGCTTGTAGAGGGAAAGGAATGTGTGGATGGATAGGAATGACATGAAGGTCTTTTGGATGGATGGAAGGTTCTCAAGGATGTGTGTCTTTTCTAATCTTGAATAGGGGACAAAGGGATATAAGGACCTGAAATGGATGGAAGGAATGAAGGACTAGGCATATGTTTAGATGTAGGTTTGGTAGGGATAACAATGTCTTGAGGAATGTCATTGAGGCCATGACCATTCATATCTTCTTTGATATGGAGGGGTTCTTTCTTGAGAAGGCATACCCCTTTGCCTTTATGCATATTTTGACCTGTAAGATACTCTGTGCTTTCAAAGGAAGACATGAGTCCATTATGAGGTGGATACGATATGGAAGAAATGACAAGATCATGAAGTGGATCAAATTGGACCAAAGTGGAAGAACCCATTATGCATGTAGGGGTTTCATGAACATCTTGCACCATGTTAGAATCATGAGGGGGATTAGGATCTCTAAGGCGATCAAGATCAATGATAGGATCTTCATGAGATGGAATGGGAAGAATAACGAGATCATAAAAAAAAATGAGATCTTGGAGTGTACATGGAGGATTAAGACATGGAGATGGAAGAACAATGGAAAATTGTGGTAGACATGAAGGTGAAGGGATGCTTTGATCTTGACAAGGAGGAAAATCTTTGGATTCCTCTTTAAAGGTGTTATGTTTGTGAATTTCAATAGGATTATCGGAAAGGATGGAGGGGATATTTTGACCTTGCTTAGGGAGTGGAACCTCAATGGGATTTAAAAGGACATTTTGTTCATGAAATGGAAGGGGATCATTTGGGATAGGATGGGGTAGTGTTGAAATGTGGTGACTGATCAGCAAAGTACTGTACACTCAGCACGTATCTTTGTTGGGGTCTGGGGCTGGGCAAGGCCTCAGGTAAGGGTTTGGGGGTGGCAACCCTCGAGAAAAGTGGGGGTTCGGGGGCAGGAGCCCCCGAGAAAAAAAAATTTGGGTATTTTTTTGATGAAAACTGACATTGTTAAAAAACCCTAAAAAGGCCAACTCTGTTTTTGCCCTAAAAACGCATGTTATAAGCGGTTGGGATGCTTAAGGTATTGTAAGGTTGATGTACTATTTTTGCTGGATAATAAGAAAGATTGGATAAGGTATTGTAAGGTTGATGTACTATTTTTGCTGGATAATAAGAAAGATTGGATGACTGTGTATGGTGGATGTAACCCATTCTGGGTGAACCACGTTAAATCTCTGAGTTATCTGTGTCCTATTTTATTTCTTTATCTTTTGTATTTAAATCTGCATATAATTGTTAGTTCATATTTTCTTCGGATCTGCTTGAAACCCTAACAATTGGTATTAGAGTGAGGTATTCTGTAAATTGACAGGACTCTCAGATTTGAGTGGGAGTAATGGAGGATTCCAAATTCAAGGTCAAAAAGTTTAACAGCCAAAATTATTAGTTATGGAAAATGCAGATGGATGATTACCTGTATCAAAAGGATTTGTGGCGGCCATTGAAAGGAAAGGCAAAGAAAGCGACCACAATGTCAGATGAAGAGTGGGACATTTTAGATAGAAAGGCACTAGGATCCATTCGATTGTGCCTTGTGCCGTCTATAGCATTCAATATAACAGAAGCAAAAATGGCTGTAGATTTGATGGCAACATGGGCTAAGTTGTATGAGAAACCCTAGGCTTCAAATTTGTTTAATTTGAAAATGAGTGAGGGAGATCTGTAGTGGAGCACTTAAATGAATTTAATACAATTACCAGTCAATTGTCTTCGGTAAAAATTACCTTTGCAGAAGAGGTTAGGGCTCTCTTGATTTTATGTTCTTTGCCAGAAAGTTGGAATAGCTTGGTATGGCTATAAGTAACTCTGTCTCTAGTAAAAATACTTTGGTATTTGATGATATTGTTGGTGTTATCCTAAGCAAGGAAATGCGAAGGAAAAGCACAGGTGAGACTCCAACATCTTCAAGTAGTGTTTTGAATGTGGAGAACAGAGGAAGATCAAAGGAAAGAAGAAAAGGCCCTTGGAATGAGAAGTCACGAGGGAAGTCAAAGAAAGGACGCTCTCAATCTAGAGGAAAGAAAGATTGCTGGTACTGCGGAAAGCCTGGTCATCTAAAGAAAGACTATTGGTCTCGAAAAAACAAAGAAGGAGACAAAAATGAAAATGATAGTAAGGAAGCTAATATTGCAAGTAATACTTTACAAGATGCTTTAATCTTATGTTTGGATAATGTTAATGATTCCTGGGTAATAGATTTTGGGGCTTCATTTCATGCTACACCCCATATAAAATATTTTCTAGATTATGTTCAAGGTGATTTTCGACAGGTATATTTGGGTGATGATGAGCCCTATCAAATTGTTGGAAAAGGAAA
Organism: Cryptomeria japonica; assembly: GCF_030272615.1. NCBI lineage: Eukaryota > Viridiplantae > Streptophyta > Pinopsida > Cupressales > Cupressaceae > Cryptomeria > Cryptomeria japonica. The sequence goes on from NC_081409.1 coordinate 73,722,502, forward strand.
GATAAAGATCAAGTTGCAGAATGGAAATGACTGGTTTCTGCAGGAGGTAAGACATGTTCCTAACTTAAGAAGAAATTTAATTTCTGCAGGGCAACTAGGTAGTGAAGGTTGCATAGTTACCTTCTCAGACAGTATCTGGAAGGTTAGTAAAGGATCATTACTAGTAGCTAAAGGTGCGAAGGTAGGCACATTATATATGTGTACTGGTAACACTTACTCTACCTTAGCTGCTACAGATAAAGTTACTGTAGGGACAACAATAATAGATGTTGCAAGAACAGATTTGATAATGTGGCACCATAGGCTTGGGCACATGAGTGAGAAAGGGATGAAAATCTTTCACTCCAAAAATCTATTGCCATGACTAAAGAAGATTGATTTAGAGTTCTGTGAAAACTGTGTTTATGGCAAATAGAAAAGAGTCAAATTTCTCAAGGTTGGGAAAGAGAAGAAGAGTGAGAAGTTAGAGCTTGTGCATTCAGATGTATGGGGACCAGCTCAAGTATCATCTCTTGGTGGCTCTTGTTATTATGTTATTTTTATTGATGACTCAACCAGAAAACCATGGGTATATTTCCTAAAACAAAAATCAAATGTTTTTGAAACTTTTAAGAAATGGAAAGCTTTGGTTGAGAATGAGACAAGAAAAAAAGTTGAAGTGTCTCAGATTGGCTAATGGAGGTGAGTATTGCAGCAAAGCATTTGAAGATTACTGCTCCTTAAATGGGATTAGAAAGTAGAAGACAGTTCCAGGAACTCCACAGGAAAATGGTGTGTCAAAGAGAATGAATAGGACTATCATGGAACGCGCGAGGAGCATGAGATTGCATGTTGGATTGCCCTTACATTTTTGGGCAGATGTTGTACATACTACTGTCTATTTGATAAATAGAGGACCTTCAACCCCTTTCAATGGTGGTATTCCAGAGGAGGCATGGACTGGTAAAAAGGTAAATTATTCTTTTCTGAAAACCTTTGGTTGTGAAGCTTTTGTCCATGTTGATAAAGAAAACATAACCAAGCTTGATGCTAAATCTCAGAAATGTACCTTCATTGGATATGGAATAGATGAATATGGCTATTGGTTATGGGATTTTGAAAATAAGAAAATAACTAGTAGAGATGTTATATTCAATGAGAAGGTTATGTATAAAGAATAGATGCAAGAAACAAAGCATGAACAGGACAAGCAAGAATGTGTGGTGTTGGATGAGATTCCTGAAAATGAAATGCCGCAGGTACCTGATGCTCAACAACAACAAAATGTCCCACAAACTCCTGCAAGTGTTAGACATTCTACGAGGTCAAGTAGACCCCCTGAAATATTTTCTCATTCTTTGTATTCTATATTATTAACTGATTCTGGTGAACTAGAAGAATATGAAGAAGCAATGCAGGTGGATGCCAAACAACAGTGGGAGCTAGGCATGAAAGAGGAGATGGACTCCTTGATGAAAATAAGACTTGGGACTTAGTCCCTTTACCTGTAGAAAAAAGAGCCTTGCCTAACAAATGGGTTTATCAGCTGAAGGAGGAGGAAGGAAGTCAGAAAAGATATAAAGCCAAACTTGTGGTAAAAGGTTTTGCACAGAAAAAGGGTATAGATTATGATGAAATATTTTCTCCAGTTGTAAAAATGACTTCAATTAGAACTATACTTAGTCTTGTGGTTGCAAATGATTTACATCTTGAACAATTAGATGTGAAAACAACTTTTCTCAATGGACATTTGGAGGAGGAAATTTATATGTTGCAACCACAGGGATATGAGGTCAAAGGTAAGGAGAACTTGGTGTGTAGGTTGAAGAAAAGTTTGTATGGCCTAAAGCAAGCACCCCGACAATGGTATTTAAAATTTGATAGTTTCATGGCTGAACACAGTTATCACAGATGTCATTCTGATCATTGTCTATATTTTAAGAGATTGGATAATGGCATTTATATTGTCCTATTTTTTTATGTTGATGACATGCTTGTTGCTGGTTCTAACATGGAACACATAAATGATCTTAAACAGAAATTAGCTAGGTCATTTTCTATGAAGGATTTGGGTGCAGCTAAGCAAATTCTGGGTATGAGGATTACACGGGACAGAAAAAATAGAACCTTGAATTTGTCCCAAAGTGAATATATAAAGAAGGTGTTGAAAAGATTTAACATGCAGGATGCAAAAGCAGTTAGTGCACCTTTGGCTAGTCATTTCAAATTGACTAAGGAGATGTGCCCAAAGGCACAGGAAGAAGTAAAGAAAATGTCTAACATCCTGTATTCATCAGCTGTTGGCAGTCTGATGTATGCAATGGTATGCACAAGGCCAGATATTGCACATGCTGTGGGAGTTGTGAGCAGGTTTATGAGTAATCCGAGTATGGAACATTGGAATGATGTGAAATGGATCCTTCAGTATTTGAAAGGAACCACTACGAAGGCATTATGTTTGAAAGGATCTAATGCTCTTCTTAGTGGATTTGTTGACTCTGATTTGGCAGGTGATATTGATTCACGGAGGAGCACTACAGGGTATGTTTTTACTATAGGGGGAACTGCAGTCAGTTGGATTTCTAGGGTGCAAAAGGTTATTGCACTTTCAACCACTGAAGCTGAGTATGTTGCTGCTACAGAAGCCAGCAAGGAGATGATTTGGTTACAATGTTTTCTAGAGGAATTGGGTTAGACACAGGAGGATCGCCCATTGTATACTGATAGCCAGAGTGCCATTCATCTTGCGAAGAACTCTGCTTTTCATTCAAGGACAAAGCACATTCAGCTCCAGTACCACTTCATCCGGACTATTTTGGAGGAGGGTCAGTTATGGCTTGAGAAGATTCACACAAGTGAGAATCCTGCTGATATGTTCACGAAGGCAGTTCCACAGGAGAAGCTGATTTCTTCATCAGTTTCTGTTAGTCTTCTTGATTGATAATTGTGGAATTTATACCAGTCGAGTCCTAGTGTTTTATCCAGCGGATGTTGCATGTACAGTGGTGTCATGTAGTATTAGTCTCCAAGTGGGAGATTGTTCGGTGTGGAGCTTGATTAGTCTCCAAGTGGGAGATTGTTGAAATGTGGTGATTGATCAGCAAAGTACTGTACACTCAGCACATATCCTTGTCGGGGTCCAGGGTCGGGCCAGGCCCCGGGCAGGTGTTCAAGGGCGGGAGCCCCCGAGAAAAAAAAATTTGGGTATTTTTTTGATGAAAACCGACATTGTAAAAAAACCCTAAAAAGGCCAACTTTGTTTTTTCCCTAAAAATGCATGTTATAAGTGGTTGGGATGCTTAAGGAATTGTAAGGTTCATGTACTGTTTTTTCTAGATAATAAGAAAGATTGGACGACTGTGTATGGTCGATGTAACCCATTCTGGGTGAACCATGTTAAATCTCTGTGTTATCTGTGTCTTGTTTTATTTCTTTATCTTTTGTATTTAAATCTACATATAATTGTTAGTTCATATTTGTTTTGGATCTGCTTGAAACCCTAATAGGTAGGATATCTTGATGTTGTTCAGGGAGTGCAATGTCAACAACACTTTGGATAGGATGGAAAATGATAGGGGGATCATCATGAGTGTCTAGGAAGATGGGATCCTGGTCAACATTTGGATGGGATGATAAGGTTTCAGGATCTTGATCTTGATTTGTTTTAGGACTCATTTCTTTGTGCTTTAAATTATCCTCTTGACATGGGGTTGGACTTTGAACATGTGCAGGGGATTTTGGGAAGGAATCAATGCTTTGACACGAGGGAGATGGTCTTTGAATGAGCTCCTCTGCAACAGGTTTAAAGGGAAATGAAGCACACAGTGGCATTGAGTCTAGCATTTCCGAAGCATGGTAAGGAGTTACATCATGAATTAGATTAGCTAGGAAATCAAATGTTGACATCCCTTGGGAAATTTCATCTTTAGGTATATCATTTAATGAGGATGATATGTAAAGCTCTTGCAAATTTTTGAAAGGTGTAGGAATAGATGCCACTAGAGAGTCAATTTGCTTATGGGGGGGTGAACCATTTCTAGACATAGGTGCACAATTTTGATCTTTCTTAGAAAAATCACTTAGGGCTCTCTTTAAGAGTTGTGTAATAGAGCCACCTTTCTTTGGAGATGCATTTCAGTCTTTGCGAGATTTTAACATGATTGTGTTTGGATTTTGGACTTGTTTGAAAGTGATTTGGCTTTGATTTGGTGTGATGTTTTGATTTTGGACTTGGTTGAGTTGGATTGACATGTTTAAAATTTGGTTTTGGTTGAATGGGATTTGATTTGGAACTTGGTCAAATTGTTTTGTCATGTTTGAAATTTGTCCTAGTGTGAGTTGCAACTTTTGTTTCTAAATTTTTGGTTGTAATTGTTGATATTGATTTGTTGATTGAGTTGGATATTGATACTTGACAGTTGGTTGAACCACTTGTTAACGTTGTTTGTTTGGTTGGACATGTTGTTGAAATTGCATCATTTGATGCGTTGGTTGTGTATGTTGGACCATTGGTTGTGTTGGTTGAAAATGTTGGATATGTTGAACCATTGGCTATGATGGTTGAAAATGTTGGATATGTTGTGTTGGTTGGATCATTTGTTGTTGTTGGTGTTGGAAATGTTGGCATATGCACACTCCAATGAGACATTGTATGTGATTGAAGGTTTTGTCATTGATGGCAACCTTGCAATCCTATGGCACCGGCAAAGACATTATACCGACATCAGCTGATCACACTCCACACCAGCACTCAGGACACCGACACCGACACAGAAGAAAGGAAGTATACTGGCACAGAGGCCAACAGGATTTTTTTATATTACAATTTGTTTATTATTGTAAAAATGTGTAAGTCGACTTGGAAAATTGTAAAATGACTCTTATATATAAAAGAGGTCATTGTAGACATTTATAATATGTGATTTAGAAGCATTAAGGAAAATATTAGACAGACCTAATGTGCAAAATATAGGTCAATGGATATATGTAAAGAACAGAGCAGGAACCAGTACTGAATTGGGCATTGAAGATGCTATTGTAAAGCAGTACAAGATATTGGATTTGTTTAATCCTTATTGTAAGTCAATGAGACTTCCCATTGAGCAGTGAGCTCTAGGCAATTGGCCTTCCTGCATGTGTAGACCCCTATTGTAAGTAATATTCTCTTATTGGCCAGTGAGTGAATATTGTGGGTCAAAAATCCCACCAAGGTTTTTCCCACACTGGGTTTCCTCTTTAACATCTTGTGTTATGGTGTGTTTCTCATGTGGATGTTCTTGATTCTGTTTATTGCATTATTTCTTGCATATTGGTACACTGTTATATTATGTTCTACATGTTTTAAGTTAAGAAATTCTAATTACCGGTTAGATACTGATTCACCCCCCCCTCTTAGTATCTGTGGGACCCCTAACAATTAGTATTAGAGCGTGGTCCTCTATTTTTAAAAGCCTAACAACTTGAGGAAGATCTTGAAACCGGTAAAGATGGAAAATCTGATGAAGCAACTGGAAGGAGCTCTTACAGACTATGATGCAGAAAAGTTGAAAAATATCAAATTAGAAGATGATTTAAGAGCAGCTCAGGACATCATTTGGGCACTTCAAGAAAATTTTACTATTGCAAGAAATAAGAGAAGAGAACTTTGTGAAAAATTGCAAAATGAGAATGATGAAAAGGAATCACTTAATGATATGATAAGCAAGTTGAAACAAGAGATCATGACAACAAAGAATGAGATGCAGGATATGACTATGAGATTTTGCAAAGAGATTGAGGATAGGAAGAAGAATGAAGAAGAATTGATGAGAAGACTAAGTGACGCAGCAAATGAGAACACAAGACTTAGCTATGAAAATGACATGTTGAAAATAGATCTGATGCATACTTAGAATGACTCAAATGAACTGATGAGACAAAAAGAAGTCCTAGAAAGAGAACTAGAAACTGTAAATCAACACAAAGAAAAATTCAAGAAAAGCTCAAAGGAACTTGGCACCTTGCTAAAGAATCAAAAACCTAAAGGTGACACTTCTAGAATTGGCTTTGAATTTGGTGAAAGCTCTGGTACTACAAATACTCGGGATCACAGCAAACCGGTAAGACAACCTAATGCTTATAAATTCAATGGTAAATGCTTTAATTGCAATAAGTATGGTCATAGAGAAAATGAATGTAGATCTAGAAATTATCAGAATATCAACACCCCCACCGATCAATGTTCTAAATGCAACAAAGTTGGTCACAACTCTGAAAACTGCAGAATGAATGTGAGATGTTATGTTTGTGGAAGATTTGGACATTTATCTAATCAATGCAGAACACAAACCAGCATAGGTTATGGGAAAGCTATTCAGAAAAATAATGTAACTTGTTATGCATGTAACAAGATTGGGCATATTGCTAAATTCTATAGAAGTAAAGGAACACCGGTAGACAACAAAAGTTCTAGCTTGAAAGGTAAAGAAAAAGTTGAAGAGGTTAAGCAAGAATTCTCAAAACAATGGATTAGAAAAGGTGATCTAAATATTGGGAATACTCCTCCATTGGTAGAACCAATCAATACTTCACCGGTAGGACAAAGTGATGCTTCACCAGAAGGACAGAGCAGTGCTCCACCGGCAGGAAGTTCTTCATCTAATTGAAGAAAATTTCCTTGAGGGTTTGGCAATCTATTGATACATGTGCTATTATTCCCTCGGTTAGAGATAAGAAGTTGGAAATTACTTATTATCGACAAACAATGTTAAGTGAATACTTAACCGACATGCAATTAATGTGGTAGATGGCGAAGAGACATTATAAAGTTAAGGTTTTGGTTCCATTTCATTTCACCATGATTTCAAATTTTCGAAGAGCGCGAAGACTCCGAGCTAAGGCATTTCGAGCAAGAAGCAAGAACACTCCAAGCAATCATCCATCCAAGGCAGTAAAAGGTATTTAATCATGGCATCCACCTCTGCAATTGAATACATAGCAAACCCTACTATTGTTGAAGTAATAAAAAGACCTAGGCCCGTATTTCAGTTAGTTCCCGAGATAGCAAAGAAGGATGATACCCTAGATGCTTTTTCTCAAATTCCTAAGGGAGTTGTATATGCTGAAGACCCCAGAATGTACATCCACTACAACATTGAAGAGTTAGGAGATGAGGAAATTAAAACCATGTATAAAACCATGATATGTGATAATACCGGCAATATAAAGGATGAACACAAGATCATTGAGACCCTAGGATTTACAGAAATCCTTAGCATTCCTGAATTTCCAAAGGATGTGATTAGGATAGTTTTGAGCAGGGTACATGGAGAATTTTTCTGGTTAGATGCAATCCATAAGATCACCAAGGAAGCTGTGAAAGCTATCACAGGGTTACCGACCACTGGTAAAAGACCAAATAAAACCAAGAAAGTTTCAAATGACCTAGTTATAAACCTAACTGGTGCAACATTTGACAAGAGGTCCCTAAGGGTTAATGATGTAAAAGATATCAATGTAAGATTCATCAGTATGATATTAGGGTATAAAGCTACTCATGCTAATAGACTTAATTCAGTTTCAAGTTTATGCATTAAGAGTGCTTATGACATGGTCACAGACAATGCAAAAATTGACATATGTGAGTGGTTAAAGGATGAATTAATTGACAATCTTGGAAAGATCAAGAAGAACAAGAAAGGAACTTTCAAATTTGGAAATCTCTTAGTATGCCTAATGCTACATATAACAAAACAGGTTCCCGATATAGGTTACAAAGAACTTGGATATGACATATCGGTAGGCAAACAATTGACTAAAATATTCAATAACATGGGTGAGAACAAGGAAAACAATATTCATGACTTTTTCCAAGCATTAAAGACCAAAATGAAGAAAAGAGTAAGGTTATCATAGAAGATTGTAGACAAATACAAAGATGATATATGCTTTGTCATCAAGAAAGATGAAATCTGGATGGAAACGGTCATCCCAAGGACAGTTTGGTTAACTAAGATGGGATATGAAATAGATGATCACATAGTTGAAACATATGCTAAAGCACTTCTGGAAGCCCCCAAAGAACCAAAGGAAGAAGTATTTGGTAGTGCAGAGAATATTGAAAGACAAATTCAATGAAAGAAAAGGGTGAAAAAGGTTGAGGCAGTTGTAAGGAAAGGGTCCAGACAAGCAAAAGCCATTAAGGAAGATGTATTGAAGAAAACCGGCATAACAAAGGATGAGTTAGCAGCTCCACAGCTTGAAACTCACCTATCACCAGTAGGTACTTCTTCAGGAAGTGACATGCCTGCAACTTTTAAAAGAGTTGTAAGAAAAAGAGATCCCTCACCGACAACCACACCTTCACCTAGGAGGACAAGGAAAAAGCAACAAGCTGTGAGATCTCTGGTTAGAAAGGCCACACCAAAGAAGAAACTGACACCCAAGAAGAAGAAAAGGACAAACAGAGACTTGGCCCCTCTTGATATACTGCTGAATGAAATCATAGAGGAAGGTAAATTGAAGAACATAGAGAAAATATATGACACTCTAACAGCTGATGAGAAAGAACAAGTTGAAAATAGTGTTATATTGCACATGGATATGTACAAGAAATTTTTTATGGAAGTAGTCAATGAAATACCAGATGAATTATTCAAAAGACTAGAGGCAAGAAGACAGGCAGTGATAGAATTGGATAAGAAAATAAAAATTGAGAAGCTACTTGTTGTATATCCGGTAAACTCTCCACAAGAAATTGATGATCTGATTGCAAAGGCCAACCGGTTAGTATTCTCTACTGCACACCAGCATATTTCACTAATGGCAGGAAGAGTTAATGAAGTGATAGAGGAAATAGAAGATGGATGGGATATATTCTTGGTTGAGATAGAAAAACAAGAAGAGTACAGGAACCCTAAACCCATAAGGTATATCAGAAAGATAGAGACAAGGGGAAAGGTAAATTTGGTGGACCACCAAGTATCAAGGTTAGAGACAACTTACCCCCACCTTCTTTAAATACTCCACCGGTAAAATCAACAACTAATGAAGATCAACCGATAGTCGAGAGTATGGATGTAGAGGATAATAATCCTAATCCTGAAGTCCTATATACTGTGAATGTTGATACTCATAAGATCAACATAGTAGTAGACAAAGATACAACAAAAGAGTCAGATATGGCTAGTGAGCCTCCGGTGACTGAGGAAACTGATAAACCGGCAGATGATAAAGAGAAAAAGGTAGAGACTGAGACACAGACTGAGGAAATGAAATCTACAGAGAAACAAATAGAGCAAAAGGTTCCAGAACAAAAAGAACCGGAATAGGTACATAAGGAAATAGTGCCACTAGTAACTAGTGAAGTAGGAAGAACAATGCTTAAAGAAATGCAGACACAAACTAACCTACCAGAGGTCAATACAAGCTTGGTTACTTCCACCGGTACTCAGATTGTTGGATCATCATTAGGATACAAATCAACAAATGTGACTGAGGTACTACTTGATTCTATAAAGAAAATAACTGACTGCAGCTCATAGGCTTACAAAGCAATTGATGATACCATACCAATTTTGAAGGTAATTGCACCTAACTATAATATAGATAACAAATATTCTTTAGGACAATTGGATACACTGTGTAAATACATCTCAGAAAACATTGAGAAAATAAAGGAAGATTCAGTGAAGGACAAGGTAGAAATTGAAAAACAGAAATTCTTTGATGAGCAAATAAAGAAGTGTAATAGAGATTTTGACATGCTTCTACCAGAACTATGTAATTTGTTGAAAGAATACAAAAATCTGTATAAAGATACCTATAAAACAAACTTTTTGACTGTAGATATTGACAAGAAAATGAGCAAGGTACAGGATGAGATAAATAAACTTGCAGACAGCTTTGTCAACTCACTTGATACACTCAGTTTTTGAGGAGAAGATAAAAAAATTTGAGGAAGAACTACTCAAATTGGAAAGAGAGAAAGAAAGAATAATAAATAAGGCAAAACATTTGAGATCTAAACTAAGTCCAAGATTGGACTATCTAGCATCTCTGTGGAAGGAAATTTCTGAGGCATTAATACAGGGAAGCAAAACACCAGCAAAGCATTTGCAGCATCTCACTGGTACAGTGAAGAGAACAGAGACAGCAATAAAGGATAGCAAAAAGTTTATGGATAGTATAAACTTGATTTTGGGAGATCTTTTTCAAATTATAACTACCCAGCTACAAGGTTGAAACCACAAACTCTACTGACATCTTGACAGCCTTTGTCATTGATGCCAAAGGGGGAGTAGTGGGATGAGAAAATTCAAATCACAGGAATCATATGCTCAGGGGGAGCACACACTTTTTTTTTGGTAACATTTTTGAACTACACATTTTTGGATACCTTTTTAAATTTCTCATGAGTGTTGCCATCAATGCCAAAGGGGGAGATTATTGGCATATGCACACTCCAATGAGACATTGTATGTGATTGAAGGTTTTGTCATTGATGGCAACCTTGCAATCCTATGGTACCAGCAAAGACATTATACCGACATCAGCTAATCACACTCCACACCGGCACTCAGGACACCGGCACCGACACAGAAGAAAGGAAGTATATTGGCACAGAGGCTGACAGGATTTTGTTATATTGCATTTTGTTTATTATTGTAAAAATGTGTAAGCCGACTTGGCAAATTGTAAAATGACTCTTATATATAAAAGAGATCATTGTAGACATTTATAATATGTGATGTAGAAGCATTAAGGAAAATATTAGACAGACCTAATGTGCGAAATATAGGTCAAGGGATATATGTAAAGAACAGAGTAGGAACCGATACTGAATCAAGCATTGAAGATGCTATTGTAAAGTAGTACAAGATATTGGATTTGCATAATCCTTATTGTAAGTCAGTGAGACTTCCCATTAAGCAGTGAACTCTAGGCAATTGGCCTTTCTGCATGTGCAGGCCCCTATTGTAAGTAATATTCTCTTATTGGCTAGTGAGTGAATATTGTGGGTCACAAATCCCACCGAGGTTTTTCCCACATCGGGTTTCCTCGTTAACATCTTGTGTTATGGTGTGTTTCTCATGCGGATGTTCTTGATTCTGTTTATTGCATTATTTCTTGCATATCGGTACACTATTATATTATGTTCTACATGTTTTAAGTTAAGAAATTATAATTACCGGTTAGATACTGATTCACCCCCCCCCCCCTCTCAGTATCTGTGGGACCCCTAACAGGCAATTGACACTCATTGGATTCATTTTGTTGTCATTGATGGAAACAAGATCATATGGAAGTCATATACCGACATTAGGAGGCACATACCGATAGACACCGAATTTGGAGCATTCAGGGCTACACCGGCACCCACACCGACATCAATATTTCAAGGAAACCAACATCAAGGAAGATTTATTTAGTAAATCATTTTGTAATTATTGTCGAGGCCGACATTCAATATCTTTTGTAATGTATTGTAAGCCGACATAAGGCATATTGTTTGTAATGGGTATATAGGTCAATATGCTAGGTCATTTTGAATATATTATAGTATGCGACATAGGAGAATATAGAAGAACTGCATAATGTGAAATATATGTATGAAGATCATTTTGTAGGCGAATGTTATATCATGCAATAATCTATAGATAGCTTGGAAAGCATTCTGGGAGGAGAAAAGATACTGGTAGTAGTGTTCAGGGTTTATGAACTGGTACAGAGTAGAGCTAGAACCATAACTCTATTTGGCATAGCAAATGCATTCTTGAGTTCACTCTTCAGTATTTTACTTTAGACAAAGCTTGTAGTTAGTGAGGCTCTTTAGTGATGAGAAATATGCTCTAGGCAGTGTGCCTTCCTGCATGCCCAGGCCCCCATTATATGTAATGTCTTTTCATATGGCCAATGAACTGATATTGTGGGTCACAAATCCCACCGTGGTTTTTCCTCTTTGAGGTTGTCCACATATAAATTATGTGTGTTATGGTGTTCATTTATGTGGATGGTTTATTTGCTTCAAGTTATATTTTTATTTGTTTATCGGTTTATCTGTGTATGGTATAAAAGGATAAAATATTACTTTACTGGTAGAACACTGATTCAGCCCCCCTCCCCCTCTCAGTGTTATTGGATCCCAACAATTAGTATCAGAGCCTGGTACCTCGGAAGAAGTTTAACAACTTGAGAAAGATCCCGAAACTGGAATCTTTGAAAATGGCTATGGAGAAGCAACTTAAGATGGCTCTTGAGGATTATGATGCTGAAAGGATAAAGAGCTCGAAATTGCAAGATGAATTGAATTCTGCTAATGAATTCATTCTTATTCTGCAAGAAAGTTTATCATCAGCTCAATCCAAGAGAAAAGAACTTTCACAAAACTCGGATGATGAGGAGAAGAATGCACTTAAGGAACAATGTCAGAAACTAAGTCAAGAAAACATGCTCATGAAGAATGAAATGCAAGATCTGACTATGAGGTTATCAAAAGATATTGAGGATGGAAAGAAGAAGGAAGATAATCTTGTTATATCTCTGAAGAAAAAATTTGATGAATGTGGCAGATTCACTCATGAGAATAATCTATCGAGAACTGATTTGGCACACTCCCGGAACAATGAACAAGAACTTGAAAGAAAAATAACTACTTTGAGAGATGATCTGACTACTGCAAGTGAGTATAAAGAAATGTTTAGGATCAGTGCTGCACAATTGGATGACTTGTTGAAAAGACAAAGGCATACTGATGTTTCTAGAGGACTTGGATTTATACAAGGTGAAAGCTCTGGTACTACAAGTCAGTCAACCGATATGCAGAACTCATCAAAATAGAGGAAACTGGTAAGGAAATCTAATGCTTATAAATTCAATGGTAGATGTTTTGTTTGCAATAAATTTGGGCATATGGCTAAAAAATGTAGAAATAAAGAAAATCAAAACTACAATTGTGTTCCCGGACAATGCACAAATTGCAAGAAATATGGTCATAGATAAGAAGATTGCATAATGAATGTTAAATGTCATGCATGTGGAAAGTTTGGACATTTTGCTAATCATTGTAGGTCAAGAAATGATACTGGATATGTCAAAGCAATTCAAAAGAACAATGTTACATGTTACGCATGCAACAAAATTGGTCATATTACTAAGTATTGTAGAAGCAAGACTCAACCGGTTAGAAATGATAAAGATAATGAGAAAGGAAAGAAGAAGGTAGATGAAATACAACAAGATCACACCAAGAGATGGGTTAGAAAATCTGAAGAACCAAGTTGAGATGGATCTACACCGGTAACTCCACCGGTGGAATAGGGTATTCCTCCACCGGCAAGAAATTCCACTGATAACTGAGGCATAAGCCTTAGGGGTTGGCAAAGACATTGCAAAATCTTGCATATTACCCTGGAGGAGATCTGGAGAGTTGTGTTCATCATTGATGAAGATTCACCTAGCACCAGACTGTGAAACCGACATCTGTAGGGTTGTTGGTGAAGCATTTATTATAGAGAAAAATTAGGGCTTTACTTGCTAATAAAAAGGGGCAAGTAAAATCATTTTCACTCACCAAGCATTCAAGCATTCAGAGTGAAGAAAGGTGAGTTAAGAGCGAGAAAAAGCATTGTGAAAGGATTTTGAGCAGTTATCTGAGAAGTACTCAATCTTCCACTGGCGTCTACTTTCAGGTATTCTTCAAAATGGCATCTGGATCTTCAGCTCCTATTTTCATTGCAAATCCCACCACTGTTGAAGTTAAGGATAGGTTAAGTCCCATATTCAAGGAGGTTCCTGAAATTGCTAAGAAGGAGGACTCTGCGGGAGCATTTTCTAGGGTTCCTGATAGCATGATGTATGTTGATGATGTGAGGCCATACATTCACTACACCTGGAGGATCTGGGCATAGAGGACATCAAAAGCATGTATCAATCTGTGATACTGGGAGACTCTGGAACCATCAAGTTGGAATACAAATCAATTGAGGATCTAGAGTTAACCGACATTCTGTACATACCAGAATTCAAAGATGAGGTTATCAGATATGTTCTAAGCAGGCTTCACAACGAATTTATATGGCTAGATCGACCTTACATGATCACAAAGGAGGCTATTCAAGCAGTCACCAGCTTACCCAAAGTTGGACAAGAACTTGGTAAGAAAGTTTCCAACACTGAGGTCAAAAAACTCACCAGTGCAACTCCTGATAGCATATCAATGAGGATCAGCACAGTCACCGACAATGATGTGAAATTTGCAAGCATGATAATAGGTTATAAGGTAACTCAATCTAATCGATTGAATTTTTTTGCTAGTTCATGCATTCATGTTGCATATTAGATGCTAAGGAATAATGCGAAATATTATTTATGTGAATGGATGAGGAATGAATTGATGTTGAACCTTGGAAAGATCAAGGGAGTCAAGAAAGGCACTTTTAGATATGCAAATTTGATTGTTTGTTTAATGCTTTACTTCCCTCATGACATACCAGTAGGTCAAATCAAGGAAGCAATCACCAGTCTTGGTACCGGCAGAGATGAGTAACATTGGGGGTATTTCAAAACATTCCAAGAAAACATGAGGCAAAGGGAGAGAATATCAAGGAACATTGTGGAGAAGTACTCCACTTATATCTATTTTATGGTAAAAACTAATGAAACTCTTATGGAAGTAGTTGAACCTAGGACCATCCAGATTATAGAGCTTGTATATGAGGTAGATGATAATTTTTTTGAACTCTATGCAAAAATGCTACTAGAAGCTCCATTAGATGATAAAATAGAGCATTTTGGTACGAAAGGAGAGAAGGCTCTTGAAGTGAAAACCAGTTTTAACAGGAAAAGAAGAGAGAAGAAAATAGAAAAGATGTCTACATATGTATAGGATGTAATTCATAAGATAGACACTCAACTGGGATCTGGTTCCAAAGAGGCAGCTAAACAGATAGAGGCTAGTACTGCAGAAGTGAAGAATCCTGAAGCTTACATTTCAACCATCACTTTTGATTCTGACCCTAAGGATAATGAACCTCTAGCTTTCAGGAGGGTACAAAGGAAGAAAGTGGTACAACCACCGGTAGATCAGAAGAAGGCATAGCCTAGGAGGAGACTTGTTAGAAAGGCAACTAAACCTACTGCACCTCTACCAACGACAAGGAATCCTATGCAAAAGAGAAAACCAGTCACATCTACCCCGACAACCACAAGCAAAAAGAAGAAGGGTAATGATACTGAAACTGATAAGACCATAAATACTTGTGCTGAGCTTATTGATGAAATTACAAAAGATGAAATTTTGAAAAATGTATCTAAGTATTATGAAAATTTAGAAGAAAATGAGCAAAATGAAATAGAAGAGGCTATTCTGTTGTATATAGACATCTATAAGAAAGCCTTAGTTGAAATTTTGAAGGAGATACCTCTATCCTTGTATAATAAACTTGAGGCTAGAAGACTTGATGCTATCAAGAGAGTTAGGGAGATTAAGTAAGTAGCACTTTTAGAAATGTGTGGTGCTATAAACAATGAGGAAATGAAAAGATGCATAGATGTTGCAAATAGGACAATTTTCAGTGGTAAACCCCGACATATAAGCCTTATGATGGGCAGAGTAAATGAGGTGATAAATGAGACTAGTAAGGGTTGGACCAAATTCTTTCAGAATAATCCATATTTTCTTACATCTCAAGAAGAATTTGCAAGAGCAACAACTTCCAGCATTCCTGACAAATCAAAAGGGAAAGATATTTTGGGCAGTTCAACTCCAATTTTGACTCAATCGACAGTAAAGGAGAGTGTATAGTCTCTACCGACACAAACCATTTTTGAGCAAGGCAATGTACATGACACTGTAAATATTGTGGATAATACTCTACCATCAGTAACAGACACTGCACCAATTGGTGAAGCCACCGGTGCAAAAGAGGTTGAGGAGGATAAGGTAAAAGCAACTGAGTCTATACCAGCAATTAAAACTGATTCCTCAGCAAAGGTTTTGGTAATTGACACTTCTCAAGTTGAGAAGAAATCAACCTCTGAGATGAGTCCAACTGAATTGATGATGATGGCTACTCAAAAATTACTAAAGGAGGGTACTACAGATAAAGGAATAATTGATCACTCGGTCACAGTGTTGCACAAATTGATACCTGACTATCGGATTGAAGATGGAGCAAGCCCTTCTAGAAAGCTCAAGACTCTAATAGAACATATTTCTAACAATTTTCAATCTCTGAGGTAGATTGCAAACCAATAGGCTTTGGAAAGGTTCACAATAGCTAAAATAGAAGCTTTTGATCAGATCATAGAAACTGAGAAAAAGAAAATTGAGGCCAAACTCATTCTTAATGAGGTTTGTTTAAAACAATGTACAAATATCTACAAAGTGTGTTGTAACATATAAATTCTTACAACTAATGTAGAAGACAAGTTGAAGGAGTTATATGAAAAGATAGCTAACATTGCTAATTCTTTTGATTGATTAATTGCACTAACCACATCTGTTGATGGATAAATTTTGTCCTTGGAGAACCAAATTTTTTCTTTGGAGAAAGAGAAAGATAAGATCATTCTCAGGGCAAGAAGTCTTAGAGGACTGGTAAGTCCTAGATTAGATTATTGGGTGTTCATAAGAGAGAGTGCATGGACATGATTGCTAAACCCACACCAACAGAAGTCAAAGAGAAGGAAACACTAGCACACTTACTAAGTGGACTAGTATCCATTTCTGAAACTTTTAAAACCAGCTGGGATACATATCTTCAGTTGTTGGATCAGTCATACCCCGAAATTTTGAGGATAGTCAAGCTCCAGTGAAATTAACAGTATTCATTTATTCTTTTGTTCTGAATTCTTTCAATTCTTTCACTGGTCTTTGGAATTTATGCCAAAGGGGGAGTATGTATATATGTGAAAAATAGTAGAGAATACCTAGAGAATACCATATAAGAACACATGGGAAAGATATCAGGATATTAGAAGGAAAGTATTGCTTAGGGGGACCATATATCAGTTGAACCGGTAGGGAATCCATTTTTCACATGAGTGTTTCCATCAATGCCAAAGGGGGAGATTGTTGACAATTGACACTCATTGGATTCATTTTGTTGTCATTGATGGCAACAAGATCAAATGGAAGTCATATACGGGCATTAGGAGGCAAGTACCGACAGACACTAGCTTTGGAGCATTCAAGGCTACACCGACACCGACCTCAATATTTCAAGGAAGCTGACATCAAGGAAGATTTATTTAGTAAATTATTTTGTAATTATTATCGAGGCCGACATTGAATATATTTTGTAGTGTATTGTAAGCCGACATAAGGCATATTGTTTGTAATGGGTATATAGGTCAGTCTGCTAGGTCATTTTGAATATATTATAGTATGCGACATAGGAGAATATAGTAGAATTACATAATGCAAAGTATATGTATGAAGATCATTTTGTATGTGAATGTTATATCATGCAATGATCTGTAGATAGCTTGGAAAGCATTCCAGGATGAGAAAAGATACCGATAGTAGTGTTTAGGGTTTATGAACCGGTATAGAGAAAAGCTTGAATCAAAACTCTATTTGGCATAATAGATGCATTCTTGAGTTCACTCTTCAGTATTTTACTTTAGCAGAAAGCTTGAAGTTAGTGAGGCTCTCTAGTGATGAGTAGTATGCTCTAGGCAGTGTGCCTTCTTGCATGTGCAGGCCCCCATATATGTAATACCTTTTCATATAGCCAGTGAACTGATATTGTGGGTCACAAATACCACTGTGATTTTTCCTCTTTGAGGTTTTCCACGTATAAATTATGTGTTATGGGGTTCATTTATGTGGATGGTTTATTGGCTTCAAGTTATATGTTTATTTGTTTACCGATTTATATGTGTATGGTATAAAAGGATAAAATCTTACTTTACCAGCAAAACACTGATTCACCCCCTCCCTCTCAGTGTTCTTGGATCCCAATAGTTGGATGATTGGTTGTTGATTCAAAATTAAAATTGAATGGAGTTTGATCAAATGAGGTTTGACATGGGATTTGGTCAAACGAGGTTTGATTTGGAACTTCGTCAAACGAGACTTGATTTGAAACATGGTTAAAGTTTGTACTCTTTGCTTGAAATTGTTTCATCATCTCTATTGTGAGAGGAGAGCAGGAGTGTCTGATTTTTCAATGAGAGATTGTACATCAACTAGCTTAATGGTTGTATTTGAACCTTGGAATTTTCAAAGCGATTTCATCATTTGGGATCTAATCTTGTAACTGTTTTTCGCTTTTTGTTCTACAATCTCTCTTTATTGAGCTAGTTTTTCCTCCAGTTTTCATATTTGGACACTTAAATCATCATGATAAGTTTGATCCAAGTTTTGGGACATGTAGAAATTGGATTGACATGATCGATTGTTCACATGTGACGACATGACTTCATAAGAAGGTTGGGACCTCATTTCAACAAACATGTCACTATGCAATGCAACTAATGGAATTGACAAATGCAACTTATGTTTTTGGACTCTTTTTGGATTTTCTGAATGATAATGAAATGAAACTAAGTGCAACCTAGATGATTGACAATGCAACTTATATTTTTGGTCTTTTTGGATTTTTGGAATGGTAATGGTATGCAACTAAGTGCAATCTTAAAAGATGATAATGAAATCTAGGGCAAAAATGCAACCTATGTTTTTGTTGTTTTTCAATATTTGGTCAAACTTTAAAATGAAACCCTAAAGACATGACCCTTGGGAAATTGAAATGAAGCCAATACCTTAAGAGTAAAAAAGGACAAAGGACAAAATGACAATGTCTTACCTATGCTTGGATACTAAGCTAGGTTTGACAAAATGATAATGACAAAAGGACAATTGTTGGACAAGGTCAAGACTCCCTAACAAAAACTTAGGGTTTAATCTGAAATTTTGAATTCTTCAAACTTGACAAAACCTAATTTTGAGATTATTATGCAAAAGGACAATGATTATGACAATGACCTAGGGGAATGAACGTGCAAAATGAGGATACTTACAATGGACTAAAATGGAGGATAATTCCTATGGGTCCTAAAGACCTAAGTTTGCACTATGCAAGGGCTAACCCTAAGTGACATGAATTTTGAAACAAGGATATCCAATGTGTTTGACACACCATGCTCAAATGTTGGATGAATACTTGGACAAAATTTGGACCTTTGTTTGGACTTTGTTTTAATTTGAAACTTGTGTTTGAATTGTTGGAATTTGTTTTCTTTTGAAAATCAAGGTTGTTTATGACCACTTGTGACTTATTTTTAATTCAACCTTTAACAAGCATATAAGATAATATGTTTGTTTGACTTTCACACAAGACAATCATGCACCTTCAACAACAAATCCTATGGTTGGCAAGGACAATAGTCATTGGATCTCACTTGGTTTCCCATCTATGCCTACTCAAAGCGGATACTTAGATGTTTGATCCCACTAGCTCCCCTCCATGGGACTCACTTCTCTGGGGCAGCCAAGAATTAGTTCCCATGAAAACTACCCATGAAAAACTTTGTATCTCTACTAAGAGCCGTAAAAGTATGAGATGACATTAGAGGTATGACCTCTTGTACCAATGGCTAGAAGGTTTTTAGTCTTTAAGCGCAAAACGTTCTAGTCAAGGCATCCATTCGGGTGGACATAGATCCAAGAAATTTAATCATCATTGTGTCATTCCAAAACCTGTTGTCTACAATGTTTGTTGTAGCCACAATTATTTATAGTGGTTCAGAAGAGGTTTTTCCTTAACCCCATCATCACTTTGAGTCGTTCCCTCTCACCAATGCCTATGCAAAGTGCCAGGAAAATCAAGATGTAAGCCCACTTCTAAAGGTTGAAACATGCAAGAAAATGAAACAAGACATAGCATACATGGTGTTCATCAACCTTAAGAAAATGAAGTGTGCAACTACTCTAAAAATCACAAACACTCAGTTTTGATGAAATTCTTTGACCACGTCCTGCACCAAATCATTTAGTAGTTTCAATAAAATATTTTCCCATGAATGCCAATATGTTGCACAAATCATCAATAAAATGTCCAATTTGTACCCCTACTTAGAAAGCTAGATGAAAATTGTGGGGTTAATTTTAACACCTTATGAATTGAAATGAGAATTTGTTGTTCATTCAATCCCCTAATTAGACTATGTGATGATTCATTTTGAAACCCTTAGTAGATTGTAATGAGAGATTGTTCTTTATTGACGTCCTAATTAAGCTATGTGATGAATTGTTGTTCATTCAAACCTACTAATTAGGCTATGTGAAAAATTATTTTTCATTAAAACCTCTTAATTATACCATGAAAAGATTTGTTGTTCATTGCATGTTAATAAATCTTGCATGAATCATTGTTTAGACTCCATAAAACCCTGATGCAACAATAGATCCTCACATAAAAACTACATGCAACAACAAATAAGTTCAAAAAACCTGCATGCAACAAAAAATCCACACATCAAACCTAAATGCAACAACAAATTAGTTCAAAAAACTTGCATGCAACAATGGATTAGCACATAAAAGTTGCATGCAACAATGGATTAGCACATAAAACCTGCATGCAAATAGATTCATATAATTATTAGATTTTGCATGTTCACGTCAGGTTCACCAGAAAATGTGATGAGGAAATCAGGAATCATCAAAGCAATAACAAACTAGCCAACCACCTAACTAGATTGCAATGAAAGTAGTCCTAATACACACAATAAAGGTATGAAGACAAGATGATCAAAAAACAAATGCAAACCAAAATACATCAAAGCATCTCCTCCATGTCTCTTCATTGGCTTTCTTTCTCCTCCAAATTGGGCTTGTGTAGATCTCACCTACAAGTGCAAAAGCATGAAGCAAGATTGATGTCGACAATGCGAGGATACTTGAAAATGTGGTTGACTGAAAATGATTGAGAAAAGGTATCCAATTTATAGAGAAATTGGAGATAGGATAAAATTAGCATGAAATTGATATTAGAGGCAATTGATTTCGAAAATGGCAAAATTGAGTTGAAGGAAGAAGGTTATAACACCTTCTATGTCATGAATTATGACATATTGCCAGTGCAAAGTTTAGAGGACTAAAATCCCTATGACATCTTGCTATGCCAAAGGTATGACGCATGAGAAATTCATGCTTCCATTGAAGCACAAAAATAAGGAGAGACTAGAGAGGACTTGATTAGGTGGAAATTGAATTTAACAAATTAGAAAATAGGGTGAAAAATAGGAATTAGGAAAATTAGAAATGATGAAATATAAATTAGGTGAATTAATTAATGTTTTCATTCATTAATTAATTCAAAAAAAGGGAAGAAATTCAATTAACCAATTAAATAAATATTTAATTGTGACAAGACAAGACTTAGGATTAAATAAATAAATTTATTTAACCTAGAAGATAAATTGTGAATAGGATTAAATGAATAAATCATAAAACCCTAGAAGATGAAATAGAAACAAAAGGACTATCAATTAGGTCATGACAATAAGCAACTAATGTAGGTTTGATTATGATTTTGGTTGATAAAGGACCAATATTGATAAATGACTAATATTGGTTGACAAAGATCAATGACAAATTGATCGAGATTGACAAGGAGATTAAATTGATTGGCGCCAATTGATGAGGACCAATGACTAATCAATCCAAATTGACAAGAGATGATGAATGACAGATGCCAATTGATGAAGACCAATGACAAATAGATCCAAATTGATGAGAGATGATGTTTGATAACAGATTCAACATGATCCATGATAACTGATAATTGATCCAAGATGATAGGAGATGATAAAGACTAAGGACAAAACCCTAATTCTACATGGCGAAGGGTTAACGATGTTCAATCGACATGATAAAATGATAGACAACAACAAAGATTGAAGGCAAAACCCTAATTCAACATCAAGAAGGTTAACTATGTCCAAATGACATGATAAGATTTATTACGACCAAACATTGCAATTTGAAGATGATGTAGACCTAATTCAAAATGCGAGAAACATAGTTGAAGGGGGAAGAAATGCATAATAATGACACGATGTCAACAAATGATAAAGGTCAAATGCACAACATAGAAGAAGTGTTAATAAGAAGTGAAAACCCTAAAAGAAGGTTACATAGACATGTTAAAGTATGGTGCCGCAAGCATTAACCATTTTTAGATGCTATAATCCTCACATATATATGAAGATCACATAAAAAAAGAGGATTATGACATGTGTCCTCTCACATGTGTGAACATCACATTAAATTGGTGAGGATTGTTTAGAATAAATAGATGGTCAGTATTTTGATGTAAGATTTTAAGAATAAATGATTAATTACATTGATCACATTAAGAATATGCAAGAAGTAATTAGTTAAGTAAATGATTTCAATAAACTACCTGGATTGAGGTGTAAAAGAAGGAATTAAAGAAATAATTTCTATTTATTTAATTTTTGGATGAAAGGAAAGTGAAAGTTGGATCTAAGGTAAACAAAAGAGAAAAGAGGTTGGAAAGTGTTAGATTTAATGACAGTCCCAAAGACACTGAGAGGGGGGGGTGAATTAGTGTCTAACTGGTTTACAAAATAATTTAACTTATTTGAAACTTTGCAACTTAAAATAGTGTACCGGTAAATAAGAATTATTGCAATAAACAGAAATAATAGAGACACCATAACACAAGATATTTAACGAGGAAACTCGATGTGGGAAAAACCTCGGTGGGATTTGTGACCCACAATATTTACTCACTGGCCACTGAATAAATACCACTTACAATAGGGGCTTGCACATGCAGGGAGGCCAACAACCTAGAGCTCATTGCTCAATAAAGAGTCACACTGACTACAAAATGGATTATCAAAATCCAATACAATGTACTACTTCAAAACATCATCTCTCATGCTAGGTTCAGTACCGGTTTAAGCTCAGTCAATAACCAAAACCTTCGTTGTCAACTATATCACCTTATACAAAATTGTCTTATCACACATTATAACTTTCTTCCATCTACCTACGAAAATGACCTATAAGATCTCATACATATATGAGTCTATTACAATATACCATGTTTACTTTACAAAAGATATTTACATTAAAATACAATAAACACAAGTTTATTCCATGTCGACCTGAGTGTCGGTATGCATTGTTGCCGATGTCGATGAAGTGCCTACCGATGTATGTAGAAATCTATTGCCGGTGTCGGTATCTGTCAGTTGGTTGCCAGATGGTTGTCATAAATGACAACATCAACTATTTTCATAAGATGTAGAATGCCAACAATCTACCCCTTTGGCATTGATGGCAACACTCATGAGAAAAATCCAAAAATTGTTTCCAAAAACTAAAGTCCAAAAAGATGTGCTCCCCCTGAGCAAGTGATCTCCTCTGTACAAGCATTTTTCTCTCCACTACTCCCCCTTTGACATCAATGACAAAGGTTGTCAAAAATAATCAAACAAGTGCAAAAATTTCACCTCAAAGTTTGTAACCGGTTGGTTACAATCTAAAAAATATTTGCCAAAACTAAGTTCAGATTTTGCATAAACTTTTTGCTATCATTCAAAGTTGCCTCAGTCTGTTGGATTATGCCGATGAGATAATGCATGTGTTCTTTCGGTTATCGCTCTCCTTGAATTAATGCCTTAGATATTTCAATTCTTTGAGTGATAAGATTGTCCAACTTAGGACCAAGTTTATTTTTAAGTTCTCGGGCATCTGATCTTATCCTTGCCTTTTCTTTCTCAAGTTTCTCTAACTTCTCCTCAAAAACTACCATTTTCTACTCAAAAACTGATATATGTCCGGATGAACCAATTATATTATATGTTATATCATCAATTTCTTTTTGTGTTTTTCTGATCTCCTCATCTATGTCCTCTGTCAAAAGGTGAGGTTTGCATGTTTCCCTATATATCTCCTTGTAGTCCAAAATTGTAGAGTTAAGTACCGGTAATAATGTATTTACATGATCGGTACATTTCTTTATAGTGTCTTCAAAGAATGTGTTTTTCTCTTTTTCAACTCTCTCCTTAATTGTGTCCTCATTCACCTTATCAATAGTTATTACATTATCAGCAATAAATTTGGACAATGTGTCCAATTTACCCAAAGAATCAGTAATGTAATCTATTTTACAATTTGGTGCAATCAACTTACGAATAGGTAATGTGTTGTCAATTGCCTTAAAAGCCAATGCATTGCAATCCGTTATCTTCTTAATTGAATCCAAAAGTACCTCTGTAACATTGGTAGGTTTGAATTCACCTGTAGATGTGTCGGATGTCTGACCAATCATTTGTATTAGCTCTTTATTTCCATCAGATGTGTCCATTTTGCTTGCATTTCTTTTGGTGGATCAGTCTATGTTTGCATCTCAACTTTTAATGGTTTCTCAATCGGTTTCAATGTTTCTATGATTTCCGGTTTCTCTGTTTCTGTGTGCACTTTTGCCTTAGTTTGTTTCTCTATCGGTTGCTTTGTCTCCAGTGGCCCTGTGCTAGTACCTTTATCTTCAATAGGTTTTTCAGTCTCTGTTGGTTGCTCTGTTTGGGTTGATGTCTCAGTTTCAACAGTTTGTACCGGTTTCTCTGCTATGTTGCTATTATCAATACTATCTGCCTTAACCTCTGAATTATCCTTGTCCACAACAATGTTTACTTCTTAAGTATCCATATTCATTGTAAAAAGTATCTCCGACTTAGGATTAGTATCATCATGTCTTATTCCTTCAGTATCAATAACTGATGGATCTTCTAAGTGTACCGGTGCAGTATCCAAAGGTGGTAGTGGAAGATTGTCAGTAATCTTAATGTTTGGAACTCCACCAATTTTTCCTCAGATGGTTCTCTTGGTGCTTCAAGTAGTTCTTTTGCATACGTTTCCAGAACATGTAGATCAACCTCATAACCCATTTCAATAACCCAAATAGTTCTAGGGCTTACTACTTCCATCCAGGTTTCATCTCTTTTAATGACACAACAGATTTGCTTGTCACATTTCTCAATTATGCTCTAAGGAATCCTTTCCCTAGCTCTCATCTTAGATTGGAAAGTTTTAAAGTAATCAGTTATGTTATTATCTCTATCAATTCCCATGCCAGTAAAAGCTTCATGTAGTTGTTTTCTGTGCATGCCGATGACACCACCTAGTGGCTAAATCCTAGTTTTTAAATCCTACGGGTAGGCATATATCCTAATAGGTATGAAATAAGACCTATATAGGCATTAGTATGTCCTTTAAGCCTGCAGATAGGCATATGTAAGTCATTTTTGTTTTAATTATTGCAGGTAGGCATTAGTAAGTCCTATAGGCACATTTGTGCTTAAGTCCTACGAGCATTTGTAAATTCTTCTCCTTGTAAATCTTCCACTTGTAAAAGCATTGTATTAAGACCTACGGGCACTATGTAATGAACCTGGGGAGAGGCTAATTTGAGGGGACCGCGGCTCCAATATAATTTTTTAAGACCTCACAACATCATTTTTAAAACACTGGGATTATAAATTATGACAAGATGACTTTCATGTAGTCCGAAATGCATGATCTTCATGTTGACATATATTTGTGTCCCTATTTATCACTATCAAAGAAGACCTACATTACTGGGGTGCTTCATTTTTTCTTCTATAGAAATTGACATGTGATCCCCTATTAACATTAAGGGGGAGTGTTAGAACATAATGTTATTAGGGATCACATCCTTATAACATTTATATATAATGTTCTAATATAAGGTTATAAAACCTTATATACTATATGCTTTATAAGCATATCCCATTTGAAATAATTATAATCTAATAACTATTAGATTATTAATTATTTATGAGTGGGGTTTATTGAAAAGGTGTGACTAGTGAAGTCACCCTTCCTCTTATATTTAAGGAGGTTCTCTCTCATTTGAGAGGTGTGTGAATTTGGAGCTTTATGGTGAGTTGTATCACTATGCATATGAGGTATTATTGGCCATGTGGAAGTATTGGAGGAGTGTCCCCAGGTTCATGTCTATTTTATTATAGACTATATTTGTAAGTGTTTTAATTAAATGATGCTTTATGGGGTTTTTTACCCGAAAGGGTTTTCCCCATGTATATCTTGTGTAATGTGTACATTTTGCATGTATGTTTCATATTTCATTTACTTTATAATCTTGTTTATAATGATTAGTATCCTTAGATCCTAATTTCTAACATGGTATCAGAGCAGGTTAGGCTAGTACTAATTATTTTTACAGGTTATACTAGAAGACATATAAAATTTGATGGAAATCTTATTTATGATTAATCAACAAATATAGGCAGTATCTCTTCCTTTCTACTATGTATTTTTTAGAGAAGTGCATCTTATATTATATTAAAAAATAATTATCTTCATTGACCAATGTGATTACATTAAAAAGTTGGCCTCATAAAAGTTGACATTTGAGCATACATCATAATAGGTAAATATTAATTTTTTTTTCAAAATTTGGCTTTGAGATTTTTTATTTATTTCATCAACATCATAAATTAATTACTCTAATAAATAAACTATTATTTCAATTACTATTAAATTAAATTTATATTAAGTGGATACTTGATAATTGACAAGACCTTTTAATAGATTGCATCATATATAATATATGTGGATATCTAAATAATGATAATGATATCCCTATTTATATATTCATTCCTTTACAATACCATATAATACATTATAGTATAGTGTCAAAAATAATATTTTACAGTCATTGTGTATACTTGATACCTCCTCATGTTTTGAGATAACAAGGTGAAGAAACCATTAGCTTTCTAGATTAGCTTTCTAGATTCCTTACTAACTATATATATACAAAAATATATCTCAAATAAGACTATCATGATTCTTTCCAACAAGACTAGATTTGTTTTCAAGAGGATCTAAAGTATATACAATTTAATAATACAATATCTAACTATATCTCCATGATAATTTTTTTAGTAACCTTAGGAAAATCCATCCCACAACTTCTTCTCTTGCTAAAAGATCTTCACTTGATTGATTTTTGACATTAAATCAATTAAAAAATTAATAAATGAGTTACACCATCTCAAAACAAGTACATGAACACAACCATTTTAAATTCATCATATATCAAATAGTTTATGTTTCAATCAATCTCATTGATTTTATACATTTTTTGAGAGGTATGTTCTCTTTAATAGATCAAAAACCTATACAAAATCTAAATCTAAATGATGTGCCTTTTGTGAAAAGGTAACTATCCTTTAATATTGATAGTGCATTGTTATGGGCCAAACACAATGATCAATTAATATTGAACTAGTTATCATAAAAAGCATTGATGCAGAGCATCTATCACAAACCATAAAACCTTCTGTATATGGTGAAAATGGATAACAATAACAACAATATTGAAAGGCTAAATGAATCCAACCACAAAACCCTGGCCTAACAATGAACAAAGATCCACCATAACATATGAAGATTACCTAAGACAATGCAAATAATTCAAAATCACAAAGATTATACCAATCACATGTCCAATAGGGTTTTGATCTCCATTCTTCCTATCTCCATTGATCTTGCTTGATATATATTTGCTCTCAGATTTTTGTATGCACAAGAGCTCAACAAAGAACGGAATGTGGTTGCAAGTAGGATCGTAGTGTAGCCAAGTGATCATTAGCATGAGTGATTAGGGTTTGATAATGAAGAAGGCATCTCCTTAAATAGAAGACACAATATGAAATGGAGGGATAAGATTGAGAAGTGTAAAAAGAGAGGTCGGCTAGGATTAGAGGGTAGGTAAAAGAAATACCAAAATAATGAAAGGGGTAGGTAGTGTATGAATTAAGAGATGAATGACATGTGTCATGTGTAGAAAAAGCTAATGAATTAATTAAATAAATAAAGATTTATTTAATTAATAGTAGAAGTGGGATAATTAAATAAATAAAATATTTATTTAATTTAGGAAGAGGATAATTTAAATAAATAAATGTATTTATTTAAATGAGAAATAAGGCTAGAAGAGGATAAATGAATTAATTAAATAAATAAAGATTTATTTAATTAATAGAAGAATTAGGCTTAAATAATTAAATAAATAAAATATTTATTTAATTAGCTTGGACAATTTTAGGTGTCTACACCTTCATTCAAGGGTAGACTTTAAACTTGAATTAAGAGGCATATAAAAAGATAAAAAAATATTCTCAATTCCAAACCAATTTCAAAGGTTATATTACATCCCTACAAACCTTCATTCAAGGTTTCAGATCATAACATTCACCATAACACGAGAGAAAAAATTCTTTATTTCCATAGAATACCCTAGTCTAGGGTTTCATCCTTTAAAAACTATTTTCACCAAAATAACAACACAAAATTCAATTATTAAACAAATTAAGTAAGACAAAAAGAACTAGAAAGAAGATTCAGATAAATTTCCAACACATATATCCTTTCTTAATTACTATTCCTCATGTGACCGCACCAAATGCTGCAACCGGACTGTTGCTGCCTTCACCTATCTGCCTTTCACCACGAACTATAACAAACAGTCATCAATGACATTTACAATATTGATCATAAATAGAATCGCTTTGGTCATACTTTATATTACTGAGTTAAATAATCCCTATCAAAATTTTATTATAAACTATATTTGTAAGTGTTTTAATTAAATGATGCTTTATGGGGTTTTTTACCCGAAAGGATTTTCCCCATGTATATCTTGTGTAATGTGTACATTTTGCATGTATGTTTCATATTTCATTTACTTTATAATCTTGTTTATAATGATTAGTATCCTTAGACCCTAATTTCTAACATTTTCCTACTGGTATATCATAACCAAAGTCTTTGTGTCTTGTATCAGGGATCTCTTTGGTGAAATATAACATCAAACATACTAGAAGGTTTCCAAAGTGGAAAGTACCTTTCATGTATCCCTTAATCTTTTTTAGGTTGTCAATAAGCTCATCTTTTAACCATTCACACACATCTTTCTTAGCATTGTTGTTTATCATTTCATAAGCACTGGAAATACAAAGTCTGGAAACAAAATTGAGTCTGTTAGCATGTGTGGCTTTATATCCAAGAACCATACTTACATATCTCACATTAATTTCCTTAATGTCATTTACTCTAAGTGATCTATTGTTAGTTGTTGCTCCGGTTAGGCTTGTTACCATTTTGTTGGGAATCTTCTTTGTCTTATCAGGTCTACTACCGGTTGAGGGTAAACCAGTAATTGCCCTAATTGCTTGTCAGGTTATCTTACAAACAGAATCCAACCATAAGAATTCTCCATGTGCTCTACTCAATACAATCATTACCACTTCCTCTGGAAATTGAGGGATATTCAGTATCTCCACAAAACCTAAAGTTTCCACAATCTTATGTTTGGGTTTAACAATTCCATGTTCATCACAAATGACCTTATTAAACATTTTCATTAACTCCTCAGATCCTAGGTCTTCTATATTGCAATGTATGTAAATCCCAGGGTCTTCTGCAAATGCTACACCCTTAGGTATTTTTGAAAAAGCTCCTACAAAGTCATCTTGCTTCGCAATCTCGGGAATTATTTTGAATATAGGCCTAGGGCGTTTCACATTCTCCACAATGGTTGGGTTCAGAATAAATTCAGGAACAGAAGATGAAGAAGCCGTTATGAAAAATACCTCTTATCTGGATGTTTGTTGAATGCTTGAAAAACACTTCTCAGATTCTCCTAAAATGCGTTTGTTCTATTTCGCACTCACAAAAAGTTTGAATGCTCGGTGAGTTTGAAATGAGGGTTTCCCAGTGCTTTATAGCCAAAAAGTTCTTCAAAACATCATTAAATGCTCGCCAATTAAGTGAAAACTTAACGCACTTGCCGATAAAGAAGAAATGTGTCTTCTCACCATCAACTAAGGGTAGAATGCATGTTTTTCAATTCGCTGCCATACCCCCAAGGGATTATTCCTCAATTAGATAAAGAATCTCCTACCGGTGGAGAGTTACTCTATTCTATTGGTGCGGAGATCGTTTCATCAACTCTCTGATCTCTTTTGTTAATCCATTGTTTAGAAAATTCTTGCCTTACTTCTTCTACCTTCTCTTTTCCCTTCAAGATAGATCTCATATTGTTTGTCGGTGCATTCTTGCTTCTACAGAATTTTGCAATATGTCCAATCTTGTTACATGCATAACAAGTTACATTATTCCTCTGAATAACCTTTCCATATCCTTGACCGGTTTGTGATCTGCATTGATTAGATAAATGTCCAAATCTTCCACAAACATAACATTTCACATTCATTCTGCAATTTTCTGAATTATGACCAATTTTGTTGCATTTGGAACATTAACCTATGGGTGGTTCATTCTGATAATTCCTAGATCTACACTGATTTGCTTTATGACCAAACTTATTGCAATTAAAATATTTCCCATTAAATTTGTAAGCATTAGGTTGCCTTACCGGTTTGTTCTGATCTTTATTGTTTGCAGTTCCAGAACTTTCTCCAACTTCAAATCCAAGTCCATTTGTATCTCCATTAGGCTTCTGACTTTTCAGCATGTCATCAAGCTTTTCTGAACTTTTCTTGAATTTGTCTTTGTTCTCATTTGCAGTGATCAACTCATTTTCCAGAATTCCAACTTGTCTCATAAGCTCAGTTTTATCATGTTGCATGTGAATCATATCTGTCTTTAGCATATCATTTTCATGACTAAGTCTCAGATTTTCATTTCTAGCATCATTAAGTCTCCTAGTCAAGTCTTCTTCATTCTTCTTCCTGTCTTCAATATCTTTACATAACCTCATAGTCATATCTTGCATTTCATTTTTCATATTATTGTTTTCTTGTCTCAACTTGTTTGCAATGTCTCTAAGAGTTTCTTTTTCTTCATCATCATTCTGCATCTTCTCATGAAGTTCTTTTCTTTTATTTTGTGCTATAGCAAAGTTCTCCTGAAGTCCTTTAATGAATTCCTATGCAGTCCTCAGATCATCTTCAAGTTTGATATTCTTCAATTTTTCTACATCATAATCTTCAAGAGCTCCTTCCAGCTATTTTCTCAAGTTCTCCATCTGTATTGGTGTCAAAATATTCCTCAAGCTGTTAGGCTTTTGAAAATAGAGGACCAGGCTCTGATACCAATTGTTAGATTTAATGACAGTCCCAAAGACACTGAGAGGGGGAGGGGGGTGAATCAGTGTCTAACCGGTTTACAAAATAATTTAACTTATTTAAAACTTTGCAACTTAAAACAGTGTACCGGTAAATAAGAATTATTGCAATAAACATAAATAATAGAGACACCATAACACAAGATATTTAACGAGGAAACCCGGTGTGGGAAAAACCTCGATGGGATTTGTGACCCGCAATATTTACTCACTAACCAATGAATAAATACCACTTACAATAGGGGCCTACACATGCAGGGAGGCCAACAACCTAGAGCTCATTGCTCAATAAAGAGTCACACTGACTACAAAATGGATTATCAAAATCCAATACAATGTACTGCTTCAAAACATCATCTCTCGTGCTAGGTTCAGTACCGGTTTAAGCTCAATCAATAACCAAAACCTTCGTTATCAACTATATCACCTTATACAAAATTGCCTTATCACACATTATAACTTTCTTCCATCTACCTATGAAAATGACCTATAAGATCTCATACATATACGAGTCTATTACAATGTACCATGTCGGCTTTACAAAAGATATTTACATTAAAATACAATAAACAAAAGTTTATTCCATGTCGGCCTGAGTGCCGGTATGCATTGTTGCCGATGCCAATGAAGTGCCTGCTGGTGTATGTAGAAATCTATTGCCGGTGTCGGTATCTGCCGGTTGGTTGCCAGATGGTTGCCATCAATGACAACATCAATTATTCTCATAAGAGTGTAGAATGCCAACAGAAAGGTCAATTAAATAATTATTTTTGTTTAATTATTGTTAAGGATAAGACAAAGTGTGGTTAAGTGTTGGTGGTTTTAAGTGTTGCACATTGATTCCAAAACATTGAGAATCAATGATATTCCTACATTATTAATAAATCAAAACTTATCATTTGTTGTAATATTCTAATCAAATATAACCATTGTCATATTAAAAATGAATCTCTTATATCTACAACAAATTGTGAATATTCATTTTATTTATTTATCCTAAATATTTATACAAAGGAATATTCACCATCTCCTTTAAAATAAGAAGATTGTTTACATTTTTCTTTTCAAACTTCATATAATTTTATATCTGTGAAAAGCTATTTTAATTGAAGTTGGCATCTTTCTTTTCCTCTTAATTTATTTAATTACATTTGTAAGCACACTATTTTTTATTTTTTATTATTAATCACCATCTCCTTTAAAATAAGAAGATTGTTTACATTTTTCTTTTCAAACTTCATATAATTATATTTGTGAAAAGCTATTTTAATTGAAGTCAGCATCTTTCTTTTCCTCTTAATTTATTTAATTGCATTTGTAAGCACATTTTTTATTATTAAATATATTGAACTTTAGCTCTCACCTTATTTGATTATATTAATAAACACTCTGTTATTTTTATTAAAATTATTGAACAACTTTAACTAAAACTAATAGAGGCTATCTAATGTACATAGAGATTTGTGCATAAGTATTGGTCATTTTTTAGGTGGTTGTAGTGTATGATTGTAGTTATTGGAGCATCTTTAAGTAGGTATGGGTGACACTTTGAAATGACCATGTTTTTGACACTTGCGCAGATAATGAATTCCACAATATGGGTTTTTACTATCCAGAAACCCAACAATAGCTACTGCCCAAATGCTTACCTACATGAGGAATATCTCAACTGCATGTTAATGTATAAAAAATTACAATGTCTATGGGAGTATGATTATAGAATTCTATCTTGTCACAATAGTAGACAAGCCCTGACAGTTTGTTTGAGTTACATGCTGGCAAAAACCCAACTGCTGTACAAGAAATTGGAGGCAGATTTTATAAGGACGAATATAGTACAATGTTGGCGTCCTTATTAGAGTATGTATTTGTTCTTTCTCCAAGATTCACTCATCATTGTTTCACAGGAGTTGGAAGCCATTGTTAACCAGCTCATTCTGCATAAAATATTACAACTTGAGCCCTTTCCCCTGATTTTTTTTCTTATACAGTCCAGTGGGGCCTGCAAATAATTCATATTAAACCATGACTGCCAAAACTTGTGGGGTTAAGAGCATTGAAAAATAAGGAATTCTCCTCACCATACTCGCTACTCGTGACTTGCAATCACTGTCATTCCTTTATATCTTCTGTATATCTAATCTGACTACTATGAGATATTGGAAATCCACCATTTTCTATTTATATAACCAATCTCAATCCAATTTTACATACCCATTTCTCCCCTGTTTTCACATTTATAGCTCTGAATACCATTTGGGTTTTTGGTAGACTAGAACTCTGTAATCATATTACCAATCTCAATAATCCAATTTCAAATACCATTTCTCCCCTGTTTTCACATTTCTATCTTTGAATATCATTTGGGAGTTTTTGTAGAGTAGAATTCTGTAATCATGGGAAGGAATGGAAGAAACCAGTGAGCAAAAACTGCTCTTACGAAGAAATTCATCATTTCCTATTTATAAAACCAATCCCAATCCATTTTCACATACCCATTTCTCCCCCTGTTTTCAAATTTCTAGCTTTGAATACCATTTGGGTTTTCATTTAGAGCAGAACTCTCTAATTATATTATCAATTTGAATCCAATTTCACAAACCGATTTCTCCCCCGTTTTCACATTTCTAGCTTTGAATACCATTTGGGTTTTTGGTAAAGCAGAACTCTGTAATTATATTACCAATCTCAATCCAATTTCACATACCCATTTCTCCCCTGTTTTCACATTGCTAGCTTTGAATACCATTTGGATTTTTTGTAGAGCAGAACTCTGTAATTATATTACAGATTTCACATACCCATTTCTCCCCTGTATTCACATTGCTAGCTTTGAATATCATTTGGGATTTTTTGTAGACCAGAATTTTGCAACCATGGGAGGAAACCAGTCAGTGAAAATTGTTCTGTTAAAGAAAATAATGAGAATGTTGAAGAAAACTATGAGAAGACGCGATAGACTGTGTTTCAATTTGGGTTGGGAGAAGGAAATTCCTTCAGATGTTCCAAAGGGCCACATTCCAGTCTATGTTGGGAATGATCGGAGCAGATTCATCATCCCTGCAACTCATTTAAACCATCCCCTGTTCCGTCAGTTGTTGGACATGATCGAGGAGGAGATGGGATTCTGTCATGAGATGGGTCTTTTCATTCCCTGCGAGAAAGCTGCTTTTGAATACCTTGTTTCTCTTATTAATGGACAGAAATCTGTGAGACTGTCAGAGCTGAGACCGGAGGCCAAATCTGTCAGCTTGTTCTGTTAATGGATTCTTTTGGGCTTGTTCTTACTGAGGGATCTCTTGGGTTTGATTTGGATTGGTGGATCGCTTTAGACCTGCCATTGACAGTGGAGCATGATCGATGATTCTTTAATTTGAAGGACACATTTTGAATTTTATGCTTGCTGCGTTATAAGAAATTGTATGTTTCAGCAATTGTAATTTTTAGTGAAACAATATACAATACGTAAGTCTGATATTAATAATTTTTGTTTGGATCATTATTTCATTTAGATTGATCTCATTTATTCTCATAAATAATGATAGTTTCAACTTCTCCAAAAAAAAAAAAAAAACTGTTCTAAAGTAGATGTCAATTGGTGGAGCTGCTTTCCAAATGATTAGGTTTTGAAAGGATCTAAAATCTTTTACACTTATGAAATTGGGAATCTACACAACCCTAAAATTAAAATTACAACTGATTACTAGATTTTGAAAGAACCTAAAACCTTTTAGACTTGTAGAACTAAGAACCTACATAACCTGTGGTCCCTTTCTAACATTCCAGATACTTATAAAAGCTCTTTGATAATTAAGAAAAAAAATATTTTATTAAAGATATTAAATTTATATGGTTTATGTTAGTAACAGAGTTTCTAAAATAATTGTGGAGAAATATTTATATTGTTTTTTATCATAATAAAATATTATATTTCTAGTATTTACTCTCAAATTCTAATTTTAATATATATAGAATACTTATGAATTCATAAGTTCATAATTCTCTTAACGTTTACCTGTAAATATGTTATTTCAATAAAAGCTTAATTATCTTATTACATGAATATTAGTTTATGCATGATTTCTTTATGAAATAAGGGAGATTAATAAATTAGTAAGTTAATTAGCTTGGTGGTAGAATATGATTATAATTAAGCATCTATACATTTGACCTCTTGTATCTCTTATAAAACAATTTCAAATAATGAAAGTTTGTATATTATAGTTCTTATTATAATGTTAGCTATTTCTCTTAGTTTTACACAACTTAATATAATTATGGGCCTCTATCATTAAAGTATATATTTTGCCATAATTCATTTGGTCTATTAAATATGCATATAATCCAACCAAGCACTATTGTGGAAAGTAAAGCTATGAGATACCAAATATGCTCCAAAGAATGAAAGAGGATGTGTTATGATGGTAGCAAAAACATTTGGAACAACATTACACACATGATATTAAAGCTTAGTGAATATATATATATATATATATATATAGGTATGAAGATATGTATGTGTATATATCTGTAGAACGAGATTGTGCTAATGAGGGCCTTAGGATGACTACTGGAAACTGAGACTACCGGTACACGTATCAAAGCAAAAAACCCTTATAAACGCAGCCTCAAAGCATAATTGACACTTCCCCCCTTTTGGCCTAGAAACATAAGAAAGACTCAGGAAAGTAGATTTCTTACAGAAAAAACAAAGATTGAAAGATCCATATTTTGCCTTTATATAAACACCTACTATATATTTCTTATGGATAAATAGCTTCATGTCTTCGTAAATCAAACAACAGCAAGAGTAAAAAACCATCTCAAGTCTAAATGGAAAAGTTCTGAGAGATCATCTATGCAGCATTCCTTTTCAAAAAGGATAAAAAGGTTGTTAAGCGTAATGTCTCTAAGTATTCTATAACTTCTTAAAACAAAAAAAGATTATTCTGATAACGTGACCTCGTCCTTGAAGAATGCCATTCCAGGGGCCTTCATCCTTTCTTGCTCGACATGTGGGGAGGACGAGGCTCGGAGCCCTCTAGTGCATCTGTTGAGAGGGCAACAGGGGAACGAGGGAGAGGCATATGATCAGGGACGATCGTGATATTTTCCGCCTCCAGATAATTCTGCAACCACTTCTCCCGTGAGGGTTTCTTGACTTGGAGAATCCAAGAGAGAAATAGGAAATTCCTACTTCTGACAAAGCGCAGAGCTTCAAAAGCCACTGGGTCTTCAATTACCAGAATAGGGAAGCGAGGAACCGGGTTATTTTTCCTGATAAGGACATCATAGTCCCGTGGTTTGGGAGCTGTGAGTTCTTCATCTATATTAACCATAACCCATTCCAATTCTCCAAGAATGTCTTTAATGTAAAATAGTGAACCTATGAGATAAAATAGGATAAACCACATGAAAAACATGCAAAAATGATAGAAACAAAATGCTTTTATTATCTTTGCAATTCCACTTTAAGGTAGAAACCTCTAAATACAACGTAGGCTTAAATTATAAATATCCAAGATGCATTACATTTGGGAAGTCAATACAATATATAAGTTTTGCCAAAGGCAACTACTACAATTCTATGCATGTGGGACAATTACATTGATCTAACAATTAATAAGATAACTTACAAAGCATATGCATCATCCTTTATTAATATTACCTAAAGGTGACTTATTAAGCATGTGCACCTAACTAATATTGGCTGGAACATATACTAGAAAGGGGTCCATAACATTACCTCCCCTTTGGAAAATATTAGTCCTTAAAAATTAAGATGAGGAAACTTGAAGAGAATTCTAATAGATTATCATTTGACATATTCAAGCTATAGGCCCTTTCATTGGACTAAGAAGTCCTCAATGATATAATAATTGCAAAGGTGCTCAGTGCATTTGTCTAAAATAATCTCAAACTTTTAAAAATATGCAACCCTCCTCATCCAATGTGGGTAACTCTATTAGAGGGAAAGCATCAATCTCAATCACTTTTTTGAGACAAGAAAAATGAAAAATCAAATTCATCTAAGAAGAAGAAGGTTGTGCCAACTTGTATTCCATCTCACCAATGCACTAGATCACCTAATAGGGACCATTAAATTTTGGACCCAACTTGTGACTACATTTGTTTTATAATGAAATTTGTTGTAAGTATGAAAGTGTAAAAAAATCCACCCACTAATTTCAATTGTATGTTATGTCCTATGTCGATCCATCTATTATTTCACATATTATTGGATCGTTATCCAATTAGCCAAGTAAGGATTTGAGAGATGCCTTCATGCTTGGCTAGAATATTGCCAACTATTGCAACCTTAGAAGAACCTAAAACATAATTACACAAGAAGGATGAGAGAGTACCATAGAGGGCCCCATAAGGGGTTGCTTTGGAAGCATTATGATAAGTGGTAAATTATACTACCACTTAGCCAAAGATAGTCATTTTACTTCTATTGATGTTGCTAAAAGATAAACCATTGCAAGTAAGTCTCAAGGCACTTGTTGCAAGTAAGTATACTTGCCTTGTTTGATACCATTGAATTTTGCTTTAGTATTAATTGAAAATGTACATAGTATAAGGTATAATATGTTTAAAATTCAAGCACAACTAATGAGAAAAAGGCAATTGGTATTTGTATCATCTTATAATTGTACTATAGATTTCTATAATTCAGAATCATGCTATTCTCATTCGATTTGAATCCATATTATGTAACTTATTCTCTCAATTCATGTAAATTACCTCTAATTTAAGTCATGAGAATACACAGCCTTTGGTGTTCATGTCCTACATTCAACCATGAGATTAATTGAAGAATTATGTTTTCTATCTGTCATCCCCTTAGAATGTGTTAGTTATTAACCAATTGATTCATCAATAACTTATAATTATTTAGCCACATCTTATTTTTAGAGGCTTTGGGAGATTGGTCAATGAATAAGAAACATTCTTAAAACAATATCTTCTGCACTTCCAACTCTAAAGAACCTAGATGGATGCCCCTTTATAAAATCAAATCTAATATTATGCAATCAACACTAAATTATGCATAACAAATAAATTATCATACAATTTTTCAATGGATTTTAGAATATTCAAAAAGATTGTATTAATTCGTTAAATCCAACTGGACCTGAGTATGAGAAGATAAATAATTATGAATAAATTAGACTTGATTTGAGATTTATCATTTTGAATATATTTTGAGACATTAGGGAACACTTCAATAAGGCGTCAGATGCCTAATTAGGGCTACATACACAAAAAATCATGCAATTACCTCTTCACAACAATTTAAACACATTATGATGGTTGATTAAACATCATTAAGTTTTAATAGTGTGACCTACAAATGACTAACAATATAATCATACGTAGTTATCTAATTGTAACAACAATGTCCTTATTACTTTCATGAAGGTGTTTACTTTGTTTATTAAACAAAACGTTATCAATGAACACAACACGATGCAATAAACTTGGTATGAAGAATCCAATAATCCTTGATTATATTATTTAAAAGAATCTTGCATTACAATTTGGATATGATGACATATTGAAATATATTTTCATATTAACTCAATCAAAATGTACATTATTGATACAATTTTTTTTTTCTTTTTACAAACATTCAACTCTATATCCTAAAGCATACTATAACTATGCCCAAAATCATCTCTCATAACCATTTACAAAGAATCCTAACTCCCCTTTTAAACAAAATGAGCATGTAAGCTCAAGGAACAAGTAACAAATTTATCATATTTTATATGTGATAATTCAGAATCTATTGTAATAAAACATATACCTTTCTACAACCATAATAAAAAATCCTCATTGGAGCTATTGTAGCAGACATGTGAACTTGAAGTGCAAATGAAGACAAAATTTGACACATTCATCATCTGAATTTTGAAAAGTTTGAATTAGGGTTTTTCTTTCATTTGTTAAATTTG
Source organism: Cryptomeria japonica (assembly GCF_030272615.1). Classification (NCBI taxonomy): domain Eukaryota; kingdom Viridiplantae; phylum Streptophyta; class Pinopsida; order Cupressales; family Cupressaceae; genus Cryptomeria; species Cryptomeria japonica. The sequence continues at coordinate 73,761,605 of NC_081409.1, forward strand.
CACACAATGAAACTTACTACATGACGGCATTGACAGTCGCTAGATTCTATGCTGCTAGATTCGTCCATGCCGCATTGAAAACACCGATGAGAAGGAAGATATAATTAAACAAACCTGAAAAACATCGATGAGAAGGAAGATACAACGAAAACATTGATGATGGTATATCAATAATTAAATAAATAAAATAAACTCTAATAAAGGTCTATAATATATGTTGCTGCCCACCAACATATATAATCCCTAAGTTTACGTGCTTCTTCTCTACTGGGACATAGAATGGAGATAAATAAATTATAATAAAGGTCTATAATATGTTTTTGCTATTTTGCTGTAATCAAAAAACTTGTTTTGGAAACTTTTACAGAATTATCAGAAAGAATATTTGAGTGCGTATAATTTTAAGGTTACAATAATGGTCTCAAAAATGTTGTGGTTATGAACCGCTATCTATTTAAAGTAAAAAATTTACATAATTTAATGGAAAAGTAAGTTGAAGAGTTGTAAGTAAATTATTCATTAACTTTAGTATTATAATATAATGTGTATACATAAAAAGGCTTGCGGAATTTGGATGTAACATTGAGATTTCATATTAATGATGAATGTGTCATTGCTCTATCTAAGCATTAGATATAAAGGGAGGAGAGGGAAAGAGGGAGGGAGACTGATAGATAGAGATAGAGATAGAGAAATAGAGAGAGTGAGAGTAGAGAGAGGGTAAGAGATATAGAGACAAAGAGTAAGAGAGAGATAGACATGAAGAGAAGAAAAGAGATAAAAAGGTATAGAGAGGGAGAGATAAAGAGGATTGTGGGAGATTTATAGGGTAAAAGAGAGTGTGAGACATAGATAGATGGAGATATTAAGATAGAGGGGGGAAGAAATAGAGAGAGGGAGAGATAGAGAGCGAGAGGGAGATGGATATAAAAAGAAAGAGATAGGGAAAAAAGATAGATTTAGAGAGGATAGAGATAAAGAGATAATGGAGAGGGAGAGTGAGAGATAATGAGTTCAACAGAAGGAGAGATAGTGAGAGATAAAGAGGGAGAGATGGAGAGATAGAGGGAAAGGGAAAGCTAGAGAAAGGGGAAGAGAGAGAGAGAGAGGTGGGGGGAATGAGATAGAGAGAGAAAAGGAAAGCCAAAGATAGAGAGGGTCACATACACTAAAAAATTAATTTAAAATTCTTTTAATAATATTTTCATTTTTCTTAGATATATATTTATGGATTAATTTTTATATATAACTTTTGTTCAACCCATCAAAATTTGAAAAGAAAATAATAGGATTGGTCTACATTTCATTCTCTATACGCATTGAAGAAAAATTATATTTTAAATAATTTAATAAAAAATTATAAAAAGAATACATAACTCCTAGTGGTCATTCTTAACTATATTTTACCAATCAAATTTTGAAAATGCTAAATACAACAAACTATGGGGGCCACACACTAGACATTGTGTTATGTTTTACCTAGAAAAATAAGAAAACTTGTAAAACCAACAAAGATCCAACCACATAAACCTTAGTTCTACAATCAAGAATCCACCAAACACCAATGAAGAACCTAAAACATGCAAATCACAACAAAATAGAAAGATCATATCATTCACATGCTTGGTAGGGTTTGATCTCCATTGTTTACTATCTCCATTGATCTAGTTTGATATGATTGCTCTCAGATTTTATGTGTTCACAAAAGCTCAACAAAGAACATATTGTGGTTGTGAAGTCGCTTGATTACATAAAAGTCTTAGGGTTGTGAAAGGATGAAGGAATCCTCTTATATAGAGAACACCTTAAGGAATGGAGGGATATGATTAAGAGGTGAAAGGATAAATGGTCGGCTAGGATTAAGGGTAGGTAGAGGAAATGATAAAATATTAGAGAGGTGGTTAGGATAAAATCAAAAGATAAATGACAAGTGTGATGGAGGGAAAAAGCTAATGAATTGATTAAATCATTTTTATTTATTTAATTAATAGAGGAAGTGGGACCAATTAAATAAAAATATATTTATTTAATTTAGGGAAAGGATAATTTAAATAAATAAAATATATATTTATATAAGGAAAGGCTAAAAAAGGCTTAGTGAATTAATTAAATAAATAAAAATTTATTTAATTAATAGAAGGCTCAGGATAAAATAATTAAATAAATAAAATATTTATTTAATTAGGCTAGGACAATTTTAGGTGTCTACACTATGATTCATATTCTTATTGTATCTTAAAATTTTAAGTGCATACATCTCAAATTACATATCAAGTTTAATTTTATCTAATTATAGAGAAAAGGTAGCCACTTTTGAACACTTTTTTGTATGTTTGTCAAGAGCTACGTTTTATTTGTTTTACATCAGGAGATTCAATTGATTATACCACCATAGAAGGGTAGGAAGGTGAATACTACAAGAGGCAGTTCCTTGAAATGAACAAATTTAATCCAACTAGAAATAAATATTTCTTCTTGTGTCTTTTTTCCAAAAAACATTTAAATGTGTCAAATATCAATGTGAGAGGGAGTGGAACTTCAAGTTAATTGTCAAAAAAATGTCTAATCAAGAGTACTATGTTGCGAACTCTCACTGATAGTTAATGCATCTTCCAAATATCTCCACATTAATTATGTAGCTCATTCTCCATCCACTTTAAAATGAATTGTTTGTGTTTTCAATGTACTACTTTTATATCAATTAAAAATTCAAATCAATTTAAGGAAGATGAATTAAGCTTTGTGAGAATACATAAAGCATTAAAGCATTCAAGAACCAAATTTATTTGCATGGAAGGGAAATTCAATCTATGTAACCATCTTCAGGTACAATTTTCAACTTATTTACAGACCTCAATCATCTAGGTATGTTTGTTAATGCTTCTTTTAATCTGAATTCTAAAAATCTTGAACTAGGGTATTTCTTTCATTTGTAAAATATCAAATTCTACACACACTGAAACTTGCTACATGGTGAACCCTAAATCTGTGTTGTCAATTAACACTCATCTGGTGATTTATGGTGGTTTCTGGTGACTAATTTTTGGTTTAGGGTTGTCATTGATGGGAACTCTTCATCGAAATTCCTCACGGTAGTCATGATTCTTCCTATCCAGAAGTAGGTGTTAATTGGTAGTGTAATAACCGGTATTCCAGGAAGAACAGAGTATTTTTAGGTCTGAATGCTTTCCAGTGATTGTGGTGCATTGAATTGTGTTCTTGTTGATTGGGTCAACTTATATACATCATTTTAGCATCATTTTGGTGGTCTGCATTTATCTTTTTGGATCCAATCAAGCCGACATGTATCTATATGTTACACCTTCAGGCCGACATGATGCATGACCTATTTTTGGGTGTCGGTATATAAGTTTGATGTGGGTGATCTTTTTGGTGAATGGTGCAAATTTATGCGAGCAAGAGGTGATCGATAATCGGTTTTGGTGCAATTTCACGTGCACATTCTTGATCTGGTAGTTGACTGAGACAGTGTACAGGGCAGAACAAAGAAGGTGATCTAGTCAGTGTTTTTGCACTTAACCAGAACTCATCCAAGCATAGTAGATGTTATTTCTGAGTTCATACATTGCAATTCATCACTGTAATAGTTGTGTAAGTCAGTGAGACTTCCCTGAGGGTTGTAGCCTTTCAAGCAACTATATTTGAGCAGTGAGCTCTAGGCAGTGTGCCTGAATGCCTATGCATTCCCCATTTGTAATATTGTTTTTCTACTTTCCATAGTGGAATAATATTGTGGGTTCAAATCCCGCCATGGTTTTTTCCATTTGGTTTTCCACATAAAAATACCGGTGTTAAGATCTTGTGGTTGTTTGTTATTTGTTTCTACATTTCAATTTTGAGTGTTTTCTTCTGGTGGTTAAAAGTTAAGTTTGAAAATCTTCTAACCGGTAGATAATTGATTCACCCCCCACCCCCCCCCCCCATCTTAATGATCCCTAATTCAAACAATTGGTATCAGAGCCTAGTTCCTCTGAGGAAGATTAACCGCTTGAGGAAGATCCGGGAGATTGATTTAATGGATTCCAATTTTCAGAGACAACTCAATGTGGCACTTGAGGATCTTGATGCATCTAGAAATGAGATCTGTACCTTGAAGAAGAACCTGAATGCTACTGATGCTTTCATTAATGACCTGAAAGATCAAGAAAACGTCTCTAGAGAGAAGAAAAGGAATTGATGGACAAGTTAAAGGAGAAATAAGATCATATCATGGAATACCAAGATAAGTTGATGAAGTTAATAAGCTTGAAAAAGAGAATGCTGCTTTGAAGAATGAGATGCAATCCATTGTGATGAGGCTGACTAAGGAAATTGAGGACCGAAACAAGAATGAAGAGAATCTGGCACAATCATTGAAGGAAAGAGCATATCAATGCTTCAGGCTTACTTATGAGAATGATCAATTGAATCTTGAGCTGACACAGTCAAGAAATAATGGTCAAGAACTTGAAAGATAGGTTGCTACTTTGAGAGATGAACTTGCTACTGCTAATGTGTACAAAGACAAATTCAAAGCTAGCTCAGCAAAGCTTGATGAGATGCTGGAAAGTCAGAGACATGGAAAGGACATGCGAGGACTTGGATTTGAGAAAGGTGAATCCTCTGGATTTGGGCAAGGAAATGCAAAACCTTATCAGAAGAAAAGTAAGAATCCTTTGGTAAGACAACCTTATGCTCATAAATTCAATGGTAGATGCTTTACTTGTAATAAGTTTGTTCATATGGTGAATCAATGTAGAAATAGGATGGATAATGGAGTGAACAACATGAATAATGTTCCTACCTTTATTGGTCAGTGTTTCATATGCAATAATTTTGGTCACAAGTCAAATGTGTGTAGAGCAGTAATGAATAATTTTCATAACAAAAGATGTTATGCTTTTGGAATGTTTGGACATATCTCTAATCAGTTCAGGACAAGGCCAAATCAGATGAATTTCAAACCTATGCAAAATAATGTTGTTTGTCGAGCATGCAACAAAATTGGTCACATTGCAAAGTACTGCAGAAGAAAGAATAGTGCTCTGGTAGACAAGAACAAATCAGATGAGAAGGGAAAAGAGAAAGTAGAAGAGATCAAGGAGAAGCATGAGAAGATGTGGGTTAAAAAGGATGAATCTAGAACCAACAATAGGTCTGCACCACAATCCGGTGCGAGATCTTCATCCGGTAACTAGGGCTTTATGTCTTAGGGGGAGCTTTTCGTGTAGATTCCATGAACCCCCTCTTTCAGTGGTCTGCAATGGATTTCGAAAGGTTGTGGAAGGATTGAATCACATATATAGATGATATCCAAAAATTTTAGAAAGATCTGGTGCTCTGGTATGCAATTTCATGAAAATCATGGTAACTGGTTGTTGCATTTATTACAATGGAAAATTAGGTTTTCAAAGGATAAAAGTTCATTTCAAGACTTCATTTGACACAATGCAAACAAGCGAGTAGAGCAGAGAAGAGAGAAAATAAATTTGGTGATTTCCACAGTGATTTTAGCGACTCCCAAGCAAATTTCAACGCCGGTTGTGAAGCAAGGTATATATCTGTTCAGACTTTCAGTTTTCTAGCAAACCCTAGCATTCGAAATGGCTTCAGTTTCTGGTGTTGTGACCCCTCTAGTAGTTGAGATTAAGGACAAAGCCCTACCAGTTTTCAAGAAACATCTTTTCAAGTCGGTTGAGGATGATCCGGAAGGTGCATTTTCATCGGTGCACTTTGGCGTGCTACATAACGAGGATATCAGGGCTTACATTCACTGTGACCTTGAAGAGCTTGGAAATGCAAACATGTTGGATCTTTACAACAAGCATTTGGATGACGGTTTGGGAGATTTCAAATCTGAATTCAAGGTGCTTCAAGACAAGGGTTTCTCACAGTTCATGCATTTTCCATTGTTTGACGAGGCCGAATGGATCTGGTATATTCTTAGTCGTGTGCATGATGAGTTCATATGACTTGACAGACCGCACAAAATTACCAAGCAAGCAATCTGTGTTGTAACTGGTCTAGCAGAAACCAGTGATGTGTCTAGTTTGAGGAAAGTGTCAAATGACACCCACCACATGATCCAAATTTGACAGCAAAGCCATGACTATTAACGATATTTTGGAGAATGATGTGAAGTTTGCATCAATGGTAGTTAGAGACAAGGTTTACCAGTCCAGTCGCTACAACTCTGTCTTCGGTGCTGCTATTTACTCTGCATATCAAATGGTCAAGGATGATAAAAGGTATGATTTGTGTGATGCACTTCTGAATGAACTGTTGAGTAATTTGAACAAGATCAAATAGGATAGGAAGAACGCATTTAAATATGGTACACTCCTTATTTTCCTAGCTTTATACTTCCTGAATGAGATACCTGGTATCAAAGGTAAGGTCCAATGGGCCTATGATAGACCGGTGGCCATGCAGATCAAGGAAGGACTGTGAGGAGTTGGATATGCAACCATGAGGATATCTACCCTCTGGGGATACTTCAAAACCTTCCAAGTTGCAATGAAGAGCAGTGAAAGGATTCCTAAGGAGGTAGTTGAAAAATATGAGCAAACCATTTTCTTCATGATCGACAAGGATCAGTGTCTAATGGAAGCAGTGGATCCCTAGATAGTATGGATCATGCCCATGGGGTATGAAGTTGACTCTATTACACTTGAGGTGTATGCCCAACACCTACTAAGTCAACCGATGGATCCCAAAGAAGGGAGATTTGGTACATTCAAGGAGAAAGACCTTAGTCTGCATATGCAATTCACTGCTCTTGCCCAGAAAAGAAGTCACTAAGATGGAAAAGGAAGAAGCTTCTCAGATGGGTTTCACCAAGGAAGAGGTGAAGAAAACAAGGGAGAAATATGCACAGAAAGAGGCTAAGTTTGCCCCTACTCTAGTGGCACAACCTGAAAAACCTAGCCCATCCAAAAAAGGTCTGTGGAAGCAAAAGGAGAAGCCTAAAAGAACCTATGTTGTAGTATCTTCGGTGACATCAAAAACTGAGTCTGAGGAGGCGATAGGAAAGGCAAAGAAGAGGGGAGAATTTGTTAGACTAGTAAGGAAGCCACAATCCGGTAGAGCCCATTAAAGAAAAAAGGCTAAATCATATCCTGCTCCTACCACAAGGCCCATAAGAGAAAGGAAAGCCAAGACTCAACCAGAGTCTAGTACACAAAAAGGTAAATCTGAATCTATTCCATTTTTGATAGCAGATCAGTTGATAGATGAAATAATAGTTGATGGCAATTTGAAGAGTATTGCAGTTTGTTATGAAAATTTTGATGAAGGAGATAAGAGGAAAGCTGACGAAGTAGTTGTATTATATTTACATAATTTTAGTAAAACATTGATTGAATTAGAAAAGACCATTCCAAAGGATTTATACAGTTTGATAGATGCTAGAAGGATGACTGCAAGCAAGATTGATAGGGAGATGAAAGAGAGAGAATTGATAAATGTTTTCACATGTATTTCACAAAGTGAAGCTAAAAGATTGATTGAAGAGACAAATAAAAGGGAATTTAGAAGTAAAAACAGGATCAACAGATTGATGATTGGGAATGTGGAGGAGGTGAGGAAAGAAACAGGGGAGATATTGAGGAAGATAATTGCAAATGACCCTTTGTACAAAGATACATTAAAACAATCTTAGCTGGAAGATAACCAAGGTGTTTCTAGAAGTCAAAAGGTTGAGACTCAGTCTGAAGATCAACTAGAAGACCAAGCTAATACCACACTTGATGTTGAGACCGACGATGCCCCTCTGGTGGTAGATAGCTCTCCAGCCCCTAAAATTCAACAGGTTGATACTACACCCAGTGGCGACACCGGTGAAACAAATAAAGGGGATAAGGGAGAAAAGAAGGATGCTGAGAGAACATAGGCTAAGGTTGTTGAGGTTGATAAAAGTAAAGGAATAGCTGATCTGGTAATTGCCACTCCTCCGGTTATAGGGACATCACCTCAGATTCCCATTAATCTTGATGGTTCTGTTGATCTTGGGAAGATGTCTCCTATTGAAAAGCTTATGCTTGCAACTGTTGTACAAGCCCAAGCCAGTCAAGATCTGGTGAAATTAGAGACTGAAGATTAAAAGCTAATTTTGATGTCTATAGATGTTTTGCAGAAGGTGGCTCCAAGTGAACAATTAGATTCAAATAACAACCCCTCCAGTAAATTATTTCAACTAATTAATAGTGTAAATACTAGTTTTGATTATTTGGAGAAGACGGCTACACATAAATTTTTGGATAAGTTTAAGGAGGTTAAAAAACAAACATTCTGGAAGATGATTAAAGATGATAGGGTGAGATTGAATAAGAGATTGTAGATTATTTCAGACACATTGTCAGAAGTCGGTAAATTGTATAAATCTTGCCTCATTTTGTCTAAGTTCATTGTTGATATTGATAAGCAGATAGGTTTTTGCTAGGAAAAGCTAGTTGGCATCTCTCAGTACTTTGATCCTAATGTAACATTAACCAGAAGTGTTGAAAGACAGATTATAGCCCTACATGATCAAATCTCAAGCCTTCAAGCGGATAAGGAGAAAATTTTGAAGAACATAGGCGAACTCTGGAACCTAATTTCCATCTGGTTGGACACTATACTAAGTGTAGACACCTAAAATTGTCATGTCTAATTAAATAAATATTTTTATTTATTTAATTATCTAAGCCTAATTCTTCTATTAATTAAATAAATCTTTATTTATTTAATTAATTCATTTATCCTCTTCTAGCCTTATTTCTCATTTAAATAAATACCTTTATTTATTTAAATTTTCCTTTTTCTAAATTAAATAAATATCTTATTTATTTAATTAATCTCACTCCTCTATTAATTAAATAAATCTTTATTTATTTAATTAATTCATTAACCTTTTCTACCCATGACACGTCATTCATCTCTTAATTCATACACTACCTACCCCTTTCATTATTTTATTATTTCTTTTACCTACCCTCTAATCATAGCCAACCTCCTTTTACACCTCTCAATCTTATCCCTCCATTTCATATAGTGTCTTCTATATAAGAGGATACTTCCTTCATTATCAACCCTGGCTAATCAATCATTCTAATCAATCTATGCAAACCCCCCGTTGACTACTTGACTACACTACGCTTTTGAACATAGGCGATCCTACTTGCAACCACATTTCGTTCTTTGTTGAGCTCTTGTGCACATAAAATCTAAGAGAAAATACATCAAACAAGATCAATGGAGATAGGAAGAATGGAGATCCAAACCCTATTGGACATGTGATGGTATAATCTTTGTGATTTCGTTTGATTTACATTGTCTTAGGTAATCTTCATATGTTATGGTGGATCTTTGTTGTTGTTAGGCTAGGGTTTTGTGGTTGAATTCATTTAGCCTTTCAATATTGTTATTATTGTTATCCATTTTCACCATATACATTTTGACAACATTTTGCTAAGTGGTCCCTCATCAAGGTCTATCACCTTTGGGTCTCATTTGGTCTTACTTAAGAGTCAAGGTCAACTTACCTCATCAAGAGAAACTATCCTCTTTTTGGAAGTCACACCTACTCTACTACATACATACTTGGTCTTACACTTTGGACATTGCAAGTACACCTCAAATTCATTTACATTCCATCCAACTCTTAGTCTTCCATACTTTTTCCATTTTTCATCTAGTCTCACACATCTTGGTCAATACCTAGTTCATGGTTGAAACCCGTCTTCAAAAATCTAGGAGAGAAACTAAAGAGGCTCAAGAGTCCACAAACATGAGTTCTTATGAGTATGACAATGATATCTTTTTCAATTCTGATCATACTACATTACCTGACATGGATGCCTATAGAAACATTCCAAATGTTGAGAACATGGACACTACAAACAACAATGATACACACAATGATGATATGGACAACTTTTCAGTACATTTAGCAGATGTGGAAGAATACATTATGGATCCCCGTTTCAATCGATTGGTTGAGGAAATAATGAGGAGGGATAGACAATACTTCTTACAAATGATGGCACAAAGTGGAGCCAAGATACCTCATGATTTTGACATGTCTCAAATAATGGAAAATCGGCCTTTGCAACAACCTCACTCCAACATGGATCAAAGAAGGCCTAATAGTGGAGGCAATAGAGGACCACATATGGTGCCTGAATCACCATCACCTTTGTTTCAAAAACCAGAGGTCCCACATACACATGGTCAAGCATATGATACTCACCTTCGCAAACCATTATGGAAGTCTTATGCAGAGAAATATGCTCAATCACATATCAATGCTAAGGATAAACCACCAAAGCAATTGGATATTCAAAGGCATGCTCAAAATTTGGACACAAGGAAACCCCGTGTCAAATTTGGGGGCAACACATTAGAACATGACATGCCTGTAGAGTATGGTATACATGGACAAAATAGATATTTCGTTCCTCAACATGAATCTATACCAAGTGGTCCATATATGTAGCATCACTATAGACCTCCTCCATATGAACATGTGTATGATCAATATCATCCATATATGCAACATGCTTCTCCTCCAATTGGTGCCTCAAGCATGGGGTATGGTCCAAGAAGTCGATCTCCACCTAAGAGCAATTTGGAGCAACAAATCAGGGACTTACAAAAGAAAATGGAGGACATAAATACACCGAAGCCAACATACACAATGAGAGACATATGTCCTTATCCATTTGACAAGAGCATTCCAATGCCTCCTTTTCCTACACAATTTTGTGACACCTAAATTTGATAAGTATAGAGGAAAAGGGGATCCTAAGGCACACATAAGACAATTTTTCACAGCTTGCATTGAGGTAGCTTCAGAAGAGACATATTTGATGAGATTATTCCCACAGAGCCTAGGCGATCAAGCTATGGAATGGTTCTCCCAACTCCCACCTGGTATTAAGTCATGGGGTGACTTAGCAGAGGCATTTATTCAACATTTCTCCTACAACATAGAGACAGACATATCAGTCACTACTTTGTGCAACACCAAGCAAAAAGAGGGAGAGTCTTTTGCATCATTTTTACAAAGATGGAGGAATCTAGCCAGCAGATGCTCTTGTGAAATTCCACAAAAACAAATGGTAGAAATGTTCACCCAAAATGTTAACAAAGAGATTGGTTATGACTTAAGGAAAGCTTGTTTGTCCACCTTCAAGGACGTCATTGAAAAAGGCTTAGCAACAGAGAAGGTCCTAATTGAACAAGGAGTCATTAAGATATTCAAGGAAAACAAAGATGACTTTAAAGGAAAAGATAAGCCAAGATTTTGGAACAAAAACAAGAACACAATCAATGATGGTGTTGTTGATGCCAATACAATATGACCAAAAATCATTTTTTCTGGATCAAGTTCTAAAAACAATCAAGTGAATACTCAAACAACTTCAAAGTCACGAAGGAAGTACACCCCATTGGGAGAACCACTTGAGTCAGTTTTCACAAAGCTAGTGGCAAACAAGGTAATCACTATTTCAGATTTTCCTCCATATGAACCAAAGGTTAAACAAAATTGGTGTTATGATGATGAATATTGTGAATTTCATAAGAGCAAGGGTCATAAGACAGGAAATTGCCATCGACTGAGGAACATCATACAAGATCTCATTGATAGAGGTGACATTGAGATTGAAGGACACTCATCCAATCAAGAACATGAAATGTTTAAGGAACCATTCCCAAAACATGACAAAGGAAAAGCTAAAGTCACAGATGATCAAACCAACTATACTAGAGCATCCTACAACTATGATTCAACTATCAATCACATCTCGATGGACAATTACGTCTCTACCATTATCATCAAGGACAAAAACCCTGAGAATTCTACCCAAAGACCCAAGATTGTCTTAAAAGGCATTGGATCTTCTTCCGAACCTACCTCTGAATGTCATGTTACAACCCGTCGAGGTAAAATCACTTTGCAAGGTGCTCCAGCCAAGAGCACTGCTTCCTCATCAACCAAACCTAAGTATGACCTTGTAGAACAATTAGGGAAGACACCCGCGCTCATCTCCATTCTTGAGCTCCTACGCATATCCCCTGCACATAAATCCATTCTTGACAAAATCTTGAGAGAAACTGTCGTTCCTACTGATCTGAACGTGGACCAGTTTCAAGCCATGGTGGGATACCTTTCCATTCCACACTCCCTTACATTCACAGAAGTCAATGACGCCTTCGTAAGTCAGCCACATAATGCACCTTTACACATTGAAGCCTTCATACACAAACATCGAATAAAACGAGTCCTGATAGATGGAGGAGCAGGTCTGAACATTTGTACATTGAGCACTATTAAACAATTGGGATATTCTGACAAAGCTGTGAATTCTACAAACAAAATTACTATCAAAGCATATGATGATGAAGAGCGTTCATCCAAGGGCATAGTCACCTTACCTCTCAGAATTGGGCCAGTTAGGAAGGATGTGGTTTGTCAAGTCCTAGACCTAGATCTCACATACAACATATTGCTAGGATGTCCATGGATTCATAAGATGAGCGCAGTCCCATCTACATATCATCGATGTATCAAGTTTCCTCACAATGGAGTTGAAGTGACCGTCAAAGCTGACCCAAATCCATTCATATATTGCAACAATCTGCGACCTAGATCAGAAATAACAATACCAGTCAATCGAGAAGCTATTCCTTCATCAAAATATGTTGATTTAGAATTCTTAAAAGCTTCTACATCAAAATAGGCAGAGATCAAAGAAAAGTTCAAGTTCAAAGATATGGGATGTGGTGAGTATATCTTTCATGTTGATCAACCCCCACTATCTCCTAAGGTATTAAGTCGACGGGAACAATCTATAAACAATTTGCAAGGAATTAGGTGTGAACCACCTAGTGTTGTGGCTACTAAGTCCGAATGCAAATCTCCTCTAGTGGTGCAAGCAACTTTTGATATCAATAGTCCTAAGAGTGGTTCCAACGAAGAATCTATTGAGCGTATCGCCAACCCTCTCGAGAACTCACATAACTCTACCTTTTCATCCACTCATTCCATTTCCACTCCACTTCCAGACTTGGATCAACAAGAATTACAAAATCCCTTATTCATTGGGGATCAAAAATCAAGATTTGAAAAGAAAAATCTAAAATTCAAAAATAAAGAAAAGTCCTTTAGTCCAAATCAAAATCAAAAGCTATTGGACTCTGCAAAAATCAAAGTCAAGGATAAAAATCATATGAATAAAAAAGAGCAAGAGTTGATCTCCCCTAATATCAAAATAACTGGGGGCAAAAGTTCTAAAATTTCAAATCAAAAAGCATACTTGTTGATCCTAAGTCTTCATCATGTCATGATACTTTCACTTCTTTTCACAATCATAAGCCTTCATCACTCATCCACTTGTTCCACACATCCTTTCCCTTCTGGCGATACATCATGGACCCTTAATGGAGCTTCCTTGAAGGACTTTGTTATCAAGTATGCCCAAACTTCTTCAGGTGACATGCATATGGGCCTGTGTAGTCCACACACTAGTATTTCTATCTCAGTTCCTTTATCAAGGAAGACAGTCACTCGAGCTACACATCATTCAGTCAAGGAACAATGCAATTACAATCATAAAGTCAAGCCTCGCACATTTGAGGTAGGTGATTTGGTTCTCAAAGAAAACCCCCAAAATCAACAAGACAGAGAGAAGAAGGGAAAGTTCGAACCAAATTGGCTTGGTCCTTACATCATTACAGCAGCATATGGGTCTGGGGCATATTAGCTCTCAACTACAGAAGGTGAACCTTTGGAGGATCCTATCAACAGCATGCACCTTCGCAGGTTTTACACATAGCTCTTTAGAGTATCCTAATTCAAAAAAATTCAAAAAAATTCAAAAATACAAAAAAAAATTATAAAACAAAAAAAATCATTACTTGGTGAAAACCTGGCAAACAGGCACCTTATGACACAAAAAACATTGAAAAATTGAAAAAAGTAAAGAGAAATAATTTTGTCCAACGGTGAAAACCACTTCGGTGGCGCCCTGGGCAAGTACCATGGTGAAAATTGGGTCACTAGCGCCATGCGTAGAGACATTGCTCCTCCCTCCTTCAGGATTCACTTTCATCCTTTCACTTTGCACACACTCGCAACCTATTCGTTCATAATAAACTTACCCATTCCCATCATGGCTTGTTATTGATCTACCCAAGATTGGTTCACCATTCATAATAAACCTCCCTTTTCACTCCCTTTCCATCCATAATAAATCAGATCCTATCTGTGGCTAAGGCAAAATCCTATGTCTAGTGATGGGTGTGGAACTGAGAGCATCACATGTTTCGAGGAGTACAATTTATTCCAAGCTTCCTTCAGTCAATCCGCACACAATCCGCAATAAAGCAACATTTGCATCACAGATCCGCAATAAAGTTTCATCTTCTCCACAATAAAGTATCAGTTTCATGGATTCAGTCAGTTTCAGATGAGACAGCAGCAACAATGGGCTTCAACAAATCAAATCTTTCAATAGACTCAAACAACATATGGTTCAATGCTATCTATCATTTCTGTGAAAGTAAACATTGTGACCACAATCAAATAAGACTTATACAAGTGACAAGAGACACTAAACTTGAGAACTACAGTGGATGTTGGTGTCGAGTCTTGGTTTTCTTTTGATTTTATCTTTTGGGTGACATGTCTTTTAGCTTTTCCGGGATGTCTCTGACTAGATATTCTATCTCCAGGATGTCTTTGACTAGAAAGGCGAGGATGGGGTATCGTCATCTATTTGTATTTGCTGTCTATGGATTGTCTCTTAGTAATGCTATGACTTGTCCAAGGATATGAGGACACTATGAGTCTAGTATGAACTGGGGCATTCCTTGTTTGTGACTGTCTTATCTCCATGCAAACAGGTACAATGACTTTCTGGGTTGAACATATGCCTCGATTGTCATAACCTACTTGCCATAATAAAGCTCAATGATGATAACACACAAGAAGCTCTTTCACTTTCATATCTTCTATCTTCCATCCCCCTTTCTTGATTGACCTCCATAGTCCTTCTTGAGTCTGTGTAGCTTGCTATCACATGACTGAGTATAATGACACACCAAAAACATTTGCATTTCATGTAGTTGCACCTGCATTACCACATATAAGCATTTCATACATACATATAGATATCACAATTGCATCACATCCTACACACAAAACATGTTAGCACAATTTACATTTGCATTATCATATTCATCTACATTACATACATTCACATTTGCATCATGCATACACATATAAAACATAAAAGAACAAAAAAAAAAAATATTGCATTGCATCATATACATATTTGCATCCATATCATAAGCATCACATAGAAACATACGTCATGAAACATCTCATCACATAGGTACACATGCATATAGCTGTTGCAAAGATGAATCATCTCATATGTATATATATATAAAGTGTCATGATACAATGATGTCAAAATCATATGGCTACAATCACCCGAAGGTGTCTACATCATCATACAAAATGGTACAAAATTGATACATAGGGAGCCCTCTACGGCTACGATGAACTCCCTCCCTCAGAGCCGGCTGGCCTCGACGGAGTCTGAGCCCTAGAAGGACCCGCCCCAAGATCATCTCTCTTGGCCCCTGTGTCCTCTGTATCCACCCCTCATGTCACCCTATCTGGATAGAGGAATCCATTGATAACTCCTGCCAACACTGTTGGTAGTGCTAATCTTGTCCATGTCATGGTATCCCATGCCACATGTCCCACCCTCATCTCCAGTCCCGGATCCTAGAACACTCATCTAAGGGCATCCCTGTCTCCGTCTCGATCGTACGGAATCAGCTCCCCATCAATCGGTATCCGCATAATCCTATATACATCCTCCAGGGTGACTGTCATCTCCCCCATCGACAAATGAAACATACATGTCTCTGAGTGCCAACTCTCCGCCAGTACAGTCAGCAATCCCATATTCGCCCAAAATTTAGGCACATACAGAATATGTCTCAATCCCATAACCTCAATGGCAGCTCGATCCTCAAATGTCAGCTCAGGTCGCAACCTCTGAGTCAATGGGAATCTCTCCCGTGACTCCAGCATAGGCAAATACTCCTGTAGTCACACAAATCAATCATCTCAGTCCTAGTGACACTCACTATTCATCACAAAGTGTTGCTTCTATCCTAGTGGTACTCCCTGTTCATCACAAAGTGCTACTCACATTTGCACTCACTGTTCATCACAAAGTGCCTTGATCTATCCTATCCTAGGGCCTCTGCTTGAGTGAATCCTCTTGAGTAGTTTCCTAATTGGAAACTTATGTTCTATCACATAATTGTCAATCCTAGCTCTATTTGTTATCCTAGTCTTCCCTAGAGGACCTGCTTGAGTGTATCCTCTCAGCAGCTTATCCAATCGACAGCGTATGTTCATCATAGAACTGTCGATTTGACCTAGAAGACACAAATTCACATTTTTGGACACAAACGCATTTTCCTGACATAAGCACACATTTATTGCCCTATCTAGCATGCATTAATGACAGCAATAAATGCATCAAAGTACAAGGAGGTTTTGTAGTACTTACTGGCTCTCCTGCCTCTGCTGGCCTCTGAATCGGCGAACGCGATCAAATCTGTGAGCCATTGCCATCGGTGCTGATTGTTGCTGCTCTATCTCGCTCTGCACTCTAATCTCTTGGAGGTGTAGATGACAATGAGGATGTATTTCCCTCATGGTCTATCTTATAGACTGCCCTAGCCCTCATTTCCCAAGTCAGTCTTCATTATCCCGTGACTCTGTCACTTTGTCCGGTCAGTCCATTCTAGCCTTTCTTTCTTATCGAGAGATTGTCTCCGATCTTTTCAGACATTTTTTCATCCAATCTCTCAAGGGGGCATATCATTCTCATCTTGGGGCAACTCTGTATCAGTTCATCTTATCTTCTTTGAAACAATGCGACAAGTCGCATTGTCTCAAAGAGGGGCAAAATGTAGACACCTAAAATTGTCATGTCTAATTAAATAAATATTTTTATTTATTTAATTATCTAAGCCTAATTCTTCTATTAATTAAATAAATCTTTATTTATTTAATTAATTCATGTATCCTCTTCTAGCCTTATTTCTCATTTAAATAAATACCTTTATTTATTTAAATTTTCCTTTTTCTAAATTAAGTAAATATCTTATTTATTTAATTGATCTCACTCCTTCTATTAATTAAATAAATTTTTATTTATTTAATTAATTCATTAACCTTTTCTACCCATGACACATGTCAATCATCTCTTAATTCATACACTACCTACCCCTTTCATTATTTTATTATTTCTTTTACCTACCCTCTAATCATAGCTGACCTCCTTTTACACCTCTCATTCTTATCCCTCCATTTCATATAGTGTCTTCTATATAAGAGGATACTTCCTTCATTATCAACCCTGGCTAATCAATCATTCTAATCAATCTATGCAAACCCCCCATTGACTACTTGACTACACTACGCTTTTGAACATAGGCGATCCTACTTGCAACCACATTTTGTTCTTTGTTGAGCTCTTGTGCACATAAAATCTAAGAGCAAATACATCAAACAAGATCAATGGAGATAGGAAGAATGGAGATCCAAACCCTATTGGACATGTGATGGTATAATCTTTATGATTTCATTTGATTTGCATTGTCTTAGGTAATCTTCATATGTTATGGTGGATCTTTGTTGTTGTTAGGCTAGGGTTTTGTGGTTGAATTCATTTAGCCTTTCAATATTGTTATTATTGTTATCCATTTTCACCATATACACTAAGTAATAAGGTGGATTGTATGAAGAAGATGGCCCAGCCTATATCATCAGATTTAAGAGAGATAAAAATTCATGCTACGATATTTAATGCATTTATCATAGTTTTGGACAACTTGAAGAGTGGGTGGGATACTCACCTAGGAATTTTAAAGACTACTTATACTAATATCTTCAAGTATTTATGAATATCTATTTACATAATTTTTGGAAAGCACCCCATCTTTGGCATTGTTGTCAAAGGGGGAGAGGAACGGTGAAAAATGTATAGTATTGGAGAGTGGAATTCTTTGTCTTAGAGGGAGCCTTAGAGCACTAGTAGACATATGGCCAATAAATGACTACGTGACCAAAAATTTTAGTCACGAGACCAAATTTTAGTATTTTTTTACAAAAAAGCTATGAACGACTAAATAAATGACTAATTTGGTCATCGAGTGAGATAACACAAATAAAAATGACAAAATAAATGACTAATTTGATAGATGATAGAGAAATTCTAAATAAATGACTATATAAATGACTATATAATTGTTTGGCTCTTTTAAAGAAATTAGGTAGTTGTGAAAATGATATAAAAAATTGATCCTAATATTTGTGTTTGTAAATTATTTATTATTTCAATATTATTTTTATTTATAAAAATTAAATTATTTCATTAGCAGATGTATTATATTATATTTTTTTATTTCTATTAAAAACATAATAAGAATAAAAGTATAACAATTTCACTTGGATTTAAAATAATTTTTGAAGATAAAATAAATATTTTACCTTAAATATTTAAGTGTTCTTTATATATATTGTCTTAAATTAAAAATTAAAAAATATTCTAATTGTCTTAAATTAAAAATTAAAAAATATTCTAATTGTCTTAAATTAAAAAAATTACATTTTAGAAATATTGTTTATAGGCTAAGATGAATTGCGGAAAATGAAAAAAATTCTTTGAGTGAAATTTCATGTTGGGCGCCATTTTTGGTCAGAACTCTACTGGCGCCAAATATGTCAGCATACATTAACCCAAGCAGCATTTTGACTATGTTTTGGTTCTGCAAAAACTGTATGTAGCAATATTGCAAACAAATTGCATGCAAACCTTTCTATACTGCAGTTTTATCATCAGAAGCTTGTTAAAGAATAGTGATTTGTGGTGTGCAAGGCTTCATGCATAGAGGAAACTGAACAAAACTCCTAAAAAGGCGCTTAAGAGTCTCTCAAAGTTCCAATTCAATAGTTTGATTCACCCAAAAGGTGAGGTTTTAAGCCTTTTAAAACCTTATTTCTTCACAGGAAAATATTTTATGGTGTTTTCCCACGTAACAGTAAATATTTTAGATTTAGAGTTTTTGATATCATTGAAAGCTCTAACTTCAAGCTGTTTAGAAAAATGGAGGAGATTAGCTTATGCATTAAGATAGAAATAGAGAAATGAGAATGTTTTGTAGAAGTCAAGGGCATTTTACTGTGTAAAGACAGCCCCAAATCTGAAAACTTGAAAACATCTTCAGCTACAATTTATAAGAACAATGGAAAGACTTGAAAACATCATCTTGTTTATATTTTTCGATAAGCCTTTCCCGAAGGTTAGGATTAGAAGCAACTGTAAGAATCTCCTTCTTTATGTCAATAAACACGCCATCCATTTCTATATCTTTCGTGTCCTCAGCACGATAAGTTCATAGCTTACATAAAGCATCGTTATAACCATCACAGTTGATTTTATAGGTCCCCTCAAAAATTTTACAATACACTCCATAACTACTTTGCAACACAATTCCTACATAAATTTTTCACTATTAGAACCTTTGCATATTTGCCTGCTAAGATCCTTGAGCGACTGTAGAGTTTCTACAGTTTTCTCAGAAATGATGCCCTTTGAAAGGTCTGAGGAAATACTCTTCAGTAGCATCATTTTCTTGAGCTTAAATTTTTCATTTGAAACTAGAAGAGCTCTAATGAGTCCAGAAATAATCCAATCCTCATTGCAGTGCCTGATAATGTACTCTAAAATCCACTCTCCACTTTTCTTGTCGCTTCTAATTTCAGAAGGAGTGACCGTCAAACATTTGGAAGTGCTCTGTAAATTGCATAGCTTTCGTCTGCTTTCCATTAGTCATCCACAAAAGCCAGATATGGAGTTATAACATGACCAAATTCCATGATGTCCCATTATATGTGCCTGCACAATTGACTCATTGTGAACATATGAGGAAATACTCTTTAGCAACATCATTTTCTTGAGCTTAAAATTTTCATTTCAAATAGGAAGATCTCTGATGAGTCTAGAGATAATACAATCCTCATTGTAGTGCCTGGTAACGTACTCTAAAATCCACTCTGCACTTTTCTTGTCACTTCTGATTTTAGAAGGAGCAGCCATCAAACATTTGGAAGCACTTTGTAAAGTGCATAGCTTTCGTCTGCTTTCCATTAGTCATCCACAAAAGCCAGATATGGAGTTATAACATGACCAAACTCCATGATGTCCCATTATTTGTGCCTGCACAATTGTCTCATTATGAACATATGAGGAAATACTCTTCAACAACATCATTTTCTTGAGCTTAAAATTTTCATTTGAAACAGGAAGAGCTGTGATGAGTCCAGAAATAATCCAATCCTCATTGCAGTGCCTGATAATGTACTCTAAAATCCACTCTACACTTTTCTTGTTGCTTCCGATTTCAGGAGTTGCCATCAAAAATTTGGAAGTGCCCTGTAAATTGCATAGCTTTCGTCTTCTTTCCATTAGTCGTCCACAAAAGCCAGATATGGAGTTATAACATGACTAAACTCCATGATGTCCCATTATCTGTGCCTGCACAATTGACTCATTGTGAACATATGAGGAAATACTCTTCAGCAGCATCATTTTCTTGAGCTTAAAATTTTCATTTGAAACAGGAAGAGCTCTGATGACTCTAGAAATAATCCATTCCTCATTGCAGTGCCTGATAACGTACTCTAAAATCAACTTTGCACTATTCTTGTCGCTTCCAATTTTAGGAGTGGTCATCAAATATTCGAAAGCACCCTGTAAAGTGCATAGCTTTTATCTACTTTCCATTAGTCATCCACCAAAATCCAGATATGGAGTTATAACATGACCAAACTCCATGATGTCCCATTATTTGTGCCTACACAATTGACTCATTGTGAATATATGAGGAAATACTCTTCAATGGCATCATTTTCTTGAGCTTAAAATTTTCATTTGAAACAGGAAGAGCTCTGATGAGTCCAGAAATAATCCAATCCTCATTGCAGTGCCTGATAACGTACTCTAAAATCCACTCTGCACTTTTCTTGTCGCTTCCGATTTCAAAAGGAGCGGCCATCAAACATTTGGAAGTGCCCTGTAAATTACATAGCTTTCATCTACTTTCCGTTAGTCATCCACAAAAGCCAAATATGGAGTTATAAAATTACCAAACTCCATGATGTCCCATTATATGTGCCTGCACAATTGACTCATTGTGAACATATGAGGAAATACTCTTCAACAACATCATTTTCTTGAGCTTAAACTTTTCATTTGAAATAGGAAGATCTCTAATGAGTATAGAAATAATCCAATCCTCATTGCAGTGTCTGATAACGTACTCTAAAATCCACTCTTCACTTTTCTTGTCACTTCTGATTTCAGAAGGAGCGGCCATCAAACATTCGGAAGTGCCCTGTAAAGTGCATAGCTTTTGTCTTCTTTCCATTAGTCATCCACAAAAGCCAAATATGGAGTTATAACATGACCAAACTCCATGATGTCCCATTATCTCTACCTGCACAATTGACTCATTGTGAATATATGAGGAAATACTCTTCAAAAACATCATTTACTTGAGCTTAAAATTTTCATTTGAAACAGGAAGAGCTCTGATGAGTCCAAAAATAATCCTATCCTCATTGCAGTGCCTGATAATGTACTATAAAATCTACTCTGCACTTTTCTTGTCGCTTCCAATTTCAAAAGGAGTGGTCATCAAACATTTGGAAGTGCCCTGTAAATTGCACAACTTTCATCTACTTTCCATTAGTCATCCACAAAAGCTAGATATGGAGTTATAACATGACCAAACTCCATGATGTCCCATTATCTATGCCTACATAATTGACTCATTGTGAACATATGAGGAAATACTCTTCAGTAGCATCATTTTCTTGAGCTTAAAATCTTCATTTGAAACAGGTAGAGCTCTGACAAGTCTAGAAATAATCCAATCTTCATTGTAGTGCTTGGTAATGTAATCTGAAATCCACTCTGCACTTTTCTTGTCGCTTCTGATTTCAGAAGGAGGGGCCATCAAACATTTGGAAGCGCCCTGTAAAGTGCATAGCTTTCATCTGCTTTCCATTAGTCATCCACAAAAGCCAGATATGGAGTTATAACATGACCAAACTCCATGATGTTCCATAATTAGTGCTTGCACAATTGACTCATTGTGAACATATGAGGAAATACTCTTTAGCAGCATCATTTTCTTGAGCTAAAATTTTTCATTTGAAACAAGAAGAGCTCTAATGACTCCAAAATTAATCCAATCCTCATTGCAGTGCATGATAACGTACTCTAAAATCCACTCTATACTTTTCTTGTCACTTCTGATTTCAGAAGGAGCGGCCATCAAACATTTGGAAGTGCCCTGTAAATTGCATAGCTTTCGTTTGCTTTCCATTAGTCATCCACAAAACCCAGATATGGAGTTATAACATGACCAAACTCTACGATGCCCCATTTTTTTGTGCCTGCACAATTGACTCATTGTGAACATATGAGGAAATACTCTTCAACAACATCATTTTCTGAGCTTGAAAATTTCATTTGAAACAAGAAGAGTTCTGATGAGTCTATAAATAATCCAATCCTCATTGCAGTGCCTTATAATGTACTCTAAAATCCACTCTGCACTTTTCTTGTCGCTTTCGATTTTAGAAGGACCGACCATCAAACATTTGGAAGCACTTTGTAAAGTGCATAGCTTTCATCTGTTTTCCATTATTCATCCACAGAAGCTAGATATGGAGTTATAACATGACCAAACTCCATGATGTCCCATTATTTGTGCCTACACAATTGACTCATTGCTAACATATGAGGAAATACTCTTCAGCAGCATCATTTACTTGAGCTTAAAAAATTTATTTGAAACAGGAAGATCTCTGATGAGTCCAGAAATAATCCAATCCTCATTACAGTGCTTGATTATATACTCTAAAATCCACTCTGCACTTTTCTTGTCGCTTCCGATTTCAGAAGGAACAGCCATAAAACATTTGGAAGTGCCCTGTAAATTGCATAGCTTTCATCTTCTTTACATTAGTCATCCACAAAAGCCAGATATGGAGTTATAACATTACCAAACTCCATGATGTCCCATTATCTGTGCCTGCACAATTGACTCATTGTGAACATATGAGGAAATACTCTTCAACAATATTATTTTTTTGATCTTAAAATTTTTATTTGAAATAGGAAGAGCTCTGATGAGTCTATAAATAATCCAATCCTCATTGCAGTGCCTAATAACGTACTCTAAAATCCACTCTAAACTTTTCTTGTCGCTTCCGATTTTAGAAGGAGCGGCCATCAAACATTTGGAAGTGCCTTGTAAAGTGCATAGCTTTCGTCTGCTTTTCATTAGTCATCCACAAAAGCCAGATATGGAGTTATAACATGACCAAACTCTATGATCTCCCATTATCTATGCCTGCACATTTGACTCATTATGAACATATGAGGAAATACTCTTCAGTAGCATCATTTTCTTGAGCTTAAAATTTTTATTTGAAACAGGAAGAGCTCTGATGAGTCCAAAAATAATCCAATCCTCATTGCACTACTTGATAATGTACTCTAAAATCCACTTTGCACTTTTCTTGTCACTTTCGATTTCAGAAGTAGCGGCCATCAAAAATTTTGAAGCGTCCTATAAAGTGCATAGCTTTCATCTTCTTTCTATTATTCATCCACAAAATAACTAGCACTTGAACCAAATAAAGTGCAATGGCTACGTCGATAGTAAGATATATAATGTGATTTCAATCTTGTATAAATTTATGTATTAAATAAAACTTTCATAATTATGTTGTATTTGAAATTCTTTGCATAAGGGTATAATTCATTAATGTGTCATCATTGAATATGACTAGTTACTTGAATGTGCCTTGAATGTGTCATCTTTGGATTATTTTTTATGTTTGTTATTCTCATGGATAGGTATTGAAGCACTTGCATGGGTAATAAAGCTTGTTTGGATAGGACCTAGAGACTTTTGAAAAGGCAGGCAAGGAAATCAGAGTTTGTTCCAACAAATTTGAAGTCAATGACGCCCTCTGCGGTAAATTCAGAGGTAATTTGAAACCCTCATTGTTGAAAGTAAGTTGATAGGAAACACACACATATTCCATTCTTAGTAGGTAAACTTAAAATGAATGTAAGATAGATCTCAAAACAATGACTCGTTATATCCTCTTCTTTCTATTAGGGTCTCTATTAAAAGTGACTACTTTCAACAATGTTTCGGTATCTCCGTTTCCAAATTTACTTATTTTTCTTGGAATTAGAAACTCAATTGATACTAGAATGCAGAATATTACATATGGATCGGTGTTGAAGGTTGACTACAGAGAAATATCATGCACATGATGAAAGAGTAGCTAATGAGAGGAGCTTGGACAAATATCCATGTCCATGTAATGATTGTCTTGGTGGAAAGGTGAAAAAAGAAATGTGATTTATCGACATATGATAAGTTGTGGGCATAGTGGTATAAGCCCTTGGAATTAAAATTATTATGAAGATATGATAGAATTGGAGAGGCAGAAAACATAGATGAAGTGGCACCAAAGATAGATGAAGAGGCAGAAATGTTTGACAAAGGGTTTGAAGTTGATAGAATGTTGAATGAGGGTCTAAGAGATGATTGAGCCAAGTCAATGGAGGATGCTTTAAAGTTTGTTTATGCTAATTATAAGTTAAGTCATTTGACAACAATCCTTCAAATTATGAACTTGCAAGTGGTGCATGGTTGGACAAATGAGAGTGTAGATCAGTTATTGGCATTATTAAGTTCATTGTTATTAGCTGACTCTACATTGCCAACAAAACGAAGTCAATGTAAAAATCAAATCAGTAAACTCGGCTTGGGGTATGAAAATATCCACACATGTGTGAATGGTTGTGTATTATTTTGCAAAAATCTTGCAAGTGATAGTGAATGTCTGAAATGTCATGAAGTGAGGCATAGACAAGGGTTGAAATTAGCTATGGTTCTTAGAAAAGTTCTTTGCTACTTTCTGATAATCCCACAATTACTCTGAATGTATAGGTGCAGAGATATTACTGAACTTATGCAGTGGCATGCCCAAAATAAGAGCACTGATGGAAAACAAAGACATGTGCCTGATTCAAGGACATGGATGGAATTTGATAATAGATGGAAAACAAAGACAGTTGACGTCTCAAACTCTCTTTCCCACTAGATATGTAAGTAGTATCATCAAAAGCCAAATTGACATTAATAGCTTTTAAGAGGCCTCAATACCCATGACTATCATGTCATAATTGAGAATATCTTACCTATTGTGGTAAATATATCAAGTTTGGCAAAGGGGCCAAGATTGGGAATTATAAGGTTGGGCCTAATATTAAAGAGAATGAGCTTACATGTATTAGATCCTTCAAAATTTGATAGTTTGAGGGAGGAGGTTGTTGAAGTCCTTTGTCTATTGGAACGAGAATTTCCACCAGCAATCTTTAACATTTCTATGCATCTTTTGATACACCTAGAATATGAACTAGAGAATTGTGGCCCAATAAGAATGAGAAGGATATATCCTTTAGAACGACATATGAAGGTTTTGAAAAAAATTGTCCGTACTAGGGCAAAACCAGAACGCAGAATGTTTGAGGGATATTCAATGCAAGAGGCCATGGGGTTTTGCAGAGACCATATGAAGGATTTTAAAATTGTCAATCGACGTGTATGGGATGATGACGAAGATGATTGAGTTGCAGGTGAAGTATTAGAAGGCAATCGATATCGCTTCAAGCTATCATGTCAAGAAAGAAGTGCAATACATGCCTTCATTCTTCAAAACACATCTTTCTTTGATAAGTGGCGTACGTAAAAAAGAAATTACACAATAATTTATTTACTCAATTTCATTTACACATTTATATTATTAATCTTACTATTTGTACGTCATTATTTTATGTAGAAAATATGAAGAAGAGATTCAAACTTGGATGCAACATCAACCCCAAAAGCGCAACCGTCATGATTTGATTGGAGGTGATTCTTTTCCAAAATTTGAAAATGGATTGTTAATGCAATCAATGATGCAAAAGAAGGAGGTCATGATATAACAACAGAGGAAAGTGAACTTTCATAATCTCCACATTTATGGGCTATGCGTTTTAGTGGAATGTGGGCCTATGGTAGTCACTTAAGAGTGGAAGAAAAAGACAAAGGAAAGACTAATTGTGATTGTGTTGTTAGTGCTGAATTTCTTCATGGAAATAAGAAGAAATTCTATGTTGGATTCATCCAAGATATTATTCAAGTGGATTTTGGTGAAAATAGTCCTATATTATTAAAATGTAAGTGGATTCGACCATCTGTGGTACAATTTGATGAGCATGGATTTGTGTGTGCAAATACACGACAGTTTTTATCAGAGACAAATGAGTTGTATGTTTCCCCTCTTCAAATTAACCAGTCATTTCTAATTGATGATGTAAGAAGCCTATGATGGTCTTATGTCATTCAAATAGAGTCTCGTTTGAAACGAAAAATTCATGGAAGTTGTCGATGTAATGCCTGATGGGTAATATGTAAATTACAAGAATCATTTGAAGAAGTGAATGAAGACAATGAGGGACTGTTTGAAAAATAAATTTTGATTACAAATGAAGAAATTGGAAGAGAGAATGTATTACATTTCTCAAATGAGGATGAGGAAGAAAATCAAGTAGATGCAGATAGTAGTTATCACGATTTTGATCTCGTTGGCAATGTAGATGATTATTGATAAACCCCATTTTATGACTTTTTATTTAAGACTTTTATGTTGTTTTAAGACTGTTTTATGTTGTAAGGACATAGACCTTCTAACTAATACTTGTTTGAAAGCTTTAATGTTGAACAAAGTTGCTATATTAATATGTTAGCTTTAATCTTTGTAACCATGCTACACTGTGACTGTCAATTGTGCCTTATAATAGTAATTACTACATGACAAGCATTTGATGAAGTGTCTTTGTAGATAACCATTATTTTAGACTGTACTTTACTCTATCTTTTTATCATGGACTGATATACATCTATTGGGAATGTTATATAATGACAATCTTTTAGCTCTATGACTATCATGGTATGGTTTGTTACTGCCTAATACCTGCTCTCGATGATTCATTATTCTATGTATCAAACTATGATTCACTGAGATATGCTTTGTGAACTGAAAAAGTTCTTTGTTGCTTTGTATTATCATTGCCACATTATTCAATGAAGATCTTTGACAATAATAACCCCCCTTTGGCTTTGTTCTCATGAAGTTATTGAAGTCTTTATAAGCATGATGATTGTATTTTGTGACAATTATATGCTTTGGGTTTACAATATATTGGTCTTTATGATAGTTAATTGTCACTATACAAACTTATTTGCAGACTATTATTGTTTGTGGTGTGTGAAACATAACAGCATATCAGAACAGAACAAACTTATCTGCACAAACTTATTTGCAGACTAATAATTTTTGTTTTGAGGAAAAAAAGGTATCTGAATTCCATTTTCTATTATCTCTTGTTAGATGTTCACCTCTACTAACAGAAGCTTTTCTTAGCTGGAAATTCGGCAAAGAACTAGTGGGAAGTCATATTTAATTACCAATTAGAAGTAAAAGTATTAACTTTTAAAGAATGCTCTAAGATCCTCTTTTGGCATGATTGTTTTCATGGTATGGTTGAGTGACTGTCTAAATGAAGCTCTTTTTTCTGGTAATGAGATCTCTTTGGTTTGATGAGCTAACTATACATTATTGTTTATTTGGCCATCAGGAAATGAGGAAAAAGAATTGAAGGCACAAATTAGATGATAGTGATCATATTTTTGAAGTTCCAATCACAGATTATGAGCGCTCTTGTGAAGAACGTGTGGCCAAAAATGATGATTTTTTATTCACATCTAGGTTTGACAAACAGGGAAGTTGTAAATCCATTAAGTAGTATATTATTTATTTAATATTGTTTAATAAAATTTTATAGGCAAGAGTTTTATGTACATAAGACATGATATGATATATTTTTTTGTTTTTCAGCTAAGAAAAACAATGCAGAGAAAAAGCAGAGAAAAAACAAAAGAAAGTAAAGATACAATGCGACCAACTGGTAGAAGCCAATATTTTTGTGACTCAACAAATGTACTTGTTGAAAACTATAGTTGTGGTGATGTGAAATCTCACAAAGCACGTGGTGATGTGTAGCCTGATATACCACATGATGATGTGCAGCCTAATATACCACATAGAGATCTCTTACCACAAAGTCTAAGAGAAATTATTGAAAAACAAGAGAGCAAAGGAACAATGAATTTTCAGATGATTTATTCAAGTTTAAAGGATATGTTTGAAGTGAAATCTGCAGAGACCACTACTAATCTATCTACTCATGCCACACATAATGTGGTAGAGGAGCATGAAGTTCCAGTGGCTCGGAATGAAGCTGTTGTATCTGCAACTTTTGATGGAAGTACTGGATCAGCTAAAAATATTGGTAGTGGTTTAATAGAAGATGTGGCCGCTTTTGTTAAAAGAAAGAGATTGAGTCAAGATTTATATAGATTTGTAGAGAAGAATGAAAAATAAAGAAAATTAGAAGGGAAGAAGGCGTTCTTGGTTGAGGTGTCAAGAGATGGTGAGCCCATTGGGCAAAATGTTGCAAGATGGGCCACTGAGTTGGGCATAAGATGTAGGGCCCATTTGGATATATGTAAATCAAATTTTGCAGACCAAGATCCACAAAGTGTGAAAAACATTATTCAAAAAATGGAAAATGCCTTTGACACTATTGGTGTACAAATCTCAAGAAAATATTATAAAAACAAGATGAGACTTTTGATGAACAATTTTAGATATAATTGTAGAAAAGAAATCATGGAGGGAAAAGAGAGGCCTGACTAATCCACTCTATCTCCAAAATAGTGGGAGGCATTGAAAGAAAGCATGTGTTCTGAAGAATATTTGACAATGAGTCACAAAGGCAAGAGAGAAAGAGATAATGTGAGTGTTGAATATATGTCATTTGCTCGAGGCGGGTTGCAAGCCAAAATGGACAAATAAGGAGTAAGTGTATGGCTTTTTGGTTCAATCTACATTGTGTTATTTAATTAAAAAAAAATTGGATTGACTATATGTTAAAATTGACATTGCATTTTAGGTGGAAAACAGTAATAGAGAAGCAGGTAGTATGAAGTGCAAATCTAATTTATCCACAGAGATTTCACATCCATCTATTGAACGCCCACTAAGAGCCTCACAAAATCATGTCAACTCAAATGAAGGGTTACAAGATATAATGAGTTGCTTACACAGTCTCACTAAGAAATTTTCGCAGTTCGTTGCCTCTATAAAGCCTATAATTTCTGCATGGAATGACCATGATTCCATGGATTCATATTATTAACATTATTTCAGAGTTGTCCGTAGGCAGCATTTTGATCGAGTGGCACCCACTCCTTTTGATTTTCCAGCTATGCTTCCCGTACAAAACGCACGAGCTAAGTGTCCTCTCGGCGTTGCCTCTGATCACTCACTTTTCTCATTCGGAGTTGAGAGAATGTGGAGCTGTCGCGTGGCTTGGGTTTTTATGGCATTGCACTCCACTTGGCCCCATCATTGATCGCGTAAAGGTAAAGACCCTTGGTGTCTTCGCATTGCATGATCGGATGCTCTCTATGTGCTCATTTTTTGTTCCCCCCCGAGCTACCACGTGTCCTCTATGATAGTTCATGAATCAGGATGGGATTTGCATCAGGATTTTCTTGTTGGGAAGGCGCAGGGATCGCTATGATATGGTGGAAATAACAACTTCAGGGGTGATTTTGTTGGGTATGATCTCGCAGTGTGTCGCAACAAGTTTTCTTGTCAGAAGCAGTTGCTAGAAGATTGTTGATGTTGCAAACTGTTAGTTAAGCCAAGGGCTCTATTTATGCTTATGTTTTCCTTGTTTAGAGGGTTCATACTTTTAGAGAGTGTTTCAAACACTTTGGCTCATTAAGAAGCCTTTATGTTAATAAAATTTGGTGAATGATAATCGTATCAGATTGTGCCTATGGCCTTTGTGACGATTTTATTTGAATCTTAATATATTAACTTCTGTGTTGTTTTCGAGTTCATTAACTTCTGTGATATTTACTGTGAGACTCTGCGGATTAAACTATGTCATGAGGCTTGTTATATGTTGGATGAATGGTTAAATGTCATTTTATGTTAAATGAGTTATTGTTGAATTATTCTCTCAAATGGTTTTGGGCATGTAGATTGTTGAATGAGCTTTAAAACTGCATATCTTTGGGTTTTATATGTTATTAATATTGTTTAGAAATTCTTTGGCGTGTCGCCTAAGTAGTGTAGATCATTTGCTTTATAGTTTTCTCTTTCCCCTTTTCTCTCCCAATTATATGAAGAGTCAAATTCTCAAACCCAGAGGTCATTTAGTGAGTTTTGCGCAATAGGTCCCCCATTATTGAATTTCCCATTAGGTTGTTCACATTTAAGGTAAAATTAAGAGTCCACAGTTCTTTTTTGGCACACCCGATGGGACCCAAATTTTGAATAAGATTAAGCTAGTTTATGAGCCATAAACCTATTACCAGGAGTCAAACAACTTTGAATCTCAGTTTTCTTATTCCACCCCTAGTAAATGTCCATCAACCTATCGCCTCCTCTTCCCAAAACCCACCTATCTTCCCTACAGTTGTTCCTAGAATAATGGCTCAGATTCCTCACATAAATTTTGTGACATGGAATAACGGAAGCCCTCTCATTCCCCCAGTTCAACCTGTAGTATGGGGACCGATTCCCTCTGCCACGTTGAAAGTTGTCCCTAAATTCACCGGAGAATGTCCTAAATCCCCTGGGGAGCACTTGCAAGATGTAGCCAATGTCTTCACGGTCCATAGTATAACTGAACAAAATGTAGCTTTGAGATTGCTTGTAGTGTCTTTCAAAGGGAGAGCTCTAGACTAGTACAGATCCCTTTCTCCAAGTTCTATAGGTGATTGGGATCAGCTGGGTGATCGATTTTTTTAGAGATTCTCCAACAAGGCTGATAAGTCATCCTTGATGCATCAATTGATTACTATAAAGAGATCCCCTCAGGAAGCGGTAACAGAGTTTAATTTAAGATTTTAGAGGCCTTGGCAAAGAATATCATTGTCCGCTCATCCCCCTGCTGACATGGCATTTGTTTTCTATCTGAAGGCCTTCAACTCTGACATATCAATGATAATTCAATCTCTAGGAGGAAATACTCTCCCTCATGTGTTTGATTTGGTAGTCTCCGCATAAAATAATTTGATAGATGTTGGGAATCTCGCACCATGGCCGCTCATGTCGGTCTTTCCAGAGCTATCAAATCAAGTCCTAGAACCAGTCATGCCTAGATCATCCGCTTCCCAATCCATCTACATGTATCTCAGGCCCCAACAAGCAAGTCTACCTCCTCCCTCATCCTTGGCTGCAGAGGTCAATGATATGAAAAAATTATTGAGATCTTTTTCGAATGAAATTGTCAATCTAAAAAAGTCCCAAATCCTACCAGCTAAACCCCCTTTCAAATATAATTATCAAGGGAATAGGCCTTCTTATTAGCAAAACCAATACGCAAATAGCTGAACTTCCCTAAGCCAACCAAATGGCCAAATAGTTCTGGTACCCAATCCTTTGCAAACTGTCTAAAATAACACTAGTAAAGAGTTGACGGTGGAACCAAATAATCTGGCGAATGATATCAATTCTTGGTGTTTTCCGTGTAACAATGCCACACCCCAAGGAATTGTCCAAGAAGCAATTTACAACAAAAGGTTGCAGATCAACATAGCCAAGGCATGGCTTCAGATGATTTGTCTTACACGCCCCCTGGCATGGACAATGTGTATTTCATTGCATAGATGCAAGCCATGTTAATGGAGCAGGAAATAGAGATAGCTCTAGACCATGCGCTATTCTCCTGAATGGAAGATGAAGATGTTATGTTGACTAATAGTGCAGCCTCATCAAGCTCAGGGGCTCCTCAAGTGCAATCAGATTACAACCTCCGATCGAAGAGGTGCTTCACGGGAGAGAATGTAGGAATGCAAGGGATATTCTCTACAAATTGTAAGGAAGTTAAGTAGCGGAAACAACTTCCTACACTAACCTTGAGAGGAGGGTAATGCAAAAAATTTTCAGATCGTTACAATAGTTACAGAAAAATAGAAATAGATATAATAGCATTCATACCAAAACATAGTGATTTACGTGGGGAAAACCCTTTCGGGAGAAAAACCCCACACTCCAAAAGCAGCTCAATATTTTATTCAGCAATCAAAAACAGATTACAACATACTTGCAGAGCAAGCTCTTCGCAGGAGTACCACTAATCAGAGATTCAGAGGCAACTCAATAGCCATAAGACTCTCTTACACCCAACCTCTATCTCACACACCTCATAAATAGGAGATACAATACAAGAAACCGTCAAACGGTATTACAAAACCATGGGCTAAAACCACCCAATAAGGTGTAGCCGACCTTATCTCCCTTCTAGATGCCCTATGACATGTTAAAGCACACATCAACACGTGTCGCTCCCTTTTACAGCTCATTTATGTATTCGATACAAATTATTTTTCCTATTTCAAGAGTACAAACTTCTGGAGGCCATAACTTGAGAACCGGGTGTCCGATTGACGAACCGTTTGAAGCGTCGGAAAGCTCGCGAAGTGCTCTATCACCTCGTAACTTGCTGCACTGGTTACAGCCACTTTTCAAAGCGTTTCGGAGCCTCTAAAGCCCCCAAAATTAAGTTTAAACATTTTATCACACCCCTCCAAGATGAAAACTTTAATATCTTCAAAACTAGCTGTGACCTTGCGACGCAACTTTACCGGAATGCTTATCTAGCCAACCAAAAGCTTCAGGGAGAGTTTCGCACCATTTCGTGCTCAAATGAAAACTTACTATAAATAGTAACCTCGCATAAATGCAAGGTTGAGACACCATTTTTCCCAACAAATCTCCCACTTGTCGAACACCTTGCAGGAGCGGAAGGGAATGTCAACACAATGAATCAATTGCTAGGGGCCATAAGGCCCATAGACTCTGAACACCATCTGAACTTCTCTGTGCTCACAGCCTTAGTTAAAGCATCTGCAACATTCATCAAAGTTTCCACCTTAACCAGCTTCACCCTACCATCTTCGACCATATCTCTAACAAAATGATACTGAACATCAATATGTTTGGTCCAGGCATGAAATGTCGGGTTCTTAGCTAGGCTAATTGCACTCTGACTGTCACAGTAAACTGTCACTGTACCTTGTTTTATTCCAATATCCGAACACAGTCTCTTAAGCCAAATGGCCTCTTTACAAGCATGAGTAGCTGCCATATACCCTACTTCAGTAGTGGATAAAGCAACCACAGCCTATCGCTTACTCATCCAACTAATTGCACCACCAAACAAAGTAAACACATAAGCACTGGTGGATCTTCTGCTATCAATATCACCTGCCCAATCTGAATCCACATAACCATGGATATCAAGGGAAGTCATGTCTCCAACTAAATTACCATGATAACACAAAGAATACTCTGAAGTACCCTTCAAATATCTGAAGACTCTTTTGACTGCATCCCAATGAACTCTACCAGGATTAGACATATATCTAGAAAGTACTCCCACTGCTTGGGCAATGTCTGGTCTAGTACAGACCATAGCATACATCAAGCTTCCAACCGCACTCTGGTAAGGCACTCTGCTCATGTCTTCCATCTCCAATGGGGATGTAGGACAATCTGAAACAGATAGTTTCGTTCCAACTGTAAAAGGAACACTCAATGGTCTATAATTCTGCATGTTGAACCTCTGTAACACTGAATTCACATACTTACTCTGGCCTAGCCATAGCTTTCTGTTCACCCTATCTCTTCTAATATCCATCCCAAGAATGTGCTTTGCTGCACCAAGATCTTTCATTTCAAATTTAGCAGCGAGCTGAGACTTCAGTTCTGAAATCATACCTTTCCCTTTACCAATGAATAACATATCATCAACATACAATGCAATGAATAAGAAATGATCACCATCAGATTTATAATAAACACAGTGATCTGATTTAGAATGTTCAAATCCCAAACTCAACACATATGTATCAAATTTCTGGTACCGCATCCTAGGACTTTGTTTGAGGCCATACAAAGATTTCTTCAATTTACAGACCAAATTACTTTTGCCTTTCACCACATAGTGCTCCGGCTGTGTCATATAAATATCTTCCTCCAAATCACCATGAAGGAAAGCAGTTTTCACATCCATTTGCTCAACCTCTAAATCATAAGCAGTAGCAATAGAAAGCAAAAATCTAATGGACGTCATTTTTGCAACAGGAGAAAATATCTCACCGTAATCAACGCCCTCAACCTGAGAGTAGCCTTTTGCAACCAACCTTGCTTTATACTTCTCAATGCTTCCATCTGAACCAATCTTTTTCTTGAACACCCATTTACAACCAACAGGTTTTCGTCCTTCAGGAAATGGTACAAGATCCCATGTATCATTCTTTTTCAAAGCTGCCATTTCTTCCTCCATAGCAATCTTCCAGGATTCTGCATCATTCATACCTAATGCCTCTTCTACAGATTTCGGTTCATCCACACTAGTATTCAGAGCAAAAATGCATCTCCAATCATTAGGTGAATACCTTTCAGGTGGTTGTCTATGTCTTGTAGACCTTCGAACAAGCTGAGTTGGAGGTTCTTCCTCCTCTTCTGAAGATTCAGAGCTAGACGAGCTCTCCTCAACTTCTTGCCTATCTAGGGGTCTCGATTCAACTCTTTCAGGTGTAGAAGGAAGTTGAATCACATCTTCTTTTTTAGTCTATTCTGGCTGCAATGTAACAGAAGGAGACTTAATTTCTCTAAAAATAACACTTCTACTGTGAATTACCTTTTGTGCAACAGGGTCCCAAAGCTTGTATCCTTTCACACCATAACTATACCCGATGAAGATACATTTCACAGCCTTGTTCTCCAACTTTGTTTGCTTCTCCTTTGGCACATGTGCATATGCCTCGCAACCAAAAACTCTAAGATGTCTCAATGAAGTCTTGTGACCTGACCATGCTTCCATAGGTGTTTTATCAACAAGAGATGATGTAGGAGACCTGTTAATCAGGTAGCAAGCAGTGGCAACAGCTTCAGCCCAAAACTTTTGTTTGAGACCAGCACCACTCAACATACTCCTAGCCTTCTCCATCAGTGTCCTGTTCATTCTTTCTGCAACTCCATTCTGCTGTGGAGAATACGGAGTTGTCTTCTGCCTGTTAATTCCACAGTCTTTATAGAATCTATCAAAATCATTAGAGCAAAACTCACCGGCATTATCAGTTCTCAAACATTTTATTTTCTTTCCAGTCTGCAACTCAACCATTGCTTTAAATTCTTTAAAACGACTAAAAACTTCAAATTTGCTCTTTAGAAAATAAACCCATGTCCTTCTACTAAAATCATCAATAAATGAAACATAATATGTGGATTTTCCAATCGAAGAGACATCTACTGGACCAAACACATCAGAATGGATAAGATCCAAAACACCACAAGTTTTATGAGAACTCGAGTAAAACTGAACGCGGTTTTGTTTTCCATAAATGCAATGCTCACAGAAATCAAAGTCAAGATTACAATCATTCAAACCTTCAACAAGGTTTTTATTTTTCAAGGTCCTTAGACCCTTTTCTCCAATGTGGCCAAGTCTCTGGTGCCATAACATAGTCTTCTCTGCAGGTAACTTTGCTTCAGACGAAAGAGCACCCTTAGGTACCCAAAAACCATTTCCATCTACTGAAGGTGAAACCTTCAAATCTTCCAGTGAAGTATCCGCAGATTTACTTTTTACAGAAGTGCTATTACACTCAATAGTGTATGCTTCAAACTTATACAAAGTGCCAAACCTGACACCTCTAGCAACTACCATAGCACCCTTAATCATCTTACATCCTGCTTCAGAAAAGACTACCTGCACACCCGCATCTATCAGTTTGCTCATAGATAACAAGTTTCGTTTTAATCCAGGGATATGCAGCACACCATTAATCCTTTTTATTCTACCATCAGAAAACCTGATTCTAACTTTACCTCGACCAACAATGTCTAGAGGTGAATCATCACCCAAGTACACCTTACCTCCATTAAATCTTTCATATTCAGAAAACCAATCTCTATTGGAAGTCATATGAAAAGATGCACCTGAGTCAATTAGCCAGGCATCATTACCTGCATGAGTCGCCAAAGCCACAATAAATGCATCGCCATCTTCCTTGTCGGACTCAGAATCAGAATCGAACTTTTTCTTTTTCTTCTTCTTCTTTTCTTCTTTGCAGTCCTTACGGACGTGACCCGGTTTACCGCAGTTCCAGCAAATGACTTTGGACTTTCCAGGAGATTTCGATCTCCCTTTGGATTTGGACTTGTCGCGCTTCTCATTCTTCTTGCCTTTCTCCTTAGGTCTTCCACGAACGGTTAGGGCTTCCTTTGAACTGATGGATACCTTCCTTCGCATCTCTTCACCAAGTAGGGCACCCACCACATCTTCAGATTTCAAAACAACAGAAGTACTACCGATAGCCATAACAAGAGAATCCCACGAATCAGGCAAAGAACAAAGCAAGATCTGACATTTCTCCTCCTCGTCCATCTTAACACCGACGGATACTAATTGAGCCACCAACATATTGAATGCTTCCAGGTGGTCTGCAATTCGTCCATCCTCTTCCATCTTCAAGGAATACAATTTCTTTCTTAAGAAAATTTGATTTAATAAAGATTTCACTTGATACATCTCACCAAGCTTAGTCCATAGCTTCTTTGCAAAGTTCTCTTCATGGACATTGATTAGAATAGAGTCTGCCAGGCACAGTCTGATTAGACCCTTGGCTTTTCGGTCCATAACATCATACTGAGCTGCCGCAGTAGGATCTGAGGGCCTTTGGACATTCGCATCAACAGCATCCCAAAGATCTCGATCTATTAGCAGATCTTCCATCTTCAGCTTCCACATCTCAAAATTACTTCCATTAAATTTCTCCACCTCTATTCTCCCTGATGAACTCACCATCTGAATATTCCTGCAACAAGATCAAAAAGTGTCTTCTGCACAAGCTCCCACTCAAATCTGGATTAGTTTAAAAAACCCAACTGCCCACAATTGAAACCAAAGGTGATCAGGCTCTGATACCACTTGTAAGGAAGTTAAGTAGCGGAAACAACTTCTTACACTAACCTTGAGAGGAGGGTAATGCAAAACTTTTTTAGATCGTTACAACAGTTACAGAAAAATAGAAATAGATATAATAGCATTCATACCAGAACACAGTGATTTACGTGGAGAAAACCCTTTCGGGAGAAAAACCCCACACTCCAAAAGCAGCTCAATATTTTATTCAGCAATCAAAAATAGATTACAACATACTTGCAGAGAAAGCTCTTCGCAGGAGTACCACTAATCAGAGATTCAGAGGCAACTCAATAGCCATAAGACTCTCTTACACCCAACCTCTATCTCACACACCTCATAAATAGGAGATACAATACAAGAAACCGTCAAACGGTATTACAAAACCATGGGCTAAAACCACCCAATAAGGTGTAGCCGACCTTATCTCCCTTCTAGATGCCCTATGACATGTTAAAGCACACATCAACACGTGTCGCTCCCTTTTACAGCTCATTTATGTATTCGATACAAATTATTTTTCCTATTTCAAGAGTACAAACTTCCGGAGGCCATAACTTGAGAACCGGGTGTCCGATTGACGAACCGTTTGAAGCGTCGGAAAGCTCACGAAGTGCTCTATCACCTCATAACTAGTTGCACCAGTTGCGGCCACTTTTTAGGGCGTTTCGGAGCCTCTAAAGCCCCCAAAATTAAGTTTAAACATTTTATCGCACCCCTCCAAGACGAAAACTTTAATATCTTCAAAACTAGCTGTGACCTTGCGACGCAACTTTACCGGAATGCTTATCTAGCCAACCAAAAGCTTCAGGGAGAGTTTCACACCATTTCGTGCTCAAATGAAAACTTACTATAAATAGTAACCTCGCATAAATGCAAGGTTGAGACACCATTTTTCCCAACATAGATAAAGCTCCGGAACAACTTGCAGCAGCTATTACGTATCCAAGGAAGGAATTTATCCCCTATAAGCCAAAGAGAGACAAAGGCGTTGATGTCGTCGGTATTAGACGTGGTGGAGCAGTTGAGGAAAGCACCGACCAATGTTTCTTTATGTGATCTATTTAGTATCCCAGAGCAGAAGAATCGTTTGAAAGAAGCTTTATCGGAGATGGGTAAACCTCCCGGTGGAAATGCTACTACTTCTTTGCAGGTCAACGAAGAAATATTTCAGCCTCCCGCAGATAGATCGCGCTCACTGATGCTGTTGATGAATGAGACCATACCTCTGAAATCCCAAGTAGAGGAGAAGCCTAAGCCCAATCCTTTCTATTTGGCCCTCATAGTAGGGGATAAGATTTTACAAAACTCTATGATAGATTCTGGTGCCAGAACTACCATCATGCCTAAGCAAATTTTTGAGGTGTTGAATATCAAGTATGAACCTTTAAATCCAGGTGTTATCCAGCTAGACGGGAATAAGGTTCAGACCATGGGTCTTATCAAGAACTTTCCACTAATGTTGTTTGTGTGTCCTAGTGTCACCATGTCTCAAGAGGTGGTAATTATTGACATTCCCCCCATTTTTGGCCTCTGCCTCTGTCAGGACTTCACCGCCAAGATAGGAGGTTACTTGTCTTTATACTGGTATCACCTTATCCTTCGTACTCAACGGTGTGCCAAACTCAAAATCCTTTCAAAACCCCTTCACACCGAACATGTAGCAAATCAGGTCATGCTCAATTTTGAGCCCACTCGTACCTCCATCTCCAATAAAGAGTGAAGAATCGTAGAGTTTCTTGAAGATGAAGAGATAACTGGAGATATCCTACCAGAATAGGAGGTTTTTCTCGGTGAATTCATTGATTCTGATCCATACTCTAATTATCACGCCACAGGTCTTGGTACCTACTGCATTTTTTATGAAGGTCGGGTTATTCCAAAACTAGTTAAAGACCCCTTGACCCAAGAAGATTTGTCCTTTATGATCTAGACCTTGCACTTTGATGGCGCAAGATGCAAACTAGGTTTAGGCACTGGTATTTTCCTTACTTTACCTTCGGGTGAACAGATTTTGAAGTCTTTTCGCCTGCAGTTTGCTTGCTCTAATAATGAAGCAGAATATGAAGGGCTAATTCAAGGCCTAAGCTTGGCAAAAAGGTTGGGTATAAAGCAGTTGAAAGTTTTGGGTGACTCTGAGCTAAAAGTAAATTAGGTCCGAGGAATCTCCAGTGCCAAACATGTCCGTATGAGATCCTACCGCAATAGGATGCAGGATCTAATCGAAAGATTTGATGCTTTCAACATCCAGAGGATTCCTTGAAAGACAAATGCATCTGCTGATCAGATGGCCTCTATCGGATCATAATTCAACCCCACTGTGGACTTTCTCATCAATCCTTAAGCGATTGGTGTGATCGTTCAACCAGCTATTCCTGATAATGATACCCGCTGGCAATTTTTTGAAAGCGACGAACAAATCTCTTTGTTCCTTCAAAACTCCAGAGAGTTTGCTAACCAATTGCAGCTAAAGTAAAGGAAGCTTATGAAGATCAGATCATTCAACTAAGATCCAACAAGCTCCTTAATGGATTGATCACCCTAGAAAATTTGTTTGATCATGATGATGTTAGGAATGACAAACGAAAACGTAAGGCTGATAAGGGTGATTATGCTGAAATTTTATTAGGAAATGGGAGATACTCAAAGTCGGGAAGGAAGTTCCCTTAGAAGACAAAGAGAGATTGGCCCGATATTGTGATAAATATATGGGTGTGCTAGCATGGTAATATGAAGCTTTGAAAGGCTACAATTCTAGCATCATTCAGCACAATATTGAACTTGATGATGGGGCCAAGTCGGTCCGGCAGAAGCAGAGACCTATCAATCCCAAGATTGAATCCCTCATGGCACAGGAATTGAGGAAGCTGATAGAATAAAAAATCATCTATCCCATCAAGCACAATACATGGGTGTCTAATTTGGTGCCAATCAGGAAGAAAAATGGAGATATCCGACTTTGTGTGGACTTCCAAGATCTGAACCAAGCATCTCTAAAGGACCATTATACGTTGCCACCAATGGAACAGTTGTTGAGTACGGTGGTACGTTCAGAGATGTTCTCAATGTTGGATGGTTTCTCAGGCTATAACTAGGTGTTGGTCAAGCCGGAAGATCAACATAAGACAACCTTTACGACCAAATAGGGAACATTTGCTTACCAGAAGATGCCTTTTGGGTTGTCAAACACTGGTACGATTGTTCAGAGCAATGGATCTAGCTTTTAGGGACCTCATTAACAAAATTATCCTCATATATTTGGATGACTTGACCGTGTTTTCAAAACACAAAGAAGATCACTTTGACCATCTTGAACTGGTGTTCTAGAAGTGCTTAGAATTTGGCATCTCATTAAACCCAAAGAAATGCATCTTTGGGGTTCCACAAGGAAAATTACTAGGGCACAT
The DNA here is from genome assembly GCF_030272615.1 of Cryptomeria japonica. NCBI lineage: Eukaryota > Viridiplantae > Streptophyta > Pinopsida > Cupressales > Cupressaceae > Cryptomeria > Cryptomeria japonica. The sequence continues at coordinate 73,802,301 of NC_081409.1, forward strand.
AGTGTCAAAGAAGTCTCTATCGATCTTGATCGAGTGAAAGCAATAAAGGAGCTTCCTCTTCCCATCAACAAAAAGGGCGTTCAATCCTTCTTGGGTAAGGTTAACTTTGTTAGCTGCTTTATCTCAGACTTTGTTGGGATGGTAAGGCCCATCACTCAAATGCTTAAGAAAGAGACACATTTTAAGTGGACCCCTAAAGCTAAAGACGCTTTTGAAAAGATCAAAGATTTCATTTCTTCAGCTCTCTTGCTCTCCAACCCGGATATGTTGAAGGACTTTATAATGTATGTATTCTCTAGTAATTACAACAATGTTGTGGTTCTTACCCAAAAGGATGCAGATAAAAGAAGTGAACACCCCATAGCTTTCCATTCAAAAACTTTGAAGGAATATGAGGCTAAGTACAATTTGATAGAAAAGCAAGCTTTAGCCATCATCAAAGGGCTTAAAAATTTCACGCATTTTATCGCCTGCAATAAAACTACCGTATATGTCGCTCACCCTTCAGTTAGGGAATATATAATGGAAGGCGACATTACGGAGAAGAGGGCGAACTAGATACTAAAATCCTGGAATATGACATTGATGTCAGGCCCACTAAGGTAATCTATGACAAAGGTTTGTGTGAGTACATAGCCCAGGCATTTGAACCCCGAGAAGATGAAGTTGATATAGGGGAAGTTGTAATGGTTGCCTCTAATTCGACAGAGGCATGTTGGGTGGAAGCTCAGAAACATTTTATGAGGACTGGGGTTTTTCCAAAAGGTCTCCCTCCTGAAAAGAGGAGATTCTACAGGATGCAGAACAATGGTTTCCGGCTGGTCGAAAAAGTGTTGTTTAAAAGAAATTTCGACGGATTTTTGCTCCGCTGCGTAGACCAAGACCAAGCCAGTAAGATCCTACATTAATTCTATCATGGTCTATCAGGAGGCCACTATTCAGCACAAACCACCATCATTAAGATCACTCATGTTGGGTATTTCTGGCCCTCCATGTTTAAGAATGTGTACACTCTAGTAAGAGAGTACAAAGAATGCTAGTACTATAGTGGTAGGAATAGAAAAGCAGCCATGCCACTCAAGCCTATAATGGTAGAAGTTCCCTTTTCTCAGTGGGGCCTTAATTTCATAGGGATGATCAACCCCCCAAGTTCAACCGGACACAAGTGGATCCTAACTGTGACTAACTACTTCACCAGATGGTCTGAGGTTGTCCCCCTGAAGAATTCACCAAAAGCCAAGATATTAATGCTTCTAGAATACTTGGTGTGCCGATATGGTCCGCCATAGACCATAATATCGGATAATGTGCGAGCATTCATAAGCTTTCGGGTCACCTAGTTCACTCTTGACAAAGGAATCTACCTGAAGACTTCCTCAAACTATTACCCTCAGGGAAATGGCCTAGCTGAGTCTACTAACAAGAACCTCATAAGGCTCATTAAAAGAATGGACTCTGAGCATAAAAGGGAGTGGCATCACCACTTAAAGAGTGTGTTATGGGCAGACCGGATAGCACCCAAGCAGGTCCTAAAGAATTCTCCATATAAGTTGGTCTACAACAAGGACGCATTATTCCTTGTGTCTTTGGAGATCCCCGACTTACAATTGCTCAAATCTATCGAGGTGGTGGAAAATGGTCCCATGGAAGTAAGACTAGCAAAAATTATGGAGCTAGAAGAAGCAAGGGAAGTAATGTTTTCATCCCTTCAAAACCATCAAAAGGTGGTTGGATAAGAAGAAAGGTTCTAACCCATGTTTCAAACAAGGCGACCTTGTTTTTAAATACAATGAGAGGGCAGCCAAGCCCGGTCAGCATGCCAAATTTGATGGTTTTTGGGAGGGGCCCTTCTGCATTATAAATTGCAAAGGTTTCAATGCTTTTGATCTCGAAGATATGTAGGGATTTTCTCTCAGAATCCCCGTTAACAGGTTCCACCTTAAGCCTTTCCATTAGTGGATTTTTCCTATATGCACATAATGTAAATAATGTTCTTCATGTGCTTTATTTATTTATTTATATTTCCTCATGCATTCCCAAAGAAAAATGAAAATCACAAGATACGCCATAACCAAGCAAAAAGAAAATCATTATATTATGAGTATTTGTTACAATTTATCATTAGGTCTGTGACCTAAATTTTAAGAAAAAGAAGAAAGACGAAGCTTTCAAAGATAGGATGGTGTTATCTCAAGGATCCTCTTCATCTTCATCATCCTTCATCTGGAAATCAGTCACCAACATCATCTATAGCATCTTCCCCCTCCAACCACTCATGGTCAGAAATGTCATCGGGCTCCTGAGCTATGCACACAAGAACCAGATTGGGTTGGACGTGCCGCATCAAGACCCGTGGGAATATGTAGTCCCTAAAATTAGTGTACCATTTGGTTCCATCTAGAATAGGCACTATCAAATGGACCCAAAGGAGAAACTCTACAGCAAGCTCTGCTCGAAAGCGATGAAATGACAACAACATTATTTTCAGACCGCCAATAAGCAGGTGCCAAGTCACCTCCTCACTAGAAGTGATGAAACGCCTCAATTCCAAGGCCACAGGTAGGCCTCTAAAAGGGACGTGATATGCCACAACGTCTTCCAAACCCCCCAGATAATCTTGGGAGAAGAGCGCTTTAGTAAGCTCTGAAGTCAGAAGCCCAGTCATCCCAACATCTAGCAATGAAGCCACGAAGCGTGAACAGATATCCATGTTTACACGGTAGTTGATCACATCGTCGATAAAGTCCTCACTGAGCACCCATTTAATTGCAGCGATGATCAAGGGATTCTTCCATCTTGGCATCCTTTGTAGCCTCTGTTTTGAAATATTTACGAGGAAAGTGACCTGAGCCTTACTATTGATGAGCCTGATAGGGGTATCCATTTCCTCAAGAAACTCCGTCGTTGAAGCTGATACTGTGTCCAAGAATGTCTGAAAAGACATTTATAATGAATTCTTAGCTCCAAGTGACAATTGAAGTAAAAGGCCAGTGCTCTTGATTTCTGACATATCTATCATTCCTCATCAATTCGCACAAGTAGGCGAAGTCTGGTTCGAAGGTGGCAAACCTCCTGCCCGGTACCTCGAAGGAAGAGGTGATGTCCTTAGATGCCACTTGTATGCATAGGTACATCGTGTTTAAACCATTATCCCCGCAGGTCTATTTTAACATGTGTGAGCCCTACTGGCTGCTGATATTCTTCATTATGGGGAGATCCATTCGAACAAGCAAATTGTCTCAAGTGGCTCCAATTAACGGTGGACTAGGTAGGTTTTATCTTGGGAAACGTAGTTGGAGGAGCTCATCCTCCTCAGGATTAATTACTACTAGAAAATGAATTGGCATACGTGCAAATAGGTGCTCATCATTAAACGCCTTCTTTTGTGAAGATCTAGGCATGCAGTGCATTAAAAGAAGAAGGTCACCAGATATCCATCTTATTGCTCATTTGTAACCTAAAGTGCCCAAAACCTTTTGAAGGGTCAAAGAGAAAAGTTCTCTTGTAGAAAATGGAAGTGGAAGTGAATCCCTCAGGTTTTGTTCAGGAAAGATTATGGGTGGATGTTTTCAGCGAACTCTCATATTCTTCTCATGTCATTCTGCCCAAGCTGGAATATCCGAGAACTAAAGCTAAATCTAAGATGGCTACCCGCAACACATCTATGGTGATAGATTCTCTTGAGAGTTTTTCTGAGCCTGAGCTCCATAAGCAGCCCAAGAACCTCAGAGAGGCCGCATACAATAGGATGATTCATCATAGAGTGGAAGCGCAATCCACGGCGACCAATTTCTAGAATAGTGGCACCCCTCAATTTGTGGTCTCCATGGTTCCGTGTTGTCCAGAGTTTGTGATTGCGTGTGCCAATGGGTTCAACCCTGTCTCTTGTTCAATCAACAACTCTTTCTTGACAATGGTGATAACCCCAAAGGCCATAAGGGACATGATGTGATGTCCTATTTTCAAAGGGACAGAGGTGTTCACCGAAACTGCCTTGAAGGAATATTGGAACACCAAAAGAGATGTTGTCTCTTTTTGTCATGGTGCCCTCAATAGAAGTCCATCAACTAGACTCCCAAGACTCCCCTTATCTTACAGTGACTTAAGAAACGATGACCTCAAGGATATTTCATCCACCCTTGCATGGTTATGCGGTCATGACAATGACTAGGAGATCACTGCTGCCATGATGGGATTTCTGTTCAAATGTGGGAAGCAGAAGGGGTCTTTTCATTTTAACTTCTCTATCTTCATAGCTAGAGAAATGGTAAAGTAGCTAACTGAGTATCAACAGTTTTGGTGGTTCAGATTCACCTCAGTCCTTGTTCACCTGTTCCTGCATCAAAGTGAGGTTTTATTTAGCCAATTCATGTGATTGGATATATGTGATGAGTCAAGGAGCAAGATGTCAGTGTCAGCCTGGACAACCATTCTATTGGCTTCTTATGATGCCTATCATTTTTTTGACTGTTTCTTAGCTCCCGTCCTTAGAGACCTTGGTTCAATCCTTGATGAACCTCTTGCCCATTTTTCTCAAGTTTAGATGAATTGGATGTACAATGAGCTCCCTCCTTGTGACCGATTCTTAGGTAGTGATTTTTCCTTTATCCGAGTACATGGATTCTCAGAAGAGCCTTTTTGCCTACCTACCTATGTCACAGAAAGGACCCTCGCCCTCACAATTTTATGGTAGTTGGTGAAAATCGAAAGAGCCATAAGGGCGACGAAGCATGATACTTCTATTACAAAGGACCACAAAGCTATTGACCCCATCACTCTTGTTCGAAGAAACATTGCAGAAAATGTCCTGACATCTAACCTGGTGTAACTCAGCTTAGTAGTGATTGACGATACGTGGAGTTATGACCGAGATGGGTGTCTTTCTAAGAGAAAGAATGCAGTAAAACATGAACCATGGAGCTCATGGGAAGGGCACACTAACCCACAAGTGGATGACCCAAATCTCTATGTGGGTCTCAATGATTTTCCTGTTCTAAAATGACCCTCGTGGTTGAGTTTTTACTCCATCATGCAAAATAACAATCCCGCAAAACCCATTCCTCAAAGTATGTTGGAAGCCATGACGTTAGGTTCATGGCCTATGAAGAAGAGGGAGGATTTCTAGATCTACCATAAAGAAGTGAGTCATTCCAGGGCTAACATTGGGAACACTCCTTTGGACGAGCATTCTAAGCTTGAATGACACTAGTACAACAAGTCTAATGAAGAGACAAGTGATGACTCCCAACATGGATACTCATCCCCCAAGGTGGCCTAGAGGCAAGACATAGAGGTTATAATTATAGAAGAGAAAGACACCGAGCCTCATATTCTTCATCCTCTCGTTGGTTATGTTCAAAGACCCTGATCCCAAGCTGGTAAGAGACAAGCTGAGAAGCGGGCGCCTGACTCCCCTTCTAGTAAAAAGAAATATCTGGGTTTTGCAAAGAAAGGTCCATCTTCTCGAGCCCCAGAGGTTCCCTCATTTCCTCAGCAGCCGGTGACTTCCAAGGTTCAGGTACGCTCTTCTTTGCCTTTTCCCTCCACTCAAGTTGTTTCTTCTATTGCTTCCCATTTTGTATCTATGCATACCCAGATTCCCACCGCCCTCACATTAACGCCTATCGGGGCACCGGTTGACCCTCAAGAAGCGTTTTCACAAGTCTCCATTTTGTTCCCAGCCCCTGATTTTATTCCTATAGCATCTTCCTCGCAAATGCCTGAAGCAGCCACTATCTCGCATAGGCTTAGTTTTGGAGAGTTTACTCGTCCCCCAAATGTTGGAGAAGCGTCTGCTGATCCATTTTATTAAGGAGCCTCTCCTTTCGTCCCATTGTTTTCTCCAACCACGCTTGTGTGTCGTATTCAGACCTCTTTTGGTGGCCCTATTTCCCAATTCCCCTTTGCAATCCCTCCTAGTGCAATGTTTGCAGGCCAAGCTATTGCCAACCTAGATGCTTATCGACAACAGGTTACCTATTCCAAGACTGCTTGTATTGGAAAGACTGGTAAAAGAAAGGAAAAAGATGATGCCAGGCTAGCCCGTCTTCACTTGTAGGCACACTTCAGTAAGGAGAAGGATTGTCTTTTCTTTGTGACCATGTTCCCCAAGGTTGACAAGACGAAATCTCAAATGAGACCCAATGATTACACTTTGCATGCTATCAGGGTCAACCTTATGAATGCTACGATGTCTGACAATGTTGAAATGATGGAAGAAAATTTGAAGGTCGTGTCTTCAGATTTCATCAAAAAGATTTGTCATCTAGAGAAAATGTACGCGAAGAATGCAAAACTCAAAGAATCTCTAGCCCAACAGAGAAAAGAAGACAACTAGGAATGGAAATCAACCGCTTGCAAGGATTGTTAACATGGGCTAACTCTGAAAAAGGAAAGTTGTAGTCTACCCTTAACAATGTGATTTCTCAGTTGAAAGGTCAAGAGGCAACAAGAAATGTGGCCTTGAAAGAATTGCAGGAGAAGGACCAAGAAATTCAACAGCTAAAGGAATCTTCCAAAGATGCCACCCAAATGCATGCACAGCTGCATGAGGAGATCCGCCTAAAAGAAGAGTATGCTCGAAAACTAAGTGATGCACAAGTCATGCTTTTAGAAGAGAAAGAAAAGTTTGAATCAGAGTTGGTTGGAAAAGAGAGTATCCTGGAGCAAGCCAAGAGGAAATTCCAAGATATGGAAAGTTTGTTGCGTCAAGAGCGAGATCACATGTCGCAACTCCAACAAACTATGCAAGATGGAAGTGTCGAAAACCTTACTCTGGAGAGTCAAGTGGTCCTTGAACAAGACAAGTGCAAGGAGCTGCAAGATGAGATAACAGCAAAAGACGAGGAGGTCTCATGGTTGTCAAGTATTCCTCCCCCCATGGAGCTCTCTCAATATTTTTCTTCGATTTTGGTGGAGTTATATGTTCCCATTGGGAAAGAATTAAGCAGTATAGCCCTTCGCTGCAACTTGTGCTGATGTTTCTCAGAGAAGCACAATCCCTCTATGTTGAGGTGGGTGCCCTCATTAAAATCTCTATGCTTGTTATTGGTCCCAAGCTCCTCGTAGCTTAAGACTTAATTTAGATGTTGTATGTGGCTTAGGATTAAGAGTTGAGAGAGAAAGGGATTGCAGACCGTAGGCAATTAATCAGGAAGACTAATGTCTTCATCAACCAACACAGGGTGATTATGCATGTATCAGCAGTGCTTGAGCCATTACAGATTCAAGTTCCAAACATCAAGCAATGCATAGAAAGGTTTGTTTCATTGGCCCTTCCTTCTTTGTTTCTTGCGGATGGTTCTGTGTTAGGAATTGAGCAAGTGTTAAACCAAGTAGAGCAATTGCAACAAGATAGGACCTTCCTACAGTGCCTGAACAATCCTGTTTCGGCAGAAGAGGTTGAGTGTCTCTTGCATCCCTTGGCCTAGCTCTACGTACTCTTGAAACCGGTTCATGATGAACCAGCAAGCTTGCCATTCGATGAGATAATTTGTTTAGATCAACACTACTAGAATCTAGAAGTGTAGGTGTTTCCCTCCGAGGATGAATGGTTTCCATTGCAACAAGTCTTCGATCTGCTCCGTCCTGTTCTAGCATGAAGTCTAGTCTCTAAACCAACAATTTTGGGTTCTAGCATTCTGTAGGCAGAATTCCCCATTTAGTCGCCAAGAAATTTTAACATTATTTCGGAGTTGTTTGTAGGTAGCATTTTGATCGAGTGGCACCCACTCCTTTTGATTTTCCAGTTATGCTTCTCGTGCAAAATGTGCGAGCCAGGTGTCATCTCAGTGTTGCCTCTGATCGTTCACTTTTCTTGTTCGGATTTGAGAGAATGTGGAGTTGTCGCGTGGCTTGGAGTTGTCACGTGGCTTGGGTTTTTATGGCATTACACTCCTCTTGACCCCACCATCGATCGCATAAAGGTAAAGACACTTGGTGTCTCCGTATTGCGCGATTGGATGCTCTCTATATGCTTGTTTTTGGTTCCCCTCCGAGCTATCGTGTGTCCTCCATGATAGTTCATGAATTGATATGTGATTTGCATCGCAATTTTCTTGTTGGGCAGGTGCAGGGATCGCTATGATATGGTGAAAATAACAACTTCGGGGGTGATTTTTCTGGGTATGATCTTGTGGTGTGCCAGGACAGTTTTTCTTGTCAGAAGCGGTTGCTAGAAGGTTGTTGATGTTGTGAGCTATTAGTTGAGCCAGGGGCTCTATTTATGCTTATGTTTTCCTTGTTTAGAGGGTTCAGACTTTTAGAGAGTGTTTCAAAAACTTTTTCTCATTAAGAAGCCTTTATGTCAATAAAATTTGGTGAATGATAATCGTATCAGATTGTTCCTATGGCCTTTGTGGCGATTTTATTTGAAGCTTAATATATTAAATTTTGTGTTGTTTTCGAGTTCATTAACTTCTGTGATGTTTATTGTGAGACTTTGCGGATTAAACTATCATGAGAATTGTTACTTGTTGGATGAATGGTTAAATTTCATTTTATGTTAAATGAGTTCTTGTTGAATTATGCTATTAATATTGTTCTAAAATTCTCTGGCGTATCACCTAAGTAGTGTAGATTATTTGCTTTAAAGTTTTCTCTTTCCCTTTTTCTCCCCCAATTATATGAAGAGTCGGCTTCTCAAACCCGGAGGTCATTTAGTGAGTTTTGCGTAATAGGTCCCCCATCACTAAATTTCCCATAAGGTTGTTCATGTTTAAGGTAAAATTAAGAGTCAACACATATCACGTAGGAGTCTATCCATATTTTGATTCTCACCTATATCATTATTGTATTTTGAATATGTATGCAAATGTATTTTGATCATATATAGAACAGTGAATCTATGAAATTTTTCCTTTTGTTGACTATTTTTTAAATGAATTGCTCCTCATATGGATAATTTTTTAAACTACATGCAGAGAAATTTTATCAAAGAAACAAAAAAACAAAAATACCTTGATGCCAATAGAGTTGTTGATATTGATAGTGATGATGATGAATTCAAATAGTATGTGAATGATATTCATAGTAGTAGTTGTGCTCAACTTGAGGTCAGTGCTATGAAGCCTTTACTTTTCTTTTGTCTTTTAGTACTTGTTTTTTCTTTTGTGCCAACATACTTCTTCTGATCAAATTAAAGATAACATTCACTGTAATGTCCCTACTTTGAAATAAAATTTAATAATAAATAATAATAATATATATTCATAATACATAAGAAATTAGTATGCTTATAGTCGAAACCATGTTATTACTGCCAATACTTAAGAAGATGGGAATGAGATGTTCCAAAGAGGGGCAGTCTAAATCTAAGCAATAGGTTAAGTCCCAAGAGAGGGTAGGGATCAGCAACCCATAAGCCTTGAGGGTATAGACCCAAGATAGGTAAGGACTTGGATCTATAAACTTTGAGGGAACCTATTGTATTTGGTCTCTAAGCGCTTTGGTAACATACATATCCTCCTCCTTCCTTAAATTTGAAGTAGTAACAGAGGTTGGTACATTGAATTAAGAATTAGGGATTAGGGATGAAAGAATTAATTATCTAGTATGATAAATTGATAATTTATTCTTTAATGATTGATAAATAATTTGAAGTATGACAACATCGAATAGGGAACATTGCAAAATCTTCGGACCCTATGCACAACACAAATTTGTAACTCAGTCCTAGAGCATGATGACTGGGAAATTAATGGACATGTTGTATTTAAGTTTGATCATTTGACATATAACAAAGACAATCTATATGAACCATTTAATAAATAATATTTTTTATACTTCTTATGACTATTAGATAAGCTTCCATACATGAGGTTGATCACAAATAACTGATCTGTGTAGTACAAATAAGGTTTTTCTGATTATTTTTATTGGTATCCGTGGTTAAATCATCCCAAAGCAAGCAACTGCCATTTGCATATTTAGGTGGCACGATTAGAAGTCAACAATTAGAAACAACACCATTATTTGCATACTTCGAAGGAATATTAAACACAACAATTAATCATCATCCCCATAAGTGACAGAGAGAAGACTGATAACATAAGTTTATAGTTGTATCAAGGACAACAGAATGGTATTTCCATAATATTAACCAGAACAATGTCATTGCATAACCTATCAGTTTGATAGGGACCATACATTATGAGTTCTGAGTATCACTTTCATCATAACCTAATAATAGTTGTAGATCATATATCGCTTCAGATATCAACTATACCAATTAAAGGGATAAATATATCAATATAGTAGATCATAACCATCTTTGTTAGTGTAAGTGGTAACTGCTATTGTATATATGAGTTCGCATGAAGGTTTTGAGTTAATTACTTAAAAAAAGAAGTCATATGTGATTAAATAATTCCTTATTCTTAAGAATTCATAAGAAGGGACATTACATTCACTAGCATTCCATATCAAGAAATTCAAGCAACCTTATCTATTGTAGATAATATCACAAGGAATTGATACCCACGACAATATGTTCTACAGCTTGCACAAAAGAAAGCAAAGTCTATTGTATTGCATTAACAAAGTCTTGATAAATTCTTGTAGAGATCTAAAACTATCTGATGATGACTATTATTACAAAACCTTCTCATATATATGAGAATCGTGAGTCTTTTGAAATGAAGGGGTGCGCCCCTTTTGAACTAAATAGCTATAGTTTGTTAAACTTAGACATAAACAAATTAAGTATGCCAATATGATTGATATAATCATCATCCTGGTAACACTGGAAGTCTGAGGTCCATTTCTTCATTGTGCTCTCCATGGTATAGGATCTCTCTATCATCTGAATCACATATGGAACTAGATCCCCATCCTCATCAACTCATTCTCTAGTGCTGCTCATGAAACTTGTCAATTGAAGTTGACAGTCTCCCAATGACATGAGTTCTCCATCATGGAACATGAATGGCAAGTGGATCGATTGTTCATTCTTCAGGAATTGGATGGCATTTTTCAACTTGTCTCCGAATTCATTGTGTGCCTTCAGCAGGGTATCTGCTTCATTCATATCCTCTAGAGTCATAGAGTCGTGAGTGGTCATGATCTCCAGGATCCATTCATGCAACCTCATATTCTTTGTGTATGTTTTGATGGCACCAATGTGCATCTTCCAAAAGTCTTCAAAATACTTTAGCATAACCTTAAAATGAGTATCAACTATGTCATCAACAAGCTTGATAGTGCGAGCCTGTGCAGCTTTGAGCAACCTATTCCCCTTCTCGCTCTTATACCTCCAGTATGAAGCGTCCTGGATTTTTTCAAGTATATCTTTATCAGTTTCATAAGTAGCAAGTCCAACCTATGTAATCCTTGGGGCCGATTCCAACTGTAATGCCTTATCCTGCCAATATTGTTTCTCTTCCAATGCTTTCTCATAAAGGCCTTTGACAATTTGGTTTTCCCTCACCAAGAACTCAACTTTTTCTTTGTTTATCTTTGCAACATCGAGGTTTAACTGGGCAATGATCCTAGGGTCTGTTTTACCAACTTGATGGATCATGAGGTGGCCAAATGCTTCATCTGTGTCTACCAGCAGGGGTCTCTTGTCTCTTGGATATAGAGCCCATAGCAACAAGTCCTTCTACTCTGGATCATACTCTAAACCTATAAAGATCCTATCAACCTCCTTTGGTAACAATTGCTTGTCATTGTGTTTCTTTCTCCTGAAGCTATCAAACATAATAGCAGCTTTCATTTCCCACCAAGACTAAATTATCACACCAGCATCTTAGGGAGTTGTATTCCTCTTTCAGGGGTTGTTTCTCTTTTCTCAACATTGATTTCCTCCTCAAACATTTGTAGAGTGTCTTCCTCTATCATGTTTCCCATCTGCTGCTTGATCGTCCTACCTTTGTATTGATATAAGAAGGTTTCAAACTCAGGAGTGTTAACAAACTCCTAATCTGAAACAAATTCCTCATGCTCGAGGATTTTGACATCATCAATTTCTATCTCATAGGGTTGTCTTATTGCTAGATCGATATTGTGATTAAGTCCAAACCCAGTGGGTGGCACATCTTCTTCTATGTTAACAAATTCAGCAGTGGATTCAGGGGTAAGCAGGAAATGAGAGTAGTCTCCCTAGGATCTTTAATCCTTTCTCTAAAGACATAAAATGGCACTGCATTATCTAGAATCTCCAATTCATGAGATATTAGTTTGTTCGCTTTGGCCACGGGGTCATCAAGTGCTTCCAATATTTATTCATTGATCTTGCCCCTCTGCAATTTCCATTCATATGCTTTAGCTACCTTATCGTGCGTCGACCTCTTCTTGATTGCTTACTCCCTTTCCACATTCCTAGTGAAGTCGTCAATCATTAATGGCACATGTTCTATGACTTTCAATCTCTATGACATTCTAGCCCCCCACATATATCCTTCTGGATCATTGTTGGGCCTGGGGTCTCCTTTCACAAGGTGGAAATATTCTAACTTATTTTGCAGTAAACCATAACTTTTTGAACTCTTAACAACAAAATCAGAAAAGGACGGAAATATTCTAACTTATTTTGCAGTAAACCATAACTTTTTGAACTCTTAACAACAAAATCAGAAAAGGACAACAATTGCCTAATGATTTCCAAATAAGCAATTTTGTTTGGGACAGTCATAGGCAATAAGTAAGGTTCTCCCTCAAACCCATACACCCTAATATGTGTGTAATCCAAGAAATAGTACCAATCCCCCTAGTTATGGGTAATGTGGTTTTCTTCATCAAAATCTTTAGGTTGAACGAATTTCTTAACTTCAGGGGAAAGTGAAAAATCACATGGAGGTCCAAGCAATTGGTACAACGGTTTCACAAAATGTTCTTCAAAGTGCATGTATTGGTTGTTAATGTATCTTTGGTCCCAGGCTGATAACCATAATTGCACTGGCTTGCGGATTCCTACTCTATCATACTCCCTAATGGACAGACCTTGAGTCCACAACCCTATATCTTGACCAACATATAGCAACATATGCATAAGGTGAGAGTACTATCTAAAATTCATATTAACCCTATCTCCATTTTTCTAACCCATGGTTGATGGCACAAGCTAAGTAAGAAGCATAATCAAATGTCCTAGGGTCCTTTGATTGGATGTCAGCACAAATTACCATAGTAGCAATGTCCATTAATGGGGAGGCTTCCATGCCCAACACTTGTGTGCAGTACAATAATAGATGAACTTAAAGTAGGGAGAAAACAAGTTAACATCAAATGGGGCTTTGTCAGTATCTGAAAACAAAGTCACAACTCCTTCAGTCTTCAATATGTGTGGTGGGAGTCTCCATCATTTATACATTCTCTCCATGTTTAAATACTCATCCACCAAATTTTTGGCGTCAACTTCATCCTCATACCCCCATTCCAGACCGAAAACTTGCTCAATGTACTCTTTACTAATCGGCAATAGGTGGTTCCCTTTATAGTCGCAGATGGTTTGTATTTGTGGGTCATACCTATCTACCAACGTTGTTATCAGCTCTACATTCATAAAAACGTTGGGAACGACAAGTCTCCTTAGATTCAGCTTCCAAATATTGCACACTAGTTCTACTGCAAACCTTCTAGCATAGCTGAAAATGAACAATTCATTCCCTCGAACCTTTGTCCAAATGTCCCCTATGTTTTCAAATCTATCTTCCAATCCCTCATCATCATTCTTAATCTTTCTAGACTGGTGACTTGAGAGAGGGAATTGGTCTATTAGGTCCTAGTCTAAGGGTCGGCCTTCCTTTTCCTATCGTTTTAGTTTTTCTTCTTTGCTTTCAGGAGGGTGAGGCTCTTTGTTCTTCTTTCTTTTAGCTTTCCTAGACAACGAATCTTCCATCTTTATGTTCAATTCAAAAGAAGACAAGAAATTCTTAGAAGCACTTACAGTTTTTTATTCTTTCCGTGAAGAATTTTGTGACCCCTGCTACACCAGTTCCTTCTTTCCTTGACGAATTTATCCACCTGAACAATTTTGTTATCCGAGTAGTTTGATTACTTCTGGTACTACAACAGTCATTAAGAAATGTGTTTTGAATTTATGATGATGTGACTCATTTGGATTTGTGTAATATTTCTCGGCAAATTGATTGTGCTTTTTTGTCGATTTTTGCCTTTCGATGCATCAGTGTGCCACATTTCCCGAAGGCAACTCTTATTTCAATGAAACATACCCCTTTGATGACTTTATTTTCATCTTCTTCAATGCCCTGGTTTCATCGATGCCCATCTTCATTATAGACCCAACACTATTTATTTTGTTTCGATGAAACTCTCTCTTCGCTCAAGTGTTTTCACCTTTTATTGATATGCATTTTCTATCGACAACCATATTTTGATGAGTTATCCGTTGAATTCATCGATATTGGATTTTTGATGAAAGGTCGTGTTTCGCCATGCACTCTAATGCTTTACTCGATAGCTTGTTTTCATTGAAACTCCCTTTACTTTGAAGAGATCTCATTCCATTTTATCAATCTATGACTTTGGCCAGAGGACCCCACTTCATATCCACTTTGATGAGTCTCATGCTTCGGCAAATGATTTTGGGATTCCACCAACATGTCCTTTTCATCGATGAGACCCTCTCTATGAGATTGTGCCCATTTTCATCAAACTAGATACTTCGATGGAACTCGGTCTATCAATAGATACCTTGAGGGTCAAGCTGATGTGCTTGTCTAGCTTTCTTTTCGTTTCGATGGAGCATGTTGCTTCGATAAGTTTTTTATCCCATTCATCAAAACCCTTGTTTTATTGGCGAGTTCCTTTTGCTGAAATTTGGCATGATTCCATCGCAATACATATTTCGATGAAACTTTGCCTTCGCCAGGAGTTCATTTGATTCTTCCGACATCATCCTGTCATCGAAAAACCAGGAGTTCATTTGATTCTTCCGACATCATCCTGTCATCGAAAAAAATTTCTTCAGCAAGACCGTTGTTATTTTTATCGATGTTGGGTTTTCGATGAAACTTTAGTGTCGCTAGGTGCCTTTTTTATTTCCTCGACATCGCTCTTTCACCAAAAGGCTTTTCTGGTTACATTTCAATGTCTCTCAAGTTACCCTAATGATGGTTTTGATAGCCTTCCACTAAAATGTGAATATCTCAGCCAATACTTAATGGAATCAGGTGATTCGAAAGCCATAATAAAGTGGATTTATGCCTCCATCCAACCCAATAAGTTTTAGACTCTGGCACTAAGTCTATGACATGAAATAACGTCTATAATCAGATTGTTGTGTAGAATAATATAAGAAAATGTGTGTAAAAAATTACTTTTACTGACATTGCAGTATTTCTTATAATTGTATGACTATTACAGTGAATTCATAACTTTGGTCTACTAGATGTCTTTTTTTCAGCTGTAGAATCATTGCAATTTTTTTGAAAAGAAAAATTTGTAGTTATTTTAACATACATACTATTAAATTAATGGTTGTTTTATTATGCAAATAAGGGTAATCATTACATATTTATTAATATAACGTGTTATTTTTTCTTTTTTAGAAACGCAGTGATAAATTCAATGAAGGTGATAAAGTTAGGTTGTTGGATCCATTTGATAGTGTTGTTGTTGGCATTGGGAGGATTCACTCCCTATCTATTCTACATGGAGTAAATTTAAAAGGAATAGGCTACGCAAATGTGGACATTTTAACGGTCACAAGTAACATACCTCTTCCTTATGAAGACAAAATAGATGGAGTCGTACATCTGAAAGAGAAAGAGGGAACCTTCGCAAGGTGGCCATTAAAATATTTGCAAAAAATGATATAGTTGAATATGTTTGTTTCTTATTGTTTTATGCAGTACTTTGAATATTTTGAAAGAGTTGGAAACTCTTAGACAACTTTGGCATTTTTTATTATATTTACATATATACCCTTAGACAGATTTGACATCTTATAACTTGATTTATATATACATATTTGCATTATATTTTTTTATTGCAGACTACCTTGTTTGTCATGATGTTCAATCAATCTTTTAATTCTAACATGTAGCTTGTTTGTATATGTAATATTTTTATTTTCTTTTATGATCTAGTTCGAGTTTAATGTTATATTAGTTTTTGCATTATAAAATGATTAAATATACTATCAATAAATAAAAATGATTAAATATACTACCAATGGATGTAAATATATGACTAAAATAAGGACTAAATGTTAGGCCCAATATGGAAAGCTAATGTACTGAGAGAGGAGGGGTGAATCAGTACTCCAAAACTTTTCTTGAATAATAAGTTTACTGTTATGCATAAACCAAATAGTGCGGTAACATAAAATAAAGTTAAAACAAATAGATAACAATCATACATGATTCACTCCATAACACATATATTTTGGTTACGCAGAAACTCTTGGTTAGAGAGAAAAACTGTGGTGGGGATGGCACCCACAACTTCACTACTACAATAATAAAGAGTGCTCGATTAGAGCTACATGTTTAGCTATTTTTTATAGCTTACCCTGTTAGGAGTAACAAGATCTATTAGATCTACCTTGCTAAAGGATTTTACAACACTTAATCTAAATGTTGCACCTAGTTAGAGGCTTTACAATTTATAGACTTGATTAGAGTCTTTTACCCTGTTAAAGGTTTCTCTTACAACTTCACAATATTACAATAAAATCATTACAAATATCTACAACTTTACATCTAAAATGTTATAGCAGATTCTATGTGCTCGGAATAGATTACCTTGCTTATAGCATACCTTGGTAACCCATATAGTAACTCTGTTCTCCCTTTTGTTTACTCTGTTCTTCAACTGTTCTTTGAAAACCTTCTCGGTGACCTCTATGTCTCTATAACAGTCTTCTTACATTCATACATACACCCTTAACTCATGTTGTATAAATAGATCTCTTAAGACGGTGATCCAATTCATTGCTTCGATCTTACAAACACGATTTATAACCATGTAAAATATTTCATTGGTTAGATGACCTTGAAATCATACACAATCTTCTAGTGCAATTTCCAATGTGATAACGGTTAGATGTGCCTCGATCTTGTAACACGTTTTCATGTGCATGTCCAGGTTCAATGAATCTGGTAACATGTTTTACTCGGTGTGTCATCTTTGCTGCTCGGTAGACATGATAAGATACTCGGTAGACAGCTTGGTCTATAATGTGTTTTGTGACTGCTTTCTTCTGTAACCGACTAGACTGTGCATACTGACTGAATATTTTGGTAATAGTAACCGACTAGAGTATATAGTATAACTTTGACATAAAACTAATGGCAATCTGATAAGTAGTAACAATCTCCCCTTTTGACATTAGTTGAGATGTTTGACAAAAACTACTTTCAAAGTTATAACTCGAAAATCTATATACTTTGCAAAATGACTATACTAACAGTATATACAATAGTCAATGAAATAATATATTCAGATATACTCCCCTTATCATTATACTGTACAAAACTCTGATTTTGCATGCTCAATTATGTTCTGTGTGCTTTGCTTACTGTTCTGTATACTGCTCTTGGATACTCTACTTATTCTACTCGGTATACTCCCCCTATATACTATACTCCGAAAACTATATCATTCTCTCAATACTGTATCAAAATTGTATCACTCCCCAAATATATTGTATCACTCCCCCAAATATATTGTATCACTCCCCCTTTTTGACAAACATCAAAAACTTAATTTCCATCTGAGGGCGGTAACTGGTCAAAAATGGATTTGTACTTGTTTTGGGCGTCGGTGAGAGCGATAGAGAGTGCATCCTTTACACTGTCCATTAAAGAATTTTGTTCTTGACTATCAACCAATAGTGATATTAAGCCATCAAGAGTGCTTCCCTCTTGTGTAGTAGACAAGTATGTGGCTCGATTGATCTGTTCTTGGACTGATGAAAGATGTGGAAGGAATAATGTCTGAAGTGTCATTATGTCCATTCTGATCTTGTGTTCTTCATTTCTTAAGTCCAATTGTTGAGCCATGAGCTGTTGTAACCTTGTATAAAAATTCTGAATTGAATTTGGCTCTGTGGTCAACTTGCTTGAGAGATCGGTGATCTCTTTCTCAATTGTCTCTGTTTTATTCTTAATGTCTTTAATGAATAAAGAAAATGTGCAGAGTTTCTGAAATAAATAATGAATGTGCTTGAGTTGAGGAGTCAACTTAGCAATAAATTTTACAAGTTTGACTTTGCCAATGGCTAGAGCTTTCTGTACCTCTTCTATCATTTTTGCAGTGAGCTCCTTGTCTTTTAGCTTGCTCAAATACTCAGATGCATCAACTCCGGATGTTTCTATCTGATTAAGGATTCCATCCAGTTGAATATGGATGGCTGCATTGGTTGACACTGTAGCTGTAGGTAGCATATCTGATAGCAGTGTCTTCACCTTCTGAAGTACTTTATTCTTCTTTTGTATGGCCATCTGTTTTTCTTGTTCGGCCTTTTCTTTGCATAGTTCACCAAAATCAATGAGTGCTTGCCCCTTTAATTTTGATATATCCACATTGGACAACACTATTGGTTTAGACAAATCAACTTTGAAACTATGCTTTTTCACTTTCTTTTCTTTACCTTTGGTCGGTTGGACCAAGATAATAGCTTGGGAGGCTTGATGTCCCTCAGTAGGTTGCTTGGTAGAGGCAACACTTTGGTCGGTTTTTGTAGCCTCTGTGGTGTCTTTTGGTGTCTCGGTACTGGGTGTCTCAGCTACAACATTTTCAGTGCTCAAAGGTGCTTGTGAGGTCTGTTCTAGAGTAGTATCTTCTCCTGTTGTAGACTTGTGACCTTCGGTGCCTTGTGTTGTATCATGAGGAGCTTCGGTAGAGACAGGTTGATTGACCGGGGGATAAGGCTGAACTTGTTGTAAAACGGATTCACTAGATACAAGTTTTGCATATGTAGTGCCTTCTATCATTTCCTGCTCTGGTTCCTCTGTAACCATGACATCTTCATCTATTTGAATAGTGTTAGCAAGGTCTTGTTCGGTAGCATCAGGACCTTGCTCGGTGACATCAGGATCGTGCTCGGTGACATCAACAATTTCAACTGTAGTTTGTTCACCGACATCCTTGATTTTGAATATTTCCTGCCATTTTGCTTTTGTCTCATTTTCTACGTCAATATATAGCCCATTCATCAGTTTTAAGGCTCTCTATTTGACAAGAAACTTTGAATTGTAGGTTGTCAAATGTTCCTTTATTTCAGCTACTGACATATCAGGAAAGAGATGGACTAGACTTCTTTCTCTGATTTGTTTCTCTGAGTCCATTGCATACTTCCATCTATTATCAATATGCAAGTAAAGTTCATTTGGAAGTGACTTTGCTAGTTCCAATGGAGCTAACCGAAACTTTAGAAGTGTGCAGATGACAGCTTCTTCAATTTGTCTCTTCTCATCATTATTTCTAGTTTCATACTTGACATATCTAAATGAACCAAATCCTCCATATTCTTTCAGATTAGCACAGAATTTTTCAACACTATGTATATTTACCTTCTTGCTCTTGACAATCTGGAATTTGTTTGCATCCTCTGATTCTGTAAAGAGTCTCCGAGTAGATTTCTTGTATGTCATTGTTACCTTGGGAGCAGCAACACTCTTTTGTTTCTTACTCGATGATGCTGCAGATGCTCATGTTAGGTCTCTTTGTTGGAGGAGTCGGTAGGGCCTTTGAAGTGTCCTGTTTCTTTCTTTTTAACACTTTACCCTTAGGCAATTTGGTGCTCAGTGTTACACCTACCTCTTGAGCTTCTGATTCCTCTTCGGTGATGGCAAGAGTGCCTTTGACAGGTGTAGAGGAAGAGTCTTCTCTGAATTTATCTGACAATGCCTTAATCATCTTTGTTGCCTTCTTTGTAGCTTTGGGTACTACAATGCTCATTTTTACCTTTTCCTTTACTTCTTCATAGGTTCCATATCTTAGCTCGGTAGCATGCCTTGGTAATGTAAGAAATGCATCAATTTGTTGTTTTGTGATGTCAAAGTCAATCTCATAACCCATAGGTGGCAAAGATTAAGTCCTTGGTTCCACAGCATTCACATAACAGTAATCAGTGTCAACTTCAAAACATATATCGGTTTGGTATTTCTCTACTAGCTGGGGTGGGATTCGGTACCTATTATGCATTTTCTCTTGAAATTTACTAAAGTAATCATCCATGATATCATTGAAATTATCTCCTAACTTCTTGATGAAGTCATTAATCTGATGGGTGATTGGTCGGTGTAGTTGCCAAACTACTTTACCGACTGATGGAAAGAATTTTTCAAAGTAGAAAAACATGCATACCAGTAGTGATCCAAAATTTAGAGTATTAGTCGAGTTGTTCTTCTTTGGCTTCCTGATTGTGTTCAGATTCTCAAATAGATTCTTCAATAACACTTCACATAAGTCAATTTTCATTCCCTTTTTCACAATTTTACAAGCTAAGTCAACTGCTGCACAGGGTACATTGTTTTCCCTTGCCGATTGGAAGAAATAGTAACCAATTACTCTAATAGAAAACTTAAGTTTTGCATCAGTGACATTGTTCAGTTTCAGTCCTCTATAATCAGATTCTACTCCAGTTAAACTGATCAATTCCTTCTGTGATATCATCTTCTGGGCTCGGGCATGATCATAGATAGGGTAACCGGTAATCAGATGAATGATTTCCTTGGTTATCTTGAATGGTTGCTCTTCTAGCCACATGAAATCATCATGAACTCTGCTTAGAACAAACTTGACCCACTGGGGTTTGAACACACAAGGATAGGTTAGGGCTTTAGTTAATCCTTTGATTTTGATGTGTTCATGCTTGTTGTTTAATTTACCATCGGTACATAGCTCATCATAGGTGTCTCTGATTTCAACATGACCGAGTTCTTCAACACGACATTTGGTGAAGAATCTCACATCTTTGACTAACAACACTATGTCTGAGATGAGTGAAAAGGCAATTTTGTCATCCGGTTCGGAAGCAACTTTGGGAGTCAAAGAGTATTTCAGTGAGGGCTTCTCTACATTCTTAACAACTATGGGATCTTAGATCTTGGGCGCCATTTAAGATTTCAGGTAAAAACCAGTAAAGAGTCCTTAGGGTTTCAGGATTTCAAACGACAAACACTTTATACTTAGCAGATAATGGCAACTAGATAAGATCGGTAAACTAGCTTAACAATACGTTGAGATTTGATGTAAATACCTTGGATTTGCTTTGAATGAGGTTTTGATCATCTTGGAATCGCTTGCTCTGCTCTCTCGAAAACTTGGTAAGTGTAAATGATCGCGAAAATGCTTTTAAGTACACAAAATACCTTATCGAGCTCTATGCGGGTTAGGTCAAAAACATTAAATGCACTCGATTCCTCTTTAACCGATTTACTCTCTCTTTTTCGTTTTAACTGAGTAACCAAGCTTCCTTCATTTACCAACTTGACAGGCTTCCTGTATTCACTGACTTGACAAGTTTCCTGTAAAGTCCTTCAAAAGACTTTGATAGAATTTCAAACTTACTAATATATCTTAACTATGTAGATTTTGAATTTAGTACATAATAGAATAGGAACTGTTATGATTTTAACCTTCAGAGAATGCAATCCCTTCATACCTTTACTGATTAATTTGGAATAGGTGCACCTAACTCGGTAGGTAAGGTGCTTTCTTTATCTAACACAATTTCCTTCTTTTTCCAAATCATCTGTAACTTTTCTTTATTTCTTCAGTGTCTTTTCTAGGTTGATCTCTGCAATCTCCAACCAAGTGTCCAACTTTGTGACAATGAAAACATGTCATACCAGGATTTCTCCATGATCTTCGGTTGTTCATTCCAAACCTTATAAAACAGTTAGCACTAATATGTCCATATCTTCCACAACATTCACACCATATCCTTGTATTATAATCCCATGGTAATGCTGCATATTATCGGTAAGGATCTGTGTAAGTTCAGTAACCTCTAGTGTTTGTTCGATGTGCAAACCACATGTAGTTCTTTTGCTTAAACCAACACTTCTCGGTACTATGTCCATATCTATTGCAGTTTCTACAAAACCCTTTGAATTTTGCCTTCTGATAATTGTTAACAGGCTTTGTCCTACATCGATTAGATGTGTGACCATATTTATTGCAATTGTAACAATAACCATTGGACTTAGTGACATTCAGTTGCTTACCTTTTCTGATTTGGCATATGTTGGCAGTGTGACCTTGATTTCCACAGTAGTTGCAAATAGGCTTCTTTCTTTTGATGTTATTCTTGTTTCCAGCTTGCTTCGATGATTCTCCTCTCTTGGTAGTATGATTTCCTTTCTCAATAGAGTCTTTTCCTTTGTAACTGAGTCCTGCATCTCTGTTGGGTCTTCTTGTATTCAGTTGCTCATCCAACATCTTTGATGCTTCATAACTCTTCTTCAGTGTTTCTTTGGATTTCTTCTTTGTTTCAAGTTCATCGATCAACCTTGATACTTCAAGTCTCAATGCTTGGTTCTCAGTATTCTTTAGAATTGCTTCATGATGTGCATAACCTAGTTGATCTGATAGGTTTTGTTGAATTCCAATCAACCTTGTGATTTCATCATTTTTATCAGATACTAAGACTTCAAGTTGTTGTTTCTCTCTTTCTAGATCTCTTGCTTTATCCTTAGCTGTCCTCAATGCATCTAGATTTTTCAGTCATCTGTATGCTGAAATGTTCATGTTCTCTTTTCATTGCTTTTAGTTGATCAACCAATGCTTTGTTCTTTTCTTTCAATACTCCAATCATTTCTTCAGTTTCTTCAGATATACTGTTCTTAGATGATGTCTCAATTTGTTCCACTAACTCTTGAGAGTCCTACAAATCATTAGATAATTTTCTTCTTACTTTCAGAGATTTTTACATTTGCCTCTGCATGTCTCCAATCACTTGATTAGCATGATCTAGCTCTTCTTGCAGATACACAATCCTCCGAGATTGTTTATAGCCTTCCATTGATAAAATCTTTCTCTTTAGATAGTTAAACCCTTTTCCAAGATTCAAGCTCTGATACCAATTGTTAGGCCCAATATGGAAAGCTAATGTATTGAGAGGGGAGGGGTGAATCAATACTCCAAAACTTTTCTTGAATAATAACTTTACTGTTATGCATAAACCAAATAGTGCAGTAACATAAAATAAAGTTAAAACAAATAGATAACAATCATACATGATTCACTCCATAACACATATATTTTGGTTATGCAGAAAATCTTGGTTAGAGAGAAAAATTGTGGTGGGGATGGAACCCACAACTTCACTACTACAATAATAAAGAGTACTCGATTAGAGCTACATGTTTAGCTATTTTTGATAGCTTACCCTGTTAGGAGTAACAAGATCTATTAGATCTACCTTGCTAAAGGATTTTACAACACTTAATCTAAATGTTGCACCTGGTTAGAGGCTTTACAATTTATAGACTTGATTAGAGTCTTTTACCCTATTAAAGGTTTCTCTTACAACTTCACAATATTACAATAAAATCATTACAAATATCTACAACTTTACATCTAAAATGTTATAGCAGATTCTATGTGCTCGGAATAGATTACCTTGCTTATAGCATACCTTGGTAACCCATATAGTAACTCTGTTCTCCCTTCTATTTACTCTGTTCTTCGACTGTTCTCTGAAAACCTTCTCGGTGACCTCTGTGTCTCTGTAACAGTCTTCTTACATTCATACATACACCCTTAACTCATGCTGTATAAATAGATCTCTTAAGACGGTGATCCAATTCATTGCTTCGATCTTACAAACATGATTTATAACCATGTAAAATATTTCATTGGTTAGATGACCTCGAAATCATACACAATCTTCTAGTGCAATTTCCAATGTGATAATGGTTAGATGTGCCTCGATCTTGTAACACGTTTTCATGTGCATGTCCAGGTTCAATGAATCTGGTAACACGTTTTACTCGGTGTGTCATCTTTGTTGCTCGGTAGACATGATAAGATACTCGGTAGACAGCTTGGTGTATACTGCGTTCTGTGACTGCTTTCGTTTGTAACCGACTAGACTGTGCATATCGACTAAATATTTTTTTAATAGTAACCGACTAGAATATATAGTATAACTTTGACATAAAACTAATGGCAATCTGATAAGTAGTAACACTAAATATATGACTAAAATAATGACTATGATGACTAAATAAATGACCATTTAACAACAATCAATGATTAAATTAATGACTCAATATATAACTAAATTAATGACTAAATAAATGAGCAGAGAACAACAATCAATGACTAAATTAATGATTAAATATATGACTAAATATATGACTAAATTAGTGACTATCGTAACTAAATAAATGACGAGATAACAACAATCAATGACTAAATTAATGATTAAATATATGACTAAATTGGTGACTAAATATATGACTAAATCAATGACCAAATCGATGACCAAATCAATGACCAAATCGATGACCAAATTGATCAATCAAAACAACCAGTGGTCATGTGACCAAATTGATTTATGACTGACAATAAACTACCAGTGGTCACGTGATCAAATTTAGTCATTTATCTACAATTTTTGGTAGTTTTTTTAGTCATATATTGTTGTTTTTGTACTAGTGGAGATTCGTTTGATTCTTTTGAACCGGTGTTTAGTGCTCAACACTTAGTCATCTTTCACGAGTGTTGCCATCAATGTCAAAGGGGGAGATTGTTGAAAATTGACACTCATTCGGTGATTTTTGTTGGTTTTCAGTGACTAATTTTAGGTTTAGGGTTGTCATTCATGGAAACTCTTTATGGAGATTCATCCTGGTGGTCATGATTCTTCTTATCCGGAAGTAGGTGTTAACCGCTAGCGTGCTAACTGGTATTCCAGGAAGAACAAAGCATTTTTGGGTCTGGATGCTTTTTGGTGATTGCGGTGCATTGAATCATGTTCTTGTTGATTGGGCCGACTTGGATACATCATTTTATCATCATTTTGGTGATCTGCATTTATCTTTTTGGATCCAGTCAAGCCGACATGTACCTACACATTTCACTTTCAGGCCAATATGATGCATGACCTATTTTTGGATGTCGGTATATAAGTTTGATGTGGGTGATCTTTTTAGTGAATGGTGCAAATGTATACGAGCGAGAGGTGATCGAGAATTAGTTTTGGTGCAGTTTCACATGCGCATTCTTGATCTAGTAGCTGACTGAGACAGTGTACAAGGCAGAATGAAGCAAAACAAAGAAGGTGATTCAGTCAGTATTTTTGCACTTAACCATAACTCATCCAAGAATAGTAGATGCTATTTCTGAGCTCATAAATTGTAATTCATCACTATAATGAATATGTAAGTCAGTGAGACTTCCCGAATGATTGTATCCTTCCGGGCAACTATATTTGAGAAGTGAGCTCTTGGCAATGTGCCTGAATGCCTATGCATTCCCCATTTGTAATATTGTTTTGCTACTGGCCATAGTGGAATAATATTGTGGGTTCAAATCCCACCGTGGTTTTTCCCATTTGGGTTTCCATGTAAAAATATCGGCGTTGTGATCTTTTGGTTGTTTGTGTAATGCCCCGCCAGAAAACCCCGAAGGGTTTAAGTTAAAAACACTCAAATGGAGTGTAAATATTATTTTTTTTAAGATTTAATAATAAGAGTGTTAATATTAAGTCACAACATTAAGATACATTAGAGTTATCTAACACTTAAATAACACAGTGGAAGATTAAACGAACCTAAGGAGTTTCCCAACGTGATTACGTAACTTAACACCTAACTCAACTCGCGACATTAGATCCAATTAAACTGAATAACTTAATTACATGTTATTACTTGGAACATTGATATGATTTGTTCAGTGAATTAACATTACAAAGATTATGAAGCGTTCATCTATTATGATCGCAAAGCGGCTAACAAGAGGGATTTTACCCAATGAAGTTAAAACATAGTTAACTTAATAATTCACCCATTAAGGTTTAAGCATGGTTAACTTGACGAGACCATTCATTTTAGATGCAATATAAATATTATATCGAAGTTCATTTATAGATGATTAAAATGTAAATAGCCAAAAGAAATCATCCATTGTAGTTAGAATATTGCTAAGCAATGAAGCTCATTCATTAAGGTGAAAATGTATTATAGCTACATGAGATCATCCCTTTAATTAACATATAGCTAATAAGATGAGATTCATTCATTAAGGATTAAAAATGTAAGTAACATAGTGATGATCATCCATTAGGATTAAAATATAACTAACTTAATGAGTTCACTCATTTTAGTTAAAATAAAGTTAATATGAAGAAATACATTTGCTATGGTTAGGATATGAAACAACTGGATCTGCTTCTGCCGTAGGTGCCCTTGCCTCTGCTTTCGCAATGATAGGTGATAGGCGACTGCTTGGCTGCTTGCGGTGAATGAACATCGACCATTGCTTCCACCTATGCTTCTGTATACTACTCGGATGCTTCCTTTGCTTCTCGATCTCGATCTTTATCACCTTAGAATAGTAGGGCATCTGGATCTTTATCTAGAACCGCCCCTGCATCTGCATATATTATTGCCCTCGGGGCTGGACAAGGTGGTGCTGGTGAAAGACCTGGTCAAATACCTTCGCCTGGTGGTGCATAAAGTCGGAACAGAGGCAGATGTGCAAAATCTCGGGCATTATCGATGTGCAACGAAGTGGCGCGTTCATTGCCTATCTCCCACAATTAATATCCCCACCCACTCGATTCTAGAACTATTTGAGCGCCCCCTACTATTTGAAGGGCCCCCCCATATCCCCCCCAAGCTATAGTTCTATGGTTCCATAGCCGGGGGTTTCTCCATAGAAAATAGTAGGGTAATTAATCAGTAATTAATTCGGAATTAATTAACTTCAAAATACATCCATACATACTAGCACTAAGAATGAAACAAGAGAGACAAAAGCATCACATAACACAGAAATGATCTCGGAGTTCACCCCTAGAGGGCTACATCTCCGGGTCTGCTCAACTGCAAGACCCCTCAGGCAATTAATATAGTTAAGGTTACATAAGTTTCAAGTCATTTACATCTTGCCTTATAGGCGAACACAACCACTATACAACGACCACTTTGGTTAATAAATACATAAATGATTCCTTCATAGAAGTTGATCCAACTGAACACATCAAAAGAAATTACAAAGGTCTCTTGTCTGACGGTTCCCTAACCAGGGACTTGACCGACTATGACCAAACACAAGCAACCAGATGGACGACAGAGTCTAAACAAACATAACAGGGTCTTGCCATCACTTTAAACTAAGCGAATACTAATAAATTAAACTTGTCATATTTCCATTTGTCTATTTCCCAATGCCGGGGATGAGTAAAACTAACCCATTTATTTTATCAAATGTGATATCATTAACTTACTAATTTTTCCAACGGTAAATTATTAAATTTTTGTTATTTCTAATAGCATCTCATTTTAGTTTTAAAAAAAAGATCCAATGATAAAACATTTCATTTTCCAATTACTCCTAAACTTTAGTATTCCACTTCTAAATTTCCCAGATGACCTATAACATTAAAATCCGAAAATAATATATCCTTGGATAATATATTAGTTTTAAACATCACCAAATAATAATTATATTTTAATTCAAAAATCTCCCATAAAAATATAATTCCCTTACATATACTAAACAAATACACGATCTAAAGGTATGAATTAGCATATACTTCTCTATGTATATACGTGCCTAAATTAATAAAACAATGACTAAACAATAATTATTATGCATTTGAAAGTATACTCCAAATTAGGAATCAACAATTAATATATATTTATTAATATATAATATTATAAAAATTATCACAATTAACATATATTTAAATCTATACATTAATTAATAATTAATATATAATATATAACTAATAACATGTATTAATTAAAATTTAATAACATTAAAACATTTTATTTTATTTATTTTTTAAAAATCAAAATCAACATTTAATAAAATAAATAAATTTTGTTTTAACAACCACACAGTTTTTATCATTTCTCAAAAACCCAGAACTTTAATTTTACAAAATTTATATAGAAGTTATAATACAAAGTCACGAAGAAACCCAAAACATTTCGTAGAAACCCAGTTTCTAAATTTGGAGATATTGTTGACATTCTAAAACAGCATTTTCTGTCATTTCTCAAAAACCCAAATCTCATTCATTCACAGTCACAGATATATATATTTTTCCAGAATGTTCAAAACAATAAAATGGGGAAATTTTCCCAGCAAGTTCATGATTTTCCCAAAAAACCAATAGCTTTCAGATAACAAGATTTGCTCAAACACGAAACCATTTAAACATTCTTGAACCCAAAAACAAACAATATTCATAACTAATATTCAAATTTTAAGAGCATTCATGGATATTTTTAAACCAACATTTCATGAAGATCCACCCAAATACCATTTTTATTTTGATTTAGCAAAGAAACAAAAGGGAAAAACTGGGATCCTACCTCTTTAGCATTCCTGGTAAGATTCGAAGAAGAGCCCCCAACCTGCAGCTGTAGAAATCCATCCTTGCCAAAATCCCCAAATCTCCATCCCCATATTTTTTTCTTTTCCAAAAATTCAACAACCCCCAAAATATTTTTCAACCTAGGTTAAATGGGAACCAATTTTGACCTAATTTTTAATTTTGAAATTTAAGCCCTTTTAAAATAAAAAGAAATAATAATTCTTTTCAACTATTAAATTAATTTAACTTGATTTTCTAATTAATATACTTCTCTCTTATTTAATCTTAATTTTAATTTCTCAATATTAATTAAGCCAACATTTATATTTTGAACTATTGACAAGGGTAAAGTATTTAAATTAAATTAATTTCCAAAATCAATCTTTTACATTATATCAAACTTTACAAATTAAAAATGATTTTCTTTATATAATAAAATTCACCCTTTCTTTTCCAAAATGCAAAAGTGGTTAAATTAATAACTTTAAATATTTCCTTTTTTTTAAAACGCATAAACTAATTAAATTCATTATTTAAAATTAACCATTATTAAATTCGCTACAACATAAATAAAGCGATCCTTTTAATTAATGATTAATCACCTAAAAGAAACCTATTTATTTTGATTTCTCAACTACTAATGCGTAAATGAACACATTAATTCAAATTACATACTTAAGCTTGCTACAAATATAAATAAAGTGATCTCTTAAATTAACGATTAATCATATAAAAGAAAACTATCTATTTTAAATTTCTCAATAACAAATGCGTACATCCACACATTAATTGGAATTAAATATTTAGGATAACATACTCCATTTACCACACGCAAGGCACATAAACCAAGAAAGTCCACCAATCACACGACACGCAACCCAAATGACAAAGGAACCCTATGGACCACACACGACGCTCACCTGATCATGGCTAAGACAAGACGAGAGTTTTATGACCACCTAATCCAAATCCTAAGGATGAAGGAGGTATACTCAACCCTGTGAATCCCAATGGAGATGAGCCCCACACCTAGGCGATATAGTACCTGCAATCTCCTACACCCATGAGTCACGCAAGCATATATATATATATATATATATTCAATGAAGGCGTTAGCTCGAGATTTACAACAAGAATTAGGGAACAATTACATTTACACAAGAATCGATGCAAAAGCACAATAATAGGTACGCACAATATTCATATAGTCTAATCTACAACATTACATAACGGTAAATCCACCATTCAAGAATGCCACGTAGGAAGTCAACCAAGGTCAAACGGGTTTTACAAGGCCAACTAGGGTAGGGGCATTACAGTTTGTTATTTTTTTTTTGCATTTCAGTTTGAAGTGTATGCTTATGGTGATTAAAAGTTAAGTTTGAAAATCTACTAACCGGTATATCACTGATTCACCCCCCCCCCCCCCCCCCCACCTCTCAATGATCCCTAAATCCAATAAATTGTTGGCAACCATATAATAAATATTTAGTGTAAATGCATTCTTTATAGGGTAACTCTTATTATTTTCAAATCAAGAGATATGAGTCGCAGACTTAAATGGATGAAGTTCAAATTTAAAGGAGTGTTTCCTAATACAAAGGTAGTACATCATTATGGCACCATCTTTAATACCAACCTAGGACTTGTTGACTTGGTAGAATGCCATGCAAGGTTTAGTGTATCAAATACAACTCACACAACAAATAATTTGGTCTAAAGTGGATTTCATATGGCTAGAGGTGTTCCAATGTCTCTAGAGTCACCAAAGTTAAAGTTACAGTGCATCCATTTCTACAACATAGATTCAAGGAAAGTCATAAAGGAAGGGAAGATTTTTGTTGATTTCATTGACAATCAAGGTAAATAAATCTTGCAATAACTACTTATGTGATTAAAAAATTGATATTAGTTTACCAAAAGAGATACCATATTTATGTGGAGAAACTATTTCAAGAAAAAACTTGTTTAGAGAAACAGGGCAAGTGTATTATTACTCTTCAAAAGATATATAACAACACAATAATACACTTCATTATACTTCTCCAAATAGACCCAAAAACACCTAAAAACCTATAAGAAATTTTTGATGAAACAACTATTCCATGACTTCAATTTATAGCAAACTGGGAGATGGAAAATAATTGTTGTTTCCCAAAACAAAGGGTAAACTACCTCTTGTAAAAATCCACGCCTTGGAGAATGAATAGACAAGAGACATTATAAAATAATTAAACTCTTCAAGTAACTCTATCTTAGGTGTGTCATAACCAAAGACACTTAGACCTTTGACATTCCAGATTCTTTGTAACTCTCCCTTACACTTCAGATCTCCAAATGTACCCCTATTCTCCTCCCAAACTTGGGAATTCATTTGGACATGGAAAGAAGTGTATTTTTCCATTTTAATTTATTTATATAACCTCTTCATGTTCACCTCTTGAAAATGCAATTGCAATTAGCCGTAAAGTACAGATATTTAATATTTTCCTCACATGAGCTAGAAAACATTTTACAAGGAACATGAGGACTTGTGAATGGCTTGAGATTGCAAGTTTAATGTCACCTTATCCTAAAATCCTCCCACTTGAAATTATTCATTGCAATTACATCCAAGAGATACATAAAATAAAATTAAGTATAGTGATCAACACCAATGGCCTTCCTACACCAACAGAACTTTATGTTGGTCACCAACTTCATAAGAGAAACTACAACATTATCCAAAGTGTCAACATTATCTATCAATACCTTACCATTCTCAACCATTTCTCACACAAAGTTATATTGAACATCAATATTCTTAGTATGATTATGATCGTGGGATTATTAGTCAAATCAATAGCACTCTAACTATCACATGTGATCTTCACAGTCCTATAATCAAAACCAATGCCAATACCAAGTATCTATAAGGTCATACTACCCCATTAGAGGCATATTTAGCAACCATATACTCTACATCAATGATGAAAAAAAAAATTGGTATGCCTCTTACTCATCTAACTCGTTGCTCTTCCAAACAAAGTAAATACATAGCCATTAGTGCACCTTCGACTATCTAAGTCACCCACCCAATTTACATCAACAAAATCACGTATTTTCAATGAATTAACCACATTAATAGTGCCATGATAAACCAAATCATAACTAGAATTACCTTGCAAATATCTAAACACCCTCTTAACAAAATTCCAATTCTCTTTACCAAGATTAGACATAAACCTACTCAAAGTTGTCATTGCTTTGGCGATATCTAGTCTAATTTAAACCATTGTATGCATAAAAATTCCAATGGAACTAGCACAAGGAACCTTATAAATATCCTCAAAATCATCATAGATCTCAAATGCATGTCTAAAATCAACTTAGTACCAACTAGAAATGAATACTATATGGCTTATAGTCATGCATATTAAACCTCTACAAAATAGTATCAAGATACTTACTCAATCTTAACCAAAGCTTTTTGTCAACCCAATCTCTATTGATCTCCATCCAAAGAATATATTTATCATCCCCCAAGTCCTTCATATTGCAAAAATTTTGGGCCTTAGATTCTCTAATCATCACCTTGTTATTACTAAGAAACAACATATCATCAACATACAAGACAATAATTAGTATTTGAACATCAACTACCTTAATACAAACACAATGATCCTCCTCACTCCTTATAAGACTCGCTTTCCTCTAAAGATAGAGCCTCCCTATAAGATCTAGTTTCATTGTCAATATTCAACAAAGAAAAATTACAATAGCCATTTGGTGGGATATACCTGTCAAAATGACTCTATTTTCTTTTTGACCTCTCAAAGTAGGAGTAATGGGCTCTACATGTTCATCTTCCTATGTGTGTTCATTCTACACATAATCTAAACTCTCTAACTCTCTTATTCTTCTTTATCCTTAGATCCATCTTGTTGTTCTTCAACATGTACATCTTCCTACTTCTCAATCGTTATCTTGAAGTGCAACATATTTTTCTACTCCTTTGGTTGTTCTTCACTTGAGTAAGGTCTAAACTCCCTGAAAAATAACATTTCTAGAAAAGATCGTTCTATGAGCTAGAGGATTCCAAAGCTTAGAACTTTTTACATTCCCATTGTAACCAATTAATATGCATTTCTAAGGTTTTGGAACCATTTTAGATCACTTCTCTTGAGGCACATGAACAAAATCCTCACAACCAAATACCCAATTAATGATAATTAGAGATTTCTAGAGAAAATATGTTATTGCTATAGGACATGCTAATCATGATTCCCAATTGTATACCTTTTCTTCCTTTGGTTCTGTCAACTTTGATCATGGTTTGACTATAGATAACACTAATTCTTTTAGCATGTAGAAGGAGATACAATTTGGTTATTTGAACCTTAGAGTTCTATCCTCCTCATTAGTTCCTACATATTGCATTGATATGTTATCTCTTTCACTTCCCACTTCTTTGGGATTGAGGGTTCCTACATTTTTGTTTTCTTATGATTTAGGACAATGGGATCTTCACATTTGTGTTCCCAATATAGTTGATTGAGATTATTACTTGACAAGAGTATCAAACTTGTTTAGTGAATCTCATTTTATAGAGTTGGTAGGCCCTATTGATGATGACCATATCAATGATGTTATCACTACATCTACATCTTTAGATCATATCCTACACCAACCTTCACATGGAGCATTTGAGAAACTTTTATATATCACATCATTATTGTTGGAACTTGTGCATCATTTAGAGACTCGCATTCTTCTCACATGGAAATATTTCATGCACCTATGTACAAATTTCTTCCTTCCATGAGGGAGAAATATTGTTCAACATCAAAGGATCACATTGTACATTTTTCTTCAAGCATCTTTCATCACTGCAAGATCTATCATCTTGGGGGTTCCATAGTATATCTTTATCTCTTCTATGTGGGGAATTTTTCTTGTACTTATGTTATATAAGTAGCCTATGGGGGTTCATGATGAGTACTTCATTCTATCCTCTATCTTCTTCACTTGTACATTCTCTTTAAATGTATCATTTCTCTCTTTCAAAGAGGTATTTTTTAACAAATTTCTTCCTTTACTTTATTTATGAAATTTGTAAATGGGTATCTAATATGACCTAGTTTTAAAATATTCACCATTATATTTATCCATCCTAAGTTTCACTTGGAGGGTGTGTTAGTGTAAATAGGATCGTTATTAAACTAGTTAACATATCACTCTTTTTAGGTTGACACATTCACACTTGCTCAATCTTTAACTAGAGACCCTTTATATTATGTCTCACTTAATGTGGTTGAGACACATGTACTCACCTCTTGATAAACATATCTCGTACACACTAAACATATGCTCTAATATTGGTCATATGAGCTAGCATGTGTTGCACATTTGGAGGGGTAGCCAAACATTAAGTCCTACCTCCACTTCCTTATCTTTATATGCAAATTTTCTTATTGTAAATTTGGCACTCTAAATCTATAATTTAAAATACATGTATGATTATACTCATTATTCACTTGAAGTTATTTTTGTTCTTATTTTTGGTCTTGGATAACCTCATGGGAGCTTCACTTAATGAGCCTACATTATAGCACGTGCATTCATGGAATACTAAAGAATCCCCCTATTTTCAAAAATATTTCCCTAAACTCCTTTTTTTTACCCCCTCCCAATACATAGCCCGAACTAAAAGCCCCCCTATTTTCACCAAATTTTATATTTTTCAGTCAAAATTAAAAACCCCCCTATTTCACCAATAGGCAATTTATTGCACCCTCATTTTTGGGATATTAAACCCCCCAATATGAATGCACGTGATATAATATTGCCTAGCTAGTGAAGCCCCCATGGCTAACCCCAACATAAATTCCTTTATACAAAAGGTATGGATGTTGGTACATGGCACACAGCTCAAATATTTTTCCATACTCCCAAGGTACTTCAAAGTACCATTTTATTACCATCCATCCACTTCTTCCAAGAGAATCCTCAATCACTTATTTCATGTTAGTCTCCTAATGTAAGCTTGAAATTGTGAAACTTGTCCCCATAGGACATGGTAGTGCTATTGGCCACCATAATTTGAAAATAATTATAAGCATATACATAGTGGTACAGTCGATTAGCATATTTTTGCCTTATAAAATTATGAGTGCTACCACAATCTATCAAGACCATTATATTATCTCCTATAATATAGCCAATAAAATTAAATATTTGGGTGGAAGAGAACCTATCCAACACATGAATACAAAATATGACTGTTAGGAGTGGATTGTGGATTGGTGGAAGCCATCTATTTTTTTACATCTAAAAATTCTTAGGATTTATTGGGTGCCATGGTAGATTCAATGATATACAAATATCTCTCTTGACATGTATGACCCCTTCTCATGTTTGATCATAATTGGAATAGTCTTGTTGATGGGTTCTTTTACACACTCAATATATTAGCTAAAATACTATGTGTACCTCTCCGCTTGTGGGAGGTGATCAATATCCTAAAAGAAAATTAACAATCTCAATCTCTGTATAACTTGGTCTTAACCATGAAAGATGAATCAATGAACATGTTGTATTTTACAAGCTATTCAGACAATTAGGTGGTTGTATGCACATATATAATCATTTTTATATTTAATCATGCATGCACAAACTATTTTACTAAATTGATCATAAGGGTCTAAAATTTATGAGAACTAAAGGTGTTTGGGAAAATCTATAATTGCTTGTAAAGCATGCCACTAAATATTATAGCTCCAAAAATTAGAGAAATGAGCATTGTAATAATCCTAGCAAAATATTTTGACAAATAAAATTTAAATTTATAAATTATAACCGTATATTGTAAAAGCCCAGATCTCTCCATATTTTCTTGCCTTCATTGATAAACCAAATTAAAAATAAAGGCAATAATATATATAATATTCTAGATCATTTTTTATTTATAATAGGATTTGAAATACATAAAAATATGTTGTAATAAAAATATAAACAATAGCTATAGTAGCAATAATGATAATTAAAAGTACTATTATTAAACCCGCCACAAAAAACTATAAATTATACAAACTTGGAAGAACTTGTAACTCATGAAAGTTTATTAACGACCTCTAATTAAAATTGTAATATAGAAACAAAATGATTTCATCCTTATTGAAACCAAATGGTTTTCATCCTCTAGTCTCCAACAAACCTAATGATTTTTATCCTAAGATCTTATTGATTGAACACAAGTGTTTAGAACAATTTTGACAAGAGTTTTTTGGTGTAGAATGGAAGCTCCTTAAATGATTGCATTCATCACTTTAAATAATTGAAACCTATAACTAGTAATGAATTCCACCCAAAATAGCAAGTGACATGTATTGCGGTAGATGTGGTCATTATTTTTTGACTCCCTTTTCCCATTAAATTTTGAGTTTTTCATTTCCCACTTAACTTTGAATTGCCCTTTATTGCACTAGGCAACAATTTTTCCTCTTTTCTAGCTTTGACAAATGTAAAATTTATTGACATGTTCTCCTTTGTCAAAAATATTCAACCCTCTTTTAATATTTTTCACCTTTTGGAAAAAATGTTTCTTCTAGATTAAATTGTATTAATCTTTTTGGATCAATGTTTTGGATCACAGTCCATGCTCCTGTAAGCATTTGCATGAAGATTGCATTAATGATTTGTTATGTTGTCATTGATGTCAATTAACCGGTAATAATGTTATTGGTATAATGTTGTTTTGTAACTGGTAGGAAGAGCAAGTGAAAGGAAACTGTAACCGGTAGGTTAGTTTGTGGAGTAAACCAGTATTGCTAAGTGTTGGAGAGTTGAAACGGTAAACCCTACCTATTGTTTTGATAAACTCTAACCGATTAAGTTTGGTGAATTGGTTATATTGGTTTATGATCTGATGACGAGCAGTAATGATTATAACATGTATGCATATTGTATGAAGAGAGTTTCAAAGTGATTTTGGCGCATTGAGTTAATGTTTTTTGTCTTGGGAATGAGCAAGTATATTGCATGTAATGCAAAGCGTGTGATGAGTTACGAAGTTCGATGAAGTGGTGATCAAGGAGTGGTCGAGGCTTTCTTGAATGATGTGTAGATATTTTTATGTAATCCAATGGTCATACTTGAACCAACTTGTTTGTAATCTCTATGAAAATTAGGCTTTTATTGTGTTACCGACCTAGTTGATTTGTTTATAAGGTCGATGAGTTGTTTTAGTTGAAGTGTTGGCAAAGATCAGTTGAGTGTGTGGTTTCTGAACCGGTTGATGTATCTACAGTTTGAGTAAAGGAAGATAGGAGCATGAAAAGGATCTGAACAAGCAAGTGAAGTGCTATTCAAACAAATCAGCAAACTCTTGTTGTTTTCTAACAATTACAACAGTTAAATCCCCTAAACGGGTAAGCTCTAACAAGCTTGGTGTTATTCAAATCCTCTAACAATGTGATCCATTATCTTGGATTCTAAATCCTTTACAAAGGTTACTCCTCATAGGGTATTGCTTATAACAAGGCATTATAGTCAATCCCTTAACCGGGTGGTTCCTAACAGGATCAGTTCTTAACAGGACTTTTTGTAAAAGCTTTAACAGGTTTGGCTCCTAACAGGGCAAACTTCAAAAGAGTTCAGATAGTTATCTTGTGAGTCTCATCTCACCGTGGTTTTTCCCATTTGGGTTTCCATGTCAAAAATATTGTGTCAAGTGGTGAATGTTTTTGTGGTTATGTTTTTATGGTTGATTTGCTTAACTACTTGTTCCACTTTGATAAGTCATGATAACCGGCAGTAATATGAAGTTTTACTTATATCAGTAAAAGTATTTGAATGGTTATAAGTTTCAAGTTGTTTATTGTTATTTGTTGTAACAGTTAACCGGCTTAGTTTGACAGTTTTTATCTTCACAGAGATATTGCATTGATAGTGTAGACACCTAAAATTGTCCAATCTAATTAAATAAATATTTTATTTATTTAATTACTTTAGCCTAATTCTTCTATTAATTAAATAAATCTTTATTTATTTAATTAATTCATTTATCCTCTTCTAGCCTTATTTCTCATTTAAATAAATACATTTATTTATTTAAATTATCCTTTTCCTGAATTAAATAAATATTTTATTTATTTAATTGATCTCACTTCCTCTATTAATTAAATAAATCTTTATTTATTTAATTAATTCATTAACCTTTTTCTACCCATGACACATGTCATTCATCTCTTAATTCATATACTACCTATCCCTTTCATTATTTTATTATTTCCTCTACCTACCCTTTAATCATAGCCGACCTCTTTTACACCTCTCAATCTTATCCCTCCATTTCTTATAGTGTCTTCTATATAAGGAGATGCTTCCTTCATTATCAAACCCTCCTGACTACTTGATCAATTGACTACACTATGCTTTGCACCTTCATATGCGATCCTAGTTGCAACCACATTCCATTCTTTGTTGAGCTCTTGTGCACATAAAATCTGAGAGCAAATATATCAAGCAAGATCAATGGAGATAGGAAGAATGGAGATTCAAACCCTATTGGACATGTGATGGTATAATCTTTGTGATTTCATTTGATTTGCATTGTCTTAGGTAATCTTCATATGTTATGGTGGATCTTTGTTGTTGTTAGGCTAGGGTTTTGTTGTTGAATCCATTTAGTCTTTCAATATTGTTATAATTGTTATCCATTTTCACCGTATACAGATAGTTCTAAGTTTACTTTGAGAGATTGATTTTGAGATTAGTGAAGTTTTATCAGTTTTTCTATCTACTGATTCACCCCCCCCCCCTCAGTAGTTGACCAGATCCTTGTTCTTTCATCATACCATCAATTGGTATCAGAGCACATCTCAAGTCCTCTAAGGTCTAAGCCTAATAGCTTGAGGAAAAGATCTTGTAGATCTTGATGAAGAAGGAAGGTCCGAAATTTAATAGAGAGAACTATAGGATATGGAGTAACAGAATGAAAATTTATATCAAGTCTTGGAAACCAATACTGGGAACATGTTAATACTCGATATGTTGCACCTATTGGGATTATGACTGATGATCAGAAGAAAGAGCAAAAAGAAAATAATCAAGCACTGGAGGCTATTATCAGTTCTTTATCTGATGTTGAATATGTTGATGTTCATGGTTTGGAGACTGCACATTATGTATGGAAGAAACTTGAAGAGATTTATAGTGGTGATGAACATGTGAATATTGCCAAGGAAGAGAGTTTAAGAGGGAAGTTTGATGACATGTTGATAGCTGAAGGTGAGAATATCCAATAGTATGGTCAGAAGATAAAAGAGATAGTTGGTAAGATTAAGAGTGTTGGTGGTAAAATGGATGATACCACAGTAGTTAGTAAGGTATTGAGAACTCTGCTACCGGTCTATGTTATCCGAGTTGTAGCCATTCAGGAGTTGAAATCTATTGACAAAACCAAGGTAACCCTTGATTCCATCATTGGTAAA
Organism: Cryptomeria japonica; assembly: GCF_030272615.1. Lineage (NCBI taxonomy): Eukaryota > Viridiplantae > Streptophyta > Pinopsida > Cupressales > Cupressaceae > Cryptomeria > Cryptomeria japonica. The sequence goes on from NC_081409.1 coordinate 73,841,241, forward strand.
CTTACTTCTTTTGAATTAAATGGTTATGATGGTAGTATTCAGAAATTTGAATCAGCATTTAGAGCTTCTATTTCTAACCCATCTATGAGAAAAAATGGAGATGTCAATCATAGTTATGAATCTAGATTCAGCAGAGAAGTTGATGATGAAGAGAGTTTAGTTGACCTTGAAGCATTGTTGGCCAAGCGGTTGCCCAGAGGTACCAGAAAATATAGAGGTAAATTACATTTGAAATGTTTTGCATGCAACAAGATTGGACACATAGCTGGTATCAAAGCTATTCTCGGGTCCTCTAAGGTTTAAGCCTAATAGCTTGAGGAAAAGATCTTGTAGATCTTGATGAAGAAGGAAGGTCCAAAGTTTAATAGAGAGAACTATAGGATATGGAGTGACAGAATGAAAATTTATATCAAGTCATGGAAACCAATACTAGGAACATGTTAATACTTAATATGTTGCACCTACTGGGATTATGATTGATGATCAAAAGAAAGAGCAACAAGAAAATAATCAAGCACTAGAGGCTATTATCAGTTCTTTATCTGATGCCGAATATGTTGATGTTCATGGTCTGGAGACTGCACATGATTTATGGAAGAAATTTGAAGATATTTATAGCGGTGATGAACATGTGAAGATTGCCAAGGAAGAGAGTCTAAGAGGGAAGTTTGATGACATGCGGATGGCTGAAGGTAAGAATATCCAACAGTATGGTCGGAGGATAAAAGAGATAGTTGGTGAGATTAAGAGTGATGGTGGTAAAATGGATGATGCCACAGTAGTTGGTAAGGTATTGAGAACCCTGCTACGGGTCTACGCTATCCGAGTTGCAGCCATTCAAGAATTGAAATCTATTGACAAAACCAAGGTAACCCTTGATTCCATCGTTGGTAAGCTTACTGCTTTTGAATTAAATGGTTATGATGGTAGTATTAAGAAATCTGAATCGGCATTTAGAGCTTTTGTTTCTAACCCATCTATGAAAAAAAGTAGAGATGTTAGTCATAGTTATGAATCTAGATCTAGCAGAGAAGTTAATGATGAAGACAATTTAGTTGAGATTGAAGCATTGTTGGCCAAGCAGTTGCCCAGAGGTACCGGCAAATATAGAGGTAAATTACCTTTGAAATATATTGCATGCAACAAGATTGGACACATAGCTGCTAATTGTCTTAATGGTGGTAATGAGTACAAGCAAGACAAGTTCAAGAAGTACAAGGGAAAAGGAAAGAGAGATTGTCTTATTGCAGTTGATGATGGTATCACTGATGAGGAATCCGATAGTGATGTTAATGAAGACATTGTGTTTGTAGTCATTAAAGAAGAAACATCTGATCAGAAAGCTTTAGTTTCACGAATGGATAATTCTGATGATTGGATCATTGATAGTGGTTGTTCAATCACATGACCGATGACTGGAGCAATTTTTTTTCTTTGAAGGAATTTGATGGCGGAGTTGTAAGATTTGGTAATGACTCACCCTGCATGGTTAAAGGTAAGGGAACTATTTCTCTTAATGGAAAGAGAAGTGCAGATGATGTCTATTGGGTTGAAGGTCTAAAGCACAATCTGTTGAGTGTTGCCCAACTCAATGACAGAGGATATCCATTGTAGTTTTAAAATGGTATGTGCAAAATCTATGGGAGCAAAGGTGAATTGATTGCAACCCGCAAGCAAACTAAAGGTAACCTGTTTCACCTGAATCCTAAAGTCAGCAACTGTTTAATTGCTAGAGTAGATGAAATTTGGCTTTGGCATGGGAGATTTTGTCATTTGAATTTTGATAACATTGTTAAAGTGAGTAAGTCAAAGACGGTGAGAGGTTTTCCTCAATTGGACAAACTGGTTAATGCTCTATGTAAGGAATGTCAATTGGGAAAGATGACATCCTCAACTTTCAAGAGCAAGTCTTTTTCAGCAGAGCATCTGTTAGATTTGGTTCATACAGACCTATGTGGACCAATAAGGAGTAAAAGTATTCAAGGTGATAGATATTTCATGATCTTCACTGATGATTGCTCAAGGATGATGTGGGTCACATTCTTGAAGGATAAAACAGAGGCATTTGGTAAGTTCAAGGCATTCAGGGCCTTAGCTGAAAAGGAGAGTGGAAAGAAGCTAAAGTGTTTGAGGATAGATCAAGGCGGAGAATTCACTTTTGAGGAATTCACTAGATATTGTGAAGAGAATGGTATCAAATGACAGTTTTCTGCACCCAGGACACCATAGCAGAATGGTATTGCAGAGAGAAACAACCGGCCAGTTGTTGAAGCTGCTAGGACGATGTTGATACAAGGAGGTGTAGCGAAAAAAATTTGAAGAGAAGCTATCAGCACAGTTGTCTACACAATGAACAGGATTTTGGTAAAAAGAGGTTAGGACATGACTCCTTATGAATACTAGTATGGTAGATCACCTAATGTTGGTTATTTCGAGATATTTGGTAGCAAATTTTTTATTAAGAGAGGTGACTATGTTAGAAAATTTGAGGCTAAAAGTGATGAAGGTATATTTCTTGGTTATTCCACCAAGAGTAAGGCCTACAAGTGTTTTAACAACTGGACACGGAGAATCATAGAGAGTGTTGATGTTCGAGTGGATGAGTATTCTAAATTCTCAGGGGAAACCAGTGTGGGGAAAAAGGATGAAGATCCTTGCATTTTGTTTTTGGAACCAGAACCTGTGAAACCTGAAACCAGTAAAGAGAATACTAATGTACCAGTTCAACCAGAATAGGTAGATTCAGAAGAAGATGATGATAATGAAAATGAACCTGAAGATAATGATCATGTTATTCCAAGGTATGTGAGACTCAATCACAATCTTGAATAGATTATTGGAGATAAGGATGCTGGTGTACTAACCAAAAGAAGAATCAGAGAGAATTTTTGCATGATCTCCACTATTGAGCCTAGAACTGCTAAGGAAGCATTTGGTGATGATCATTGGGTTAAAGCTATCAAGGAGGAGCTTGAACAAATTGAGAAGAACAACACATGGACTCTAGTACCCCGACCGGTAAATAAAAATGCAATAGGTACTAAGTGGGTTTTTAGGAACAAGTTGAATGAAGATGGTGTTGTAGTTCGCAACAAAGCTAGATTGGTTTGCAAAGGTTATGCACAAGAAGAAAAAGAAAATTATGGTGAGACTTTTGCACCAGTGGCCAGACTGGAAGGTGTCAGAACCTTACTAGCTTTTGCAGCTCATAAAGGATTCAAATTATATCAAATGGATTTGAAATCTGCATTTTTGAATGGAATACTAGAAGAAGAAGTATACATTGAGCAGCCAGATGGTTATGCTTTAACTGACAAGAAGGATGTGGTATGTAAGTTGCTCAAGGTACTATAAGGATTAAAGCAAGCATCGAGAGAATGGTATGAAAGGCTTCATTCACACCTAATGAAGATAGGGTTTTAGAGAACCGGTGAAGACAACAACATATATCTCAAATCTAAAGGAGATAAAATACTGGTTAGTGAAGTGTTTGTAGATGATATCATATTTGGTGGAAATGATGACATGAGAAATGACTTTGCAAATGTAATGAAAAGTGAGTTTGAAATGTCTCTAGTTGGAGAGATAAAAAATTTAAAGCAAATGAAGAGTGGTATTTTCATCACACGGTCTAAGTATGTGAAGGAGGTATTAAAGACATTTGGTATGAGTGACTATAAACTAGTTGGGACACCAATGGTTACAGGTTGTAAGTTGTATAAGGAAGATGAATCCATATCTTTTGATGAGAAGTTGAAGTTGAAGTTGAAGAAGAAGTTGAAGAAGAAGAAGATGAAGAAGAAGAAGAAGTTGAAGACTCAACAAGAAGACACCAAGGAGTGTCGGTGTAATGATCTAGAATCTGAGCTAGAGGCCAAGGATAAATAATATCAACAGCTAGAAGGAGATATGGAGAATCTCCTAAATGACCTTGAGAAATGTCAAGATGAGCTCAAGGTGAGATCCGGTTTGATGGCAGTAGTGATGCCTTGGGCAAAACGTTGAAGAAGCAAAAACACTCCAAAGGCACCAGAGTATTAGGAAGTGGTGTCGGTGAATGCTCCACCAGCACGAATGTCCCCCACAATGACATTTTGTTTATCTCTTGAAATGCAGATAACAAGGGATGGATCTTCACAATTCGAAATACTCCCAGGAAGAAGGTTGATCTAACCACAACCGGTGAAGACATGAAACTAAGAATGAAGACCAGTGCTACAAGAAGGAGGAAGAATGTGGATCCCAAAGGAAAAGGGAAGATAGGAGAAGGTAGCTTCACTGGAAGTAAGAATAGAAGAAGACAGCATAGAAGACCTCCTACCGGGAGAAGACAAGGAAATGCTACCACCCAAAAGACAAAGCAAGTGTGGGAAAAGAAGGTATCAAATGGAAGAATTGTAGAAAGTGAACATCCCAGGATCCATCCCCGAAGAAGCAGTCATGGAGATACTAAACCGGTAAGATCTCCTCATGCATAGCAAAATAAATTTGTAAGTCATATGCCATCATTTACCAGCTACTTCTTCTCTTGCAAAGATTATGGTCATAGGGCAGATAAATGCATAAAGAGGTCTACAAATAAGAAAGTTGTCCATCCAAGAAGTAATGCATATGGCCATAGTATGTCAATATGTAGAAACATGCATAGATCTGCTCCTATGCATAATAAAAAGAGTCCATTTGCTGCCTCAAGAAATTTAAACTATGTATGTTATATCTGCAATGGACTTGGCCATAGAAGTAATGAATGCAGGAACAGGAAAGTTCAATCACGTGACAGTCAATACAACAACTATGCTCAATATGAAAATGGGTATAAAGCATATGAGAGACAAGGGGCTGCATTGAACAAAAGGAGAAAGCCCCCTACAGGATCAAGAGGTCCACTGGTTCCAGTAACCTGTTATACAACATGACCAGAAGAACATGGTTTAACTGATATGATAGAAGGTCCTCTAGTCAAGTGTTTGGTTTAAATATTATTTACTTCTACAGCAATGTTTCCGGTCATGAGGCAGAATCCGGCAAAGCAAGGATGATTCATCAAAAGAAAGTAAGACCTGCTCCCAAGACTGAAAATGAGAAGAAAAATGAGACCAAGTAGGTTTGGAGTAAGAAGGAAGAGAGTAGGACCATGGACCAGCACTGTGCATTCAATGCACAGCTGATATCTCCTAAGGCTTAAAGGAGATGTAGGCCCTTGGGGGCAGTAACATATTGATTAGATCATTCACCCCCATGATTGATAAGGACAAAAGAGTAGATAGGTGTTAGAGGAAGGTGCTTCGGTAGAGATGATGGACCGGTGTAGGAAACTGATATGTGCAGTATGGTATTGATATGACTAATAACCGGTAGTGTGAATTATGTAAGACAATGAGGTCCAAGATCATTGCAATAATTCTGGTAGCGTGTATTGAGGTGTTTTATGTCTCAGGTGGTATTGGAAAAGACCTGAATGACATATGTTGGCCCGGTAGTTGATCTCGTACGCGTGCATTCTTTGTGGGCCAATCGGTTTGATATGTGGCATGATAGTGATATTGTATGGCATTGTGCACACCTAGGATCGTGTCATATGATGTGGTGGAAATTGTGGAGTTGATAGATCATTAGATTGATCACATATGCACACCTCAACTTGTATAAGGGGTAGTTTGGCTCCGGTTTAGAATCTAATAGACAAATGAAGACCTGAGATGTATGACTTAGGGGGAGTTGACAGCCACAGGGGGAGTGAAAACATTTATGGTTGTACCGATATGATTGTGTCTTTGGATATGTCCGGGGTTGTGAGATATTTCAATGCCTGCCCATTTGAAATCACAACTGGACCACCGAGAGTGTTGTCTGCAAAAGAGGAGAGTTGCCTGCACAAGAGAACATACAGTTGGTATCGGAGAAGATACAATTGGTATCAGTGTCATCTTCAACACTTGATATCAAAAAATTGGGGTCAGAATAACATCTGCATATCAAAGGGAGATGATCCAGTCTGACTGGCAAGTAAGTTTTATTCACTAACACGTGTCTTCAATTGGTTTAAGACTTGTATATGCAATAGGGTTATGGTTTGTATATACACTTGGTTGTTGAGCAATTGGTTTCAGTTGGTGGTTGAGCCCTCCATCTCAAGTTTTGTGAATTGAGAGACTGCAATGTATGATGGTCAAAGGAGGAGAAGCATTTGGTAGAAAAAAAAAAGTGGGGGGGGAGAAGAAAAAAGTATCAGTGCCCAGTAGACACCAGGAGGAGAGAAACCCTGTCAGTGCCCTTTGCCATTGTTGTCAAAGGGGGAGAGAGATTATATAGTATGTCGCATACTACATGTGTGAGAATCCATGGAACACACAAAGGGGGGGAGAGAATCTGTAGTATTTCGGATACTATATGTGTTGACATCTATGCCAAAGGGGGAGATTGTTGGCATTGTGTTGTCATTGATGTCAATCGGTAAAGGATGGCAACTGGTATGGGACATTGATGAGAAGGTTTGTCTGGTATAGGATGGCAACTGGTATGTGAGATTGATGAGAAGGGTTGTATGTCATTGGTACACAAGTTGGTGTTGACTTGTGTTGACATAAGGACTAGAGATCGGTATTGGATAACGACCAGTAAGTGATTTGTTGGCAGTTCATTGTTGCCAACCAACAAGTGGATCTGCATGGTGAGCTAATGTAGAAGTGCCAACCAATATGATGTGTGGATGTGAAACAGCAGGACTCCCACCAGACAAAGTTGTAGTCACCGGATGAAGAAGATATCACAGGAAGAAGAGAAGACTAACAAAGAGTGTGCCCAACCGGATCACATGTGCTTGTTTGAAGACATGCCTACTTAGACAAGGAAGCCATATTAGTGCAATGTTGGATGCAGATGACAAGGATCCACTCCCACCGGTAAGTGAAGCTTGTCTCCTATTATGTATGGAATGCATAATAGTCCTCCGAGATAAGACAAAAGAGTAGAAGGCAGGTGATTGAAGGCTCACCTTGGATCAACCAGTGAAACACTAAGTTGCCTTAGGTGCATGAGATCATATATATGCACCAGATCAGTCGGGTAGACATGGTGAGTTGCTTGTACACAGAAAGAAGGATATGTGTCACTTTGACAAAATAGTTTATAGGAGAAACGGTCAAATGATGAAGAAGGCAAGGTTGAGCAATTGCAGACAAAGAGTGCAACCGGATTGAAGATGGAGTTTGTTGAAGGTTGATGACATGGTGTCATCAAGGTGGTTGTCGATAAGTATATCCACCAGTAAAGATGATAAGGTGCAGATGTGAAAGGTTCCCATCTATTGAAGATGTGCATGAGGTAGGATGGCAAGTGTGTTGACCAATTTAGGTGTTCTACTAGAAGAGAATAAAAGTGAACGTTGAAGGCAGACCGGTTAGGGTATAATCGGAAGATAAACCTAGTTGTGTGCTACTAGTCGATGACCAAGTTGGTCCGACATAGTGAGCCAAGGTGGAAGCCAACAAAGGTGCCACGTGAAGGTGAAGTGGCATGCATGCACAGGTCGATGTGGTGTGTCAATGAGGTTGTTGGCGGTTGGTCCAACATTTAAGGGTGACTGCAAAGCTCGAGGAAGGATGGCAGAGGATTGCGGCTAGAGATCAAGGAAACAGCAAAGAGCTAGTACAGACTGATCTTTCAAATTGAAGTGGGTGAAGGAAACCACATCATGCAGGTGATTGACTAGACACAAGGCCGAAAATCATGCTACAGATGGCTAAAGATAGAAGACGTGAATCTCAAGGTAAACAAAATGATGATGCTCATTGATGGGGTTTTGATCATCGGTCAAGGACATGATATCTAATTGGATATGGTATGCCATGATGATCAGAGAAGAGATATAATATAGATTCAGTGCATGGCAAAAACCCTAGCACGCAAATGTTTGAACTCACATTTAGGCGGGAAAGTCTGGCTATAAGAGTGTGAATCAAAGATGTAAATGGTGCTACTGAACGAGTGAGAAAAGCCAGTGAAGGGATTCAAAACTAGAGAGGTAACCAGTCAAGTGCTCAACAAAAATCAGAGAAGAGACTGAGTATGTGAGAGTTAACTGGTTAGAAGAGTTCAACCGGCGAGAGTGAGGCAACCGATAGTCTACCATTAAGTCTGATAGAGGAGTACATTGGTGGTGATTGAACTGGAAGAGTAGAGTCAGAGAAGACCCCAAAAAAGAGAAGAGCACAGCGAGAATCAGTGGATAACTGGTAAGAAGAGAATTGGCAGTGATCAGATAGCAAAGAATTGGCAGAGTGAAGAAGACTGGTAGTGGTTAGCAGTAGTGTGATAGAAGAGAACCGGCAAAGAGAAAAGGATCGGCAAAGAAGAAGCAGATGTTGAACCGGTAAGGTTGCAACAGAGAGTAAGGTTGCAGCAGGAGATAAGGTTGCAACAGAGAGGTGAGAAAAGAACCGGAAATGAATTGGATAGAGGAGAACCGGTGGAGAGACTTGCATGAGTTACAAAGTTCTTTTGTAACAAAGATATTACTTTTGTATCTGATATATGATTTTGTAATCACTGAGTTGGAGCTCGATGCAAGGGTTGGTGCTCCTTGGGTTGGTGCCCTAAAATTAGGGGTTGGTACCCTAAAGTAGGAGTGGTGCTCCTTGGGTTGGTGCCCTAAATGTTGTAACCGGGGTTTTCATTGTGAGGCTGGATTGGAGCAGTAGTCTCCAGCAGCATTTCTCACCGAGGTTTTTCCCATCTTGGTTTTTCCTCATACTTCTGATGTTATGTGATGTCCCTTTTATGTGTGATTGCATTTGTGTCATTCTCGCATCTAACCAGTATGTCTTCTTTATGTTAGATCAGTAACTGGTATACACACATAGGACAAAAATGGGTTAAGTTTGGAAGTCATTGATTCACCCCCCCCCCCTCTCAGTGGCATCTTGTGTTCTACAAACCCTATCAATTTATACTATTGTTAAACTCTAAAACAGTTTACTGGTCGGCTTGGCCTTACAGGTTAAACCACTTTCAATCCTCTTACCAGTTGCACCTCCAAATGCTCAGTTGTATCACTCTCTCAGTTAGATTGACTCTTTTCATTCAACTGGCATCACGCCTTCTGGCCACATCAATCCAATCCGGTCTTCTGCCTCCATTCTTATAGTTGAGCATTCCCGCCAAAATGAATCTTCAAACTATTGGCGCACTAGGGTTTCTTCCACTAATCACGAGGACTATCAGATCTAATTGAATCTTGTTCTACACGAAGATAAACAACCTGCAAGCAATCAGGCATCACCTACCATATCTTCTTTCTTCCAAGGCACGTTTGCTATACTTAGCAAACACGAACAGTTCGTTGGTATGGAACTTGGTCAATCTGATGGTATGATGAATCAATAAGGATCTGGATAATTATTGAGATGGGGGGGTGAATTAGTAGATGGAAAACTGATTTAACTTTCATAAATCTTAAAAATAACCTCTCAAGTCAAACTCAGAGCTAATTGGTTCAAACACTGAACTACAAATTGCAATATCACTGACAAGTATACCGGTTGACTGTCATAATAGAATAACAGTATAACAACTGTGAAACTCTCAAAACCATTTAACAAAAACATTCAAATATTTTACTAACAATAGTAAAAGCACATTTCATATTATTGTCGGTCCTCTTATCAAATCAGAATGGATTTAGCAGTTAAGCAAATTAACCATAGCAAACATAACCACAAAAACATTCACCACCTGACACAATGATTTTGATGTGGAAACCCAAATGGGAAAAATCACAGTGGGGATGAATACCCACAAGTATTCTGAACTCTTTTGAAGTTCGGCCTGTTAGGAGCCAAGCCTGTTAAAGCTTTAAAAATAGTCTTGTTAGGAACAGATCCTATTAGGGACCACCCGATTAGGGGATTGACTATAATGCCCTATTAGAAGCAATACCCTATTAGGAGTAACCTCGGTAGAGAATTTGAAATCCAAGCTAATGGATCCCCTGGTTAGAGGATTTAGATAACACTAAGCCTGCTAAAGCTTGCCCTGTTAAAGGATTTGACTATTGTAATTGTTAGAGAACAACAGAGGTTTGTTGATCTGGTGAATAGCACTACTCTGCTTGATCATATCCTTTTCATGCTCCTATCTACCTTCACACATACTGCAGATACACCTTCTGGTTCGGCAACCAATCACACTTACACTTAACCAAAATTGCCAACACTAAAACAAAATAACTCATCGACCTTATAAGCAAAACAATAGGTCGGTAACAGATCACAAACCTAAGATCTCATAGAGATTACAAACAAATCGGTTCAAGTATGACCGTTGGATTACATATAAATCATTGCACATCGACCTTATAAGCAAAACAATAGGTCGGTAACACATCACAAACCTAAGATCTCATAGAGATTACAAACAAATCGGTTCAAGTATGACCATTGGATTACATAGCAATCATTGCACATTGTTCAAGACAACCTCGACCGCTCCTTGCTCACCGCTTCATCGATCCTTGTAACTCATCACGTGGTTTCCACTTCTTGCAATGTACTCGCTCATTCCCAAGATAAAATTGTTATCTCTATGCGCCAAAAACCATTTGAAACTCTTCACATACAACATGCATATGTGGCATAATCATTATCATTCATCATTTGATCATAAACCAATACAACCGATTCACCAAGCTCCATCGGTTAGGGTTTAGCACATCAACAGGTAGGGTTACCAGTTGATCTCACTGCTTCTCAAGTAATATCGGTTTCCTTTACTAGCTCACCTATCGATTGCAAAACAACATCATTACCGGTTATAATTGACATCAATGACAACATAATAGTTCATCAATGCAATCTTCATGCAAATGCCAACACAATCACCATAAATGGTTCAACAGATTGCATCACTAACCTCGTTCTGCACCTGGACATTCTGCATCGATTGATGCATCCCATCGATCACCTTTGTTCGACCTTCCTCGATCTGCACACTCGTGCAACGCATCCCATGATTTATGGGGTCTGCATGTAATGGCAATCGGCTCTGTAACTACTTTGTTGGTGCACACTCCATCTACTGCAGCATGCATGTTCGCCACCTCAACTCCACGTGGCACCTTTGTCGGTATCCACCTCAGCTTAGACTGTTGTGTCGGTCCAGGCAAGATCACCGACCAACCACACAGCCAGGTTCATCTACTGGTTCTCTAACCCTGACGGTTAAACCCTAACCGGTATGCCTTCAAACTTGCACTTTGCTACTCTTCCAGTGGAACACCTAAGTTGGTCACTTCACATGCCAAGCCATAGCATACTCAACTTCATCGGACAAGAGCTCTTCACTTGTCACATTGTTGGCTTTATCGGTGGACATATACACCGATAGTATCTTCTGCATGTATACTGGTAAGATGTCATGCACACTGATGGCACCAAACTCGATCTTCATTCTGATTGCACTCTCGGTCTGCAACTGCTTCAACTTTGCCTTCTTCTCTTCTGTCTTTAACTCTTGGCAACCTATCCATAGAGATGTAATGCATTTAAAATCATGTTAGGGGATAAGATCCACAAACTGGTGGGAGTGGATCCTTGTCATCTGCATTTGTATTGCACCGATATTGCTTCCCTATTTGAGTAGGTGTAACTTCCCTACAATCCTCAGGCAGCATTCCTTCTTCAGTCTTCTCTTCTTCCAGGGACAGCATCATTTACTGGTGGGAGTCCTACTAGATGACATCATACTAGCATACCGGTTGCCACTTCTTCATAAGCTCACCCTGCTTGCTCACTTGCCAGTTGGCAACAATGCACTACCAACATATCGTTTACCGATTGTTATACCATACCGGTCTCCTATCCTTGTCTTCAACACAAGTCAACACTAACTTGTGTATCGGTGACTCAAAAGGTCTGTTGGAATCCAAGAACACTGAGAGGGGGGGTGAATCAGTGTTATGTCGGTATAATTAATTTTAACCTTATTAACTATGCAATTCAGTAACCGGTAAACATAAAGGAATATAACAGCACATAGAAATGAAGCAACCACAAGAGCATACACCATAACACAGAGATTTATATGTGGAAAACCTCAAAGAGGAAAAACCACAGTGGGATTGGTGACCCACAATATCTATCCACTGGCCAAATGAATAAATATTATAGTAGGAGCCTGCACATGCAGAAAGGCCAATAGCCTAGAGAAAACTTCTCATCACAAAAGGAGACTCACTGACTACAAACACCACATATGGACTTACAAAAAAAATTGTGAACTCTGAGAGTGCATCTGCTATGATGGATGAGTTCCAGTTAAAGCACAATCTATATCGGTTTACATTGTGTCCTTCCTTACTGGTATCTTGCTTCGCTTCCCAAACCTCTAAACCAATATCCAAGACCGACTACAGAATATTACTTTCGCATTATGTCGATCAAGATTGCTCGCACAATATCACATCACTATATCCCATTACATTCTCTTGCATTATCAAAATAACCTAACCGGACTAACTTAAATACCCTTCCCAAACACAAACATAAATGCCTTATGTTAGCTAACAATGATAATACAATTTATTTACATGTCGGCCTAAGCAAAAATAAATTCATTAAACTTCAAGATCGAAGTAATTGATCGTTGTCGTGTAGACCTGTCGGATCAATCTCCCATGTCGGCCTCATATACTAATTTCTAGTTTGTCGGTTTCCCTTATCTGTCGGTGTCGGTTGACTTGAATGTCAGTTGTCAAACAATGTATACTGGTGAGTACCGGTTAAGTGGCCAACCAAAAATGGTATGTGTTGCCATCAATGACAACACAACTAAAATCGGATTAGTGTCAATTGCCAACAATCTCCCCCTTTGGCATTGATGGCAACACTCATGTGAAAAATGGATCACTGAAGTGTTGTTTCGATTCCCTACCAAAAACTCCAAAACTAATCTCAAAAACGGTTGGAAGACTGTTTCCCTTGAGCTATACATTACTTCTTATGTCCCAAACATTTTTTCACATCAACCACTCCCCCCTTGACAGCAATGCCAAAGACCGGGGCAAAAAAAGAATAAGAAATAAAATTATGTACAAACCAAAATGTGATTAATGGATCTAGATATACTTGAAAATATCCGGGTAAGCATTCTTCAAAAATCCTAAGTATGCATCCCAACTTGTCTTCAATGAGCTCAAAATGGATACAAAACCATTAATAATATATGCATGAAGCTCTTCTTCTGATAGGTCTGTCAGAGTAAGTTTATTCATTAACTCTATGCTTTCCCTCTTGTGAAGTAACAGAGTGTTCAACCGGGGAATCACCAAACCTCTTAATTCCCTTGCACGCTGGATTAGCCTATCCATGTCCTTCTCTAATGCAGAAATCTCAAACTCCATTATCAAAATCTAACCATCAATGGTACTAGTAAGTCTCTGAGTACCATCAAAACTGTTAGCCAAATGCTCTAATCGAGCCTTTGTCGCCTTCAATTTCACCTCAAGGTCCGTTGTTAGTTTTCTTGTGTTAGTACAGGACCTATAAATATATATATATATATATATATATATATATATCGCTACACCCATTTAGAGCCTCATCAATCTTTGTTAACTCATCTGTCAACTTAGCCATGTCAGATGAAATCATGTTGTCACAAGTGACCTTTCGGGCTGCATTATACCGCACTACTAACTGTTGGTTTGATACCTGTTGAAGAGTATTAAACTCTTTGGAAATATGCTCTGTCAAACCTTTCAATTTGTTGGATGGGCTTCCAATCTGATCTACCTTATATTCTGGTGCAAGCTGCTACAAAACCGGAATGACCTGCTCAATAACCTGCTTGTCTTCAATCCCTTCCTTCCTTAACTTCTAAGTTGCAACATACATTAATTCAAAATTGCTCAGTTGCTCAATATTATTTTGTGCAAAATCAACTTGACCGGATGAGTCAAGTGCAAACAATGAATGATTTTCCAAAATATTCCTAGAGGATTCAACCTCTTGACTTGCACCGGTGGCGAATCGGCACCAAACAGAGGGAGCTCAGGGAGCTCGACACTCGAGCAGATAAAAAACCTCACCTTACCGAGTCCCCAGCGACTACCACATCAGATATAGGGACTGTCCACTGGGGCAAAATAGGGGAACTCGGCACTTGGCGGGAGAAGGAAGCTCATCCTATCGAGTCCCAAGTAGCCAACATGTCGCCATCACCTGCTAGTCAGTAGGAGAAAACAAAGGAACCGCCCCGTCAATGATAAGGAACCCTTTGGCCAGTCACCCTAAGTGAAAAAGAGTGCTCTAGCCAATCAACTCAAAACTAGAAAAGGGAGCCTTTGGAAAACACTCCTGTTTGCAGCGAATGCGCATAACACGAAGGTTATGCAAGACAATTTGGTATGCATAACACGCAGATTATGCAAAAACTACCCCCTAAATTTCTCAAATTGGATTTGCAGCTAAGTTGACAAACAAAGGTCAACATTTTGGCAACTCAGAGAGGGCCCTAGGCCTGCTTAGGGCAAGACCAGATGTCTCAGATATCCATTGGGCATGAGTCAAAACATGGAGAATAGAAAAGGGAACCCTCCCTGCATTCGTAAAAGATCAAAATTTGCCCAATCTGAAGGGACTGACCTGTGCACGAGCACTTATGGAAAGCAGAAGAACATAAATTGCAAATATCCACGACATTTACAAACAGGGTTGCAAATCTCCTGAGCACAAGCTTTGAGATGTATGTCATTAACTACAATGGGGAGACCTTCACCGTTTAACCTGGCTAGGTTGAAAGATTTTGCTTCTTTGCAGCCTGTGATCACAAAGGGACCACTCCATATGGCATCACACTTTGAGTGCCTCCTAGGTTTCGCTCTATCAGCATCCCATTTTAGGAGAAAATCTCCAACTTGGAAGGTCCTAAAAATGGCTTTTTTGTCAAAATATTTCTTTACCTATCCCTGGTGGACATTTAAGGTCGGCTCAGCCTTCTCTTTGACCTCTTCCATCTCTGTAAGTTCAGCATACCTTACTGATAAGGCATCATTCTCTAGGAGCTCCAATTGATGTGCTAGGTCTAGAGATGAAAACTCAAGGGATAAAGGAAGCCTTCCTTCCCTTCCATATATTAGCATAAAAGATTAGTTGCCCAAAGCTCTTTTGGGAGTAATTCTACCAACCCACGGGATTGTTCCCAATTTGAGGTGCCATGACCTTTAATTGTCTTCAAGAGTCCTCTTGATGATTGTAATGAGATTTTTGTTAGAGGGCTCAACTAAGCCATTGCTTGGGGATAATAATTGGATGATGTTTTCCGAAATACATCATGTTGGACTACTCGTAGACTGATCTAGGATCTCACAAAGGCCTTAGCATTGTCTGATATAATGGTGGAAGGGGCTCCAAATCTGGTTGCAATCCCCTTAGCAACAACCTCTGTCCACCTTGTGAAATAGTCTGTGGTGCCCAAAATCCACTCATGGCCTGCACTTGATACTGGATTGATAGGGCCAACAAACTCAAGCCCCCATTGTACAAAAGGTTGATCAGCAAAGATGGGATGAAGGGGTAGAGCTGCTAATCTTTGTTTGCCTGCGAAGAGTGCACACTCCTTGCACTGTCTGACCCACTTGTGGGCATCACGAAATCAATAGGGCCAATAATAGTATGCCCTATTTCATGGTTGTGGTCCTTGCTAAGAAATGGCCACCTGAGGGTCCATTATAAAATTCCTTTAGCAGCCTATTGGTCTGATCTCCATGGATGCACCTTAGCATGACACCATTTAGGTCCCTTTTAAACAAAATTCCATCTACCAAAGCATAGGGGATGGACTACAACTTGAGATGCCTCCTCTTGGTTCTACCAAAGTGAGGAGGATAGCTACCATCCCTTAGGAAGGCAATCATATTGTGGAACCATTCAAGTTGCAAATTTTCTTGGTTTTCAAGTTGTTCTTCCTCTTGCAGCAAGAGGGAGACCTCTAAATCTTTTCCAAAAGATGAATTGAATTACTCACAAAGTCCTCTTCCCCTCACTAACCTGGTGATTTTGATGTCAAGGTCATACTCCATGACCTTAGTGATCCATCCAACTCTTTTCTCACGTATGTCCTTATTGAGAAGGAAATCCTTAACATTGGCATGTGGAACTAGCAGTTGAATCTTGTTGTTTGAGAGCATGTGCCTAAACTTTTTTAATGCTCTCACCACTATGATGACTTGATTTCCCACATAGTTGTATCTGAGTTCATAGTCATTTAGGCCTTCACTGAAAAACGATATGGGTTGTTCCAATCCTTCCTGATTTAACTGTGTTAGGAGAACATATATACTTGCAGCTCCTCCCAATGTATAAAGGATGAAATCCTTCTCATAGTTTGGATTCACTAAGGTAGGAGCCTCTGCAATGGCTTGTTTGATCTGATCAAAACCCTCCTTCCCTTCATTGGTCCATTTGAAAGGAAGATCCTTCTTGAGCATGGTGGTGAGAGGCTTGACCAAGGCTACAAAATTTGGAATAAACCTTCTAACAAAGTTGATTCATCCCAGAAAGCTTTGAAGGCCTTTCTTGTGATGTGGAAGTGAAAGAGACACAATAGATTCCACTCTCTCTAGGTCTATGGCTAGACCATCTTTGGATACAATGTGTCCTAGTAGTTTTCCCTGATCAGTGGCAAATACACACTTATTGGAGTTCAAAGACACACCATACACTCTGCACTTTTTGAATACTTGCTCAAGGTAAGCAAAGTGATTTGTTGCATGCTTGGAGTATACAGTGATATCATCAAGATATACTAGTACAAGTTATGGCAATACTCCCTTAAAGGCCATATCCATGGCTCTTTGAAAAGTTGCACCTACATTTGTTAGCCCAAAGGGCCTTTTGCAATAGGCATAAGTGCCCCACTTAGTAGTAAATGCAGTCTTAAATTGGTCTAATTCTTGGACTAGGATCTTATTATAGCCTAAGTATCCATCCAAGAATGAAAATCTTTCTGAGCCACTAACTTTGGCTAAAACTTGTTCCATAGAAAGGAGGGAATAATGATCTTTGAGGGAGGCTCTATTGAGGTCCCTAATGCCTACACACAATCTGATTTCCCCATTCTTTTTCCTAACTGGAACAAGATTAGCTACCCAAGAAGAATGCTTGATTGGAAAAATAATGCTAGATTCTATAAGCTTTGATAGCTCCTTCCTCATCAAAGGCTCAATTCTGGAGTTTATAGGTCTTTGCTTTTGTCTAACTGGCTTTACATCATGATATAATTCTATGGTATGTTGAGCTAAACTAGGGTCAAGCCCTTTTAGATCCTCATATGTGAAAGCAAAAATATCATTATACTCTTGACAAAGATTGACAAAAGTACCTTGATCACTTTAGGAACATATCTTTCCCAAATTGAGAGCTCTTCCATCAGCTATAGGGACTGATTCATAGTCTCATTTCTTTGCGGTCAGGTTCATTGCTCTCCCTTTCATCTGATCATCAGTGTTGAAGATCCCTTCCAAGGTGATCAACCCATTGGGAAGCTTGTTTAAGCTTAGTTGCATAATTTGATCTCTATATTGGTCTTGCAGCATGCTCTTCTTTTTACATGAGAACTCTGCTTCATCTTGTAGAAAGCTCACAACCTGCTGATAAGAGTCAAAGACCTGCCAATTCACTTGGTTATCAGGCACTACAGGTCTCACCACAAGTTTGATTTGGTGTTCCTTCTCTGCTGCAACATGAAATGGGATGTCATGTTGAGCACTAATTGTTGCTAATCTATCAACATGTTTATTCTGATTTGTAGGGACACTAGAAATATTGAAGGCCACAAAACCTTCAATTAGGTCTCATGATCTATGCTTGTAGGACTTGAGAAGGTTGTTCTTGGTGGTACTCTGAGCTTTGACTTGATTTACAACCAACTCACTATCTCCACGCACCCTTAAGGATTTAATCCCTTTTTTTAAATGTTATTTGGAGACCCAAAAGTAGGGCTTCATAATCGGCTACATTATTAGTGCAGCAGAAATAAAGTCTAAATGAAAAGTAATATTTCTCCCCTTTAGGAGAAATCAGTAACACACCGGCCCCTGCACCATTTTTGTTCCTTGAGCCATCGAAGAACATATCCCATAGTCCATGCATGTTACTGTCTTCTTTTGAAAGATTGGGGATAGGAGCATCATCATCATGGATGCAATAGGTACCTAGGCCTGTGTCGTTGATCTCATCAATGGGATCAAACTAAAATGTGTTTGCCCATTCATCAAGTAGGCAACCAAGAACCTCATCCAATTGAGTTGCAGGCTCTCTTACTGATTTTTTATTTCTCTTCATGGAGAGTACAATTCATGTTGATAGGACTTGGGGTATAGGGCTCTATATGATCATTGGCAATAGGATCAGCCCTAACGGTTAATTTGGTACCATATCTTGTCCTAAACAACATGTGAGACCAATCAGAAGATAGGTAGCCACCTATTTTAGCAGTGAATTCCCTAGATAGACAAATGGCAAAATAAGCAGGCAGGTCAATCACTGAGATGTCGTGCAACACACTACAAACTAGGCAAGCATGCAAGGTTAGATTTAAATCTTCAATGACCCCTACAGTCTAAACTCATTTACCATCAAGTTGTACCACCCCTCTTGTAATAGGTTCATATTTGATACCTAGACGGTCAGCTATTCCCTTAGGCATAACTAAACTACTAGCCCCACTATCTATTATACAATTATGAACAAGCTTATCTCCTATGATTAATGATAGATAAAGGGGGGAAGGCTTATTGATTTTCTTTTGATTTTTTGCTTCCAAATTGCTACACCAAGCTTGTAGAAACTAAAGAACTGCAACCTTGACTGGTTCTCGAATATGATTGCCTTCCTAAGGGATGGCAACTATCCTCCTCACTTTCTTAGAACCATGAGGAGACATCTCAGGTTGCAGTCCATCCACTATTCTTTGGTGGATAGAATTTTGTTTTAAAGTGACCTAAATGGTGTCCTGCTAAGGTGCATCCAAGGAGATCGGACCAATAGGTTGTTAAAGGAATTTCATAATGGACCCTCAAGTGGCCATTTCTCAGCAAGGACCACAACCATGAAAATCATAAGGGCGAACTATTATTGGCCCTATTTATTTGGTGATGCCCACAAGCGCGTCAGGCAGTGCAAGGAGTGTGCATTCTTCGCAGGCAAACAGAGATAAGCAGTTCTACCCCTTCATCCCATCTCTATTGATCAGCCTTTTACACAATGGGGGCTTGATTTTATTGGCCCTATCAATCCAGTATCAAGTGCAGGCCACAAGTGGATTTTGGCCACCATACACTATTTCACAAGGTGGACAGAGGTTGTTGCTTTTAAGGATACAACAAAAAATTCAGTGTTTCAATTCCTTGAGGGGATTGTAACCAGATTTGGAGCCCCTTCCACCATTATATCAGACAATGCTAAGGCCTTTATCGGATCCCAGATCAGTCTATGGGCAGTCTAGCATGATGTATTTCTGAAAACATCATCCAATTATTATCCCCAAGGCAATGGCTTAGCTGAGTCCTCTAACAAAAATCTCATTAGAATCATCAAGAGGGGTCTTGAAGATAATCAAAGGTCATGAAACCTCAAATTGGGAACAGCCCTGTGGGCTGATAGAATTATTCCCAAAAGAGTTTTGAGCAACTCATCTTTCATGCTAGTATATGGAAGCGAAGCACAGCAGTTGGAGCTCCTAGAGAATGATGCCTTATCAGTAAGGTATGTTGAACTTACAGAGATAGAAAAGGTCAAAGAGAATTCAGTGGTTCAATTCCTTGAGGGGATTGTAATCAGATTTGGAGCCCCTTCCACCATTATATCAGACAATGCTAAGGCCTTTGTGGGATCCCAGATCAGTCTACAAGTAGTCTAGCATGATGTATTTCTGAAAATATCATCCAATTATTATCCCCAAGGCAATGGCTTAGCTGAGTCCTCTAACAAAAATCTCATTAGAATCATCAAGAGGACTCTTGAAGACAATTAAAGGTCATGGCATCTCAAATTGGGAACAATCATGTGGGCTGATAGAATTACTCCCAAAAGAGCTTTGGGCAACTCATCTTTCATGCTAGATATGGAAGGGAATGATACCTTATCAGTAAGGTATGTTGAACTTACAAAGCTGGAAGAGGTCAGAGAGCAGGTTGAGGGGACTTAAATGTCCATCAGGGACAGGTAAATAAATATTTTGACAAAAAATCCATTTTTAGGACCTTCCAAGTTGGAGATTTTGGACTAAAATGGGATGCTAACAGAGCAAAACCTAGAAGGCACTCAATGTTTGATGCCATATGGAGTGGTCCCTATGTGATCACAAGATGCAAAGAAGCAAACTCTGACAACCTAGCCAAGTTAAACGGTAAAGGTCTCCCCATTGTAGTCAATGGCATACATCTCAAAGCTTGTGCTTAGGATATTTGCAGCCATGTTTGTAAATGTTGTGGATATCTATAATTTATGTTCTTTTGCTTTCCATAAGTGCTCGTGCACGGGTCTGTCCCTTCAAATTGGCCAAATTTTGATCTTTTACGAATGCAAGGAGGGTTCCCTTTTCTATTCTCCATGTTTTGACTCATACCCAATGGATATCTGAAACATCTGGTCTTGCCTTTAGCAGGCCTAGGGCCCCATCTGAGTCGCCAAAATGTTGACCTTTTTTCTGTCAACTTAGCTGCAAATCCAATCTGAGAAATTCAGGGGCATTTTTTGCATAACCTAAGCGTTATGCGTACCAAATTGTCTTGCATAACCTTCGTATTACGTGCATTCGTTGCAACAGGAGTCTTTTTCCCTTATCTTTTCCAAAGGCTCCCTTTTCTAATTTTGAGCTAACCAGTCAAAGCGGTCATTTTCTCTTAGGGTGACCAGCCAAAGGGTTCCTTATCGTCGACGGGTCGGTTCCTTTGTTTGCTCCTACCGACTGGCAGGTGATAGTGACAAGCCAACTACTCGGGACTTGGTAGGATGAGCTTCCTTCTCCCACCGAGTGTCAAGTTCCCTTGTTTTGCCCTAGTGGACAATCCCTATATCTGATGTTGCAATCACTTGAGACTTGACAAGGTGAGGTTTTTTATCTACCCAAGTGTCGAGCTCCCCGAGCTCTCTTTGTTTGGCGTCGACTTGGATGCGGTGGGGCCCGAGTGATGTGGAGGTCTTCAGCCTTTTACTTGAGGCTCGATGGAGTGATCTTTTGTCCCTGGGCGAGTATCAAGTTTGTCCAGGTGGATTTGCAGTCTAACGTGGCGGTTTCGTGACAGTTACTCGGGACTCGATGAGAGCCCTTTTCCCGCTTGCCTGAGTGTCGAGTTCTTTTGATGTCTGTGTCTTTGCTGACTTGGGTGCACGTATGTGCTTGTGAGGCCCATTTTTCTCATTTAACGGTTATCATGGTTGTGTGGCCTCCTTTTTTTGCCAACCCTTTTTTCCCTCAAAGGCACACTAGTCATCCAATCATCTTGAGGTCTGCATGGTGTTTGGTGGACCTAGCTTGTTGCATGGCATGATCCCGACTGCCCAATTTCACTTAAAACCCAATCGGATGGTTGTGTTTTAAGCTATTGTTGGACCTAATGGGCAACTTTGTGATAAGATCTTGTGTGTCCATCTTTGTGTGAATCTCCTGATCGACGACTAGAATTCAAATCTACAGTGGTTGTTAGCATTTAAACTCCTCTGTGCGTGGTGGTTGTCGACCTAGTGGTCAAGACGTTTTTCTACTCAGACGGTGCCCAAAATGTGATTAGATCTCGACACAACTACCAAAATTTTATGCCATTACTCCAAGGTAACTGTTGGAACCAATTTTGGATGCCACCATGCCCTCTTCAATGCGATATGAGGCCTTTTGAGGCTCTACAGACGTACTGAGACCCTTTCCGTGCAAAGATTTTCTTCTTTTTGTAAGGAGTTTGCTTTCCCAGAGCCAAAGGACATTTTTACAATGATTTTGTACACCATCAGATCATTCACTGATCTGATCTCCCTTCTAAGGTTTTTGTAACCTAACCCTAGGTGAGGGTTAGGGTTTTTTTACTGGCGGTTCCATTTCAAGTTATGCCTCATCTACAAAATCAAATTTTTTATTTTTCCTCAAAAAGATTTTTTTCTCTTGCAAAAATTTATTCTTCTCCTCTTGCCCTCTTATAGATTTCCAACCTCCACTCTTTTCTTAGGAAGTTGATTGGGACATAATCTTGTGCATACTTTGGGTGGTTTTACTTGTGTTTTGTGCAGTTGCAGGCATGAAGATCACATTACATCTAGGTGCGAACCTTTTCCCCTCTTACAAGCATTCCCTCTTTCTCCCTTTTCCCTCTCAGAATCACTAGATTAGGTCCTATCGCACTCAAGATTGAAGAGGAAGTTGGCCTTCTCCAAAGACTCAACCTCACTATTGCAAGTCCCGCACTTGGGAGGTTGATGATCAAGGTTGGTCATCATAGGGTGCAACTTTTGTGACAACATATACCACAGAGGTGCAACTTCCTATGAGAATCAAATCATCCATATATAGCACAAGAATCAAAAGATCATGTCCATGTCTTCAAGTGTAAAATGTAGGATCAAAATGGTTGTGTTGAGTTAGAAGCAAGAAAGAAGACATTCATTGTCTCGTATAGATCTTTTAATGAACACCATAATGCAAGAAGGCACTATTCACATCCATCTAAAAAACTAATCATGTGGCTGATGCAACTGGAGAGTACAAGATGAATGGAATTTGTCTCGGTGATAAAAGCAAAAGTCTTGGAATAATAAACGCCCTAATTAGAGAAAATCCCTTAGCCACAAGATGTGCCTTGTACTTGTTAATAGAATCATCTACTACTCATTTGGTGCAGTATGCCCACTTGCATCAAACTAATTTTCTCCCCGTACATGGTCCCATGCATGATTCTTCATCAAGGAAGAATACATAGCCATAACATTGTCCTACTTTGAAATGCCTACAACATCTAAAAACGTTTATATATTAGTTAAAATTGCATGACCCAAAAGATCAATGCCTAAAGTTTGTGAACAAGGTCAATGAGGATCAGTGAGGCCACCAACAAGAAGTCCAACCTCTTCAAGAGTAGTGTAGGCCCAATGAGGCAAAATGTGCACCAAGAGGTGAATAAAAACCATCATCTGAATCATCCTCAAGAAGCAAATCATCCTCAAGCAATAAAGAAGGTGAAGTAAGTAGTGAAGAAGAAGAGATGGAGTATCCATCTATGCAAAAAACTTGACAAACTAGACATCTCACCAAAAGTAGACATATTGAGTGATAGGATCACATAATTTGTAAGCCTTCACATCAACACAATAAAAAACAAAAAAAGGTTGACTCTTATTTGCAAGTCCCTTACCTCAACCATCCAAAAAGTATACTCAAGCCTCATTACCGAATACTTAGAAGAAGGAAACATCAAGTTTTGAATGCAGTTGGCACAATTGACTGCTTCAACCTAAAAGGTTGGAGCCATGGACCTAGACTAAATCGTACAATCGGTCATCTCCCTTAAGGTTATGTTCTTCCTTTTGGCTACACCATTATGCTAAGGAGTATAAGGAATTGTATTGATGTTGGATACTATGCTCACTGCGAAAATCTTGAAATGTCTAATTCACATGATCCCCCTATTTTTTCCATTAGAGAGAAATATTGGACCACTTCACAATTTATTTAAAGGTCTTGAAAGTGGTGAGAACCTTACTCTTTTGCTTAAGAAAGTACACCCATGTATTTCATGATAAGTCGTCAATAAAAATGAGCACATATTGGCCCTTGAAAATGGAAGAACTTCAAAGATGCCTTAGCACAAGTGACCTTACCCTTAAGAAAGCAATTATAATGATGTTTACCAATATAACCTCAACAAACTCCCTTTATGCATGAAATCCTAGGAAGACCAACCACCAAATGTTGTGTGCTCAATTGTTGAAGATACTCGTATTTCAAATGACCAAACCATTTATGTCAAGCCTACTCCATGAATTAGCATATACTAAAAGAGATTATCTTGATGAAGACTCACGTCCATCGAACTTGTATAACGTGACTCATGATCAACTCTCCCTAAAGCAACAACTTTCTCAAGATCTTGTAGTTGTCAAATTATCACATCATAGGGAGTGAATCAATTGTCTTTTTGTCCACAAAATGACAAATCTGGCATATGGGGAGAAGGTTGGTAGAAATCTCAAGAACAAGAACATCCTCTATGCAACCATCTTGCAACTAAAAGATGTCCATCCCCAAAACTAGAATCTACAAGGTTAAACCTAGTACAATCTAAGAAGTACTGCTATCAAAACGAGACTCAAGTAGATCATTTGAATTGGTAATTTGATGAAAAGTACTTGAATCAATTATCCAAATATTTAAAGATGAATGTGAACTTTATACAAAGGGACCTTTCCTTTTGTCTACAAAAGAGTACTTGGAGATAAAAATATTGTGCTACCACATGGCCGCCTCCAATGCCTCTAATCTTTTAAAGCAATAAGACTCATTTTGACTAGGTATACTACAAAAAGTGCATGTGTCACACTTCTTCATCCTCTTGGAGGTAGATTCACCCAAACTTGGAAGAAGTGGAAGGAATAAACCTGTGAATGTTCTTTTACATTGATTTGGAGGGAAACTCGCTACCTAAAAGAGATTTGGTGTTAGGCTTCTTGTTCTTACCTCTACCCTTGAAAAAATAAGCCAACAAAGCTTAGCTCTTCAAACTAAGGAGTGTATCCATCTAAATTAACTTAGCATATCCCTAGTAAGACCCTCAAAAAACAACTCAAGGCTAGTTATCTTAATTTTTTTCCCCAGGGTATCCATAAAACAAGGTGAGCAAAGACACTTGAAGTCAGCCCCTCAATTTTGACAAAACCAAGAAAACACATTCTTTATAAATTTAAACATGTCTACATTCTTTCAATTGTGACAAAATCAATTTGAATTTTCAATTAGAATCCTAAATGAAAATAAAATCATCTAGTGAGAGTGATGTCAAATCTACCTCTAGTTGCAAGATTTTGAACTCGTTAACTATACCATGCAATCCATTGTCTCCTAGTTGCTTAGGTGTTGTGCAATCCATAATATGTAGCAACAAATTATCATATGCATGCAATCCTATTAGCTTCATGGCTTCATCTAATTTGTTTGCATAAGAAAAAAATTCAAACTCTTTAAAGAATTTAGGCAATTTTTCATTTAACATATACCAAAGTCCCTTAGAATGCAGTAGTTGTCTCATTTTTAATTTCCATGTGTGATCATTGCGTGGACTCAAGAGCTCAGTAGTCTCAATTTCAATCATCACTAGCAAGAATATACCAAGAGAGCAGAAGACAAAAGGACACTTGAATCACATCTTACACCTAAAAGTGAATTTAGTTAACCTAGGGGTTTCTAGGTTCTATCAAGGAACCAGTTGAGTGCTAAACTCTATTCACACCAACAAATATAACTTTTCCTACTCTTGCTCTTTCCCACGATGTCACCTTTGCTTCAAAGACCTCAAATATAACCCTTAATTGATACGTCAAGGGAGATGGAAATATAAACTCTCAATCATTAAGCATCTCCTAATTTTAGAATGGATACTCATTCAATTCACTTAATAAATTTGGTAGTGAATTACTCATCATTACAAGCTTACCTTATAATTCATTTGTTAATGGCAAGTGGATGTTCCATTAATTCCTTTGAATTCATGGTACATCATAAATATTGAATTGTCAACTATCCATCTATTAATGAACTATCTCTTTGTGATGGATGATGGTAAATGGCTAACGGTACATGGATGATCATGAAGACTTAGTGGTAGATGGAAGATAATTAGGGCCTATGGTAGATGGTGGTACATGGATGGGCTAGCTAAATGGTAAGAGATAAACCACTGGATAGACTATTTGTAAAGGATGGGACCTAACATCAATCTTTGATTTTGTTCAATCTTCATATATTATATTATACATATAATGGATAGATAATGTGTTGCTTGAGCAATGAAATCCCATTGATGTGCTTGATCGAGGAGGGACTACTTCAATTAAACTTAATCGATGAAAGGGTTAACTAGTTGATCAATTCAAGCAGCTCTTGAAGAATCTCAAAATTTATGATCGTTTCATCAACATAACCTCAAGCAAACACTCTCCCCTATCATTAGACCTAAAGGCTCCCCTTTATTGGGAGATTCCCCCTCCTATTAGTCAAGTGCCCAAATGCCCTCAATACCCTAAGTGCCCTTGACCTCTTTTATTAGTAAAGTTGTTTGTTACACTAATTCCCTTAGACCACAAAAATGCCTTGGATCTATAGAGGTCCTCTCCTCTCCCTCCTACTTTAGGGAGATGTCTTAAGGCCCTTGGTCCCATAACATCAATACAAGGGAGAATCTCATTTGATACACATGGAAATACCATTGAAAATAGGTTTCGATGGTAGATCAAATGAATGTCTTCCAACTCAGCATTTTGGTCATTTATTGACATTATATGGATTTTCCAACAAAAATTTATTGTGTTGTTTGAATACAATTTACTAAAGTCACCTTTGACTTTTCCCAAGATTAGGGGATAATAGGCACTCATTGGGGTAATAGGCACTCATTCCACCCCAATGATCTAGTAGAATAATGGTATTTGAAAGAGGAAACCTAAGTAACGAGATGAAACTACAAGAAAATGTGCTTTTCCTAAATATGAATTTTATTTTATAGATTTTAAATTTATCTGTTGTAAAGTTGGCAGTGCTTAAAATGTATGGCACTTCACCGTGAGCGCCTTTCAATGGGAAAAAGGCTTAAAGGCATAAGTTAAATACGGTTAAGTTGTGAGTATTTCTATTTATTTTTATTGTGTTACTGAGTTTTGAAGGGCTTTTGACAAGTTCGAGCAGTCAGCAATCAAAATCCACGACTAGAGTAAGCACACTCAAACGAAAATGAATGTAAAGAACAAGATGGCTTCTGTCAATGACAAAAATTGTGAAAATAAAGAACAAGATGGCTTCTGTCAATGACAAAAATTGTGAAAATTGTAGTATCTGAAATGGAGATTTAAAACAAGGGTGCAACCATAGGCAGAAAAAATAAATACCTTCTACATGAAACTTCAGAAATAAAAATGCTAATGTTACCTTAACATCTGATTATAATAAAAATTCAATGCTGTGAGAATTCACTAGATCAAAGTGATCCTGCATTGTGTACTCTCTTTTGGCAGAAACATACAGATTTGAACCTGAATGTATTCTTCCAAAAACAATACAAGAGCTCAAATATTAGAAAGCTTCTATTCAATCGAAACAAAAGATAACAGCTCTCTTCAGCTTTTGCACGTACCTTGTGAATGTTATGGCATAACTTTGCCCTATATATTTAAGTTTAAAAAAATTATTGTGAAAACAGGCTTTATTAAGATGTTAAAAAAGATCTTAAACAATATAATATGTATCTAAACAATTGGGGAGGAATGTGTAGCTTCTTTGGATTAAAACAAATTAGATAGTTCTTTATCAATAATTATATTTTTAACTAAATATGTTTGGCATATATAAATTTGAATATATCGAGGGTACCCATTCCAAATCTCAAAAAATATAAAACTCTTGTATAAAATAGGAGATCAAAGTCTTGCACTCAAGAATAACTGCTAGTTCTTTGACAAGTTTTGAAGTCATACTGATACGTTTGTCATCACTATCTAATTGGCTCCTCTATTTGCTCTTGTTCTGGAAATGACTTTACTAATGGTGTCCTATTAAAAAGATACTTTTTTATATTAATGTCAAATAATGACCCAAGTAGGTAAATGGAACCCAAAGAGTTACAAAAGATCTCAGTGAGCTTAGAGGAAACTAGCACTAAACAAATGAAAAAAGCATCACTAGAGCGGGTTAACCCAAAATGGATAAATCCTAGACAAGCTGGAAAAGAGATATAATATTAAGTACAAATGACCATGAGAAAGAAAGGTGACTTTAATATACAAAAGATGGGAAGGTTACAATTCCGTCACAAATCTGGATTCTAAATATATAATATGCAGATAATAACACAAAGTTAGCTTGGATTGTAGGAAAAGATTTAAGGAACCTGCAGCTTTGAGAATAACTACATTGTCCCCTCCCAGTACAGATCACTCCTTAGATAGCATTATCACACTCTATGTCAGGGCTCGGCAGTCATCTAGTTGCTGCTTATCATACATATTACAGACTATCTTGCAATTACAGACACAGATTCTTGACACTGTTGGATTTCTTATATCTTGTGAGTGGTCTCTATCTCACATTGCATTCTGATATAACTTCCAGATTACCAGATTTTAGGCTTTGAGGCTTAAAAGTATCTAGTGTTTGGATTAACTCCTCGTTTGTTGTGTTATCAGTTTTTCCTCTATAGGGGAAATTTCCTTATCAAAACACAACATTTCTGCTAGTATCCTAACAAATTATACATCATACACTCCTTTAACCACTTTGATTATTTATTGACATTAAAACAATTCTCTGTGCTGTTTTTTCAGTCACATCCTCAGGATGCATCAGATTTGATGAATAGCCTAGAGAGCAATTGATTGACTTTCAACTCTAAAATTCGCTGGCAAAGATTGTTTGCCCTTGGTTAGGATTATAACCCTCCAAATCGCTTTGCTAATTGGATGGAAATGGAACGATAATGAAAGCCTTGGGATACCTTTAGCCATACATCTTGGGCTTCATGGCAGGAGATTCAAGGTAGCCATGATCTTCTAGGAAGACTAAAAAAGCTTTCTAATAATGATATAAGATTTCCACAATCCATAGAATTCCTTGTAGTAGATTTCTGGATAAGATCGTGTGAGAGTGTTTAGATCAACGTTTTGGATCACACTCCGTGATCCATCATCAGGATGAATGAGAGCATAAGAAGTAAAAAATGACGGATCACAGAGTGTGATCCGAAACGTTGATCTAAAAACTCGCACACAATCTTATCCAGAAATCTACTACAAGGAAAGCTTTCTAATGTCTAATTTAAATTTACAGCTCCTCTCCCTTGTTTCTTTTTCAAGATAAACTTATAATATTACATACATAAATGATTCTGATCCATCCTGATCCTAATTGCTTGTCCAAAGGATGCAGAAGCATCTTGGGGAATTGAGCAGTCAGTATTAACCAAACAGTAAAAACATGTTGTTTTCAATTTGTTTGTTGACTATAACCTTGACTTCCTACTTGCAGAGGAAGACATGATCTATGATCCTTATCTTCGCTAATTTGGATATTCAAATTCAAATCAGTTTCCCTGTTGAAAAGGTGTTCAAGACATGTGGACTCTGCTTCCCACATATGTTAATGAATAGCATTCCCAGCACTTGGGAACAGGAGTTTAAGGAGTTAATCTTGGAGTGAAGTTGAATTTAATCTTGAAGGGAGTTACAAATTACATAGGCCATCCCTGTTTACATGCCTTGAAGTTGATTCCCTGTGATGCACCCATATGAGGAAGAGTTGTAAGTAAGAGAGAATGTCATCTTTGAGTCTTGCAATTACACTCCCAGTTTATGTCTTTGACTTCTCCTGTAGAATGGTGCCAGTCAGGAATTAATTATTGGAGTTAAAACTCCAAATGTATCTCTTGATATTAAAGTTGAATACTACATCAATGGAGGAGTTACATTCCTACTCTATCCTTAACTCTCTCTTGATCCTTCCACAAAAGCGTCTGCTTTTGGCACCACATGGAAGAGATTGATAGAAAGGACTTCTAGATCATCTTACTGCAGATTGAAGGTAGTGAAGACTATTAAGTTCCATATAAAGATTTAAGAGCTTAAGGAGAAGAATTTTTTGGGAGCGTCAATCTCTCGCACATAGTTTGTAAATTGTTGTCTTGTTTTGGAGTCTCTCGTTCATGTTCAATTTAAGATTGTTATAGGTAGTTAGGAATCTGTAATATATCAATTTTCTATGGGGAGAAGCTGTCCATAATCTCTCCAAGAAAATCAAATGCAATCTTGCAATCATATTATAAATGAAATCAGCAATTTCCTTATACTCTGGTGTCTCCAAATTGTCTCTGTTGCTTCAGTTTTTAGAGTGATTGATCTTTGTCAGATTGCTGTTGAAAATCAGTCATATAGTGTATTTCAAATGTATCCAAACCAGTAAGTGGATGAGTAAACCCCTAAATGAAAACTGTGAAATCTTATTTAAGAAATCCTCTAGTTTGAAGAGTAGTTTTGGCAATTGTGTTCTTTTAAGTTTATTTTTTATGATCTTATATCATCCACAAAGAACTTTTAACTACCCAAAAAGGGAGCACGAGCCTAGGCTGAAACCTCTTTGGCTAAGCACCAAGGACTGAGGGGTATCCATTCTGCCAAGTTTGACCGAGGCACAATCCCAGCCTCATCCCTTATGATGTCAGGGCCTTGCACTCAGCATAACTTGATCCTTGGTGAGCTCATTCAGAACCATTCAACTTCACCAGCAGACCAAGGGCCATTGACTTCTCCTTGAGTTTGATCTATGTGTATCCCATAGTTCAGTTTGTGCTGTAAGTGTTGCTGCAAGAGGAAGTCACCGATTCAATTGGCTCCTTAAACTTTTCTGCACCACCGAAACTGAATGTTTTTACATGATTTTCTTGTGTAATAAGCTTCCAAACGGGCCTGTACTAGAGATTTCTTGGGGTTTAGGTAGATCATAGAAGAGTTTGTAGAAAGCCAAAATATTTAAAACAGCATAAAACTCACTCCAAATAAAATTGAAAGGTTGGGAAAAATTGATTGGCAGAGGTATTATTTAAGTGATGTGTGTTAAGTTAATTAATGCCATATCGGTTCTAACAGTATAAAAAGTGGGTTTGCTTACCAAAAACAAGCAGACACGAGGTGTTGGAGGGGGAAAGAAAAGTAGCAAAAAAGAATTTGCATTTCATAAAGCACAAGGAGCCGGAAAAGAGATTCTAATAGCAAAAGCAAGGACTACGGACCTTTAGAGGAGGGCAAAATACTGCAGCCAGGGCAGTTTTCCCCATCCATTAACCTTAGAAGATTTCTACATGAAGCAGCAAATGAGAGGCATGTACAAAAAGGACACTATCATTCACACAGCTTCATTTCTGAATATGGAATTTAGAGTTTGGGATGAAGTATCAAACATAAATATTCCCAATGAGCTCATCAGTCTTGTTGGTGTGCGTTTTATCATTCACCGAACATTAGAATAAAATGTCAAGGACACTCTACCCTCTCCTAAACAAAATCACTACATGTGCCAAGATTGCATGAAGACCACACAGCGACTCCAAGGTTTATATGTGTGAATGGACGACTTTATGTTGGATAGCTTCCTTGGTTATGTATGCTGAAATATAAGGGGGACTTACGCTCAACTAATATCATTCACAAGTTAGGACTTAGATGAATTTGACAGTAAATGCTCTCTTTCTTTTTGGATTTTCAGTTTTGGACTTCCAAAAAGGATAAAAAATATAAGGGTTTAGAAGTTCTATGTTACTCCTAAGAACTCAAGAGACGGTAAAGATTAGGTGAAACCAATAACAATACTCTGCTTCGCCACACTAAGGACAACTGCACAAAGTGCGTGCAATCTTCTAGGGTTATGCTTGAGATTTTCATACTACGAATAATACCCATCCAACGAACAATATTCATTCAAAATAGAAGTTAAAGCCTCCACGATATAAGCTCAGGCTAACTTTACACATTGAATAAAAATCATTTATTCAAAGTATGACCAATTGTTTCACCTATCTATACTATCAAATCCTTCATTCATCTAATAACTTTGAAAGCAAATTTAATCTAAGCAAATCTATTAAATGTTGAAGAAAATATGCAACCATGCAACCACGTGATAACAATAAGGCTTCAAAGCAAACTGCAAATGAACTTATATTACCAAAGTAGCTCTTAGCAACAATTTCATAAATCTCTCCACACAATAAAATGAGAGAATAGGAGTTTATATAGAGTTCCGAAAAACAAATGAAAGGCCGAGATCGGTCTAAGATCAACGGTCGAGATCAAGACATAACAACCCTAATTAGGGTTTCCCAAAATAACATCAAGAACAAATGCACAGAGGACAAGTGGTGCAGGGAGCTATCTCCTAGGAAGGTGCATCCTTATCCTCTTGAGTGGCAATATGTTCAATGAACCTAGACACGATCAGGCTAACCTCCTCCACCATGACATGTGGCAACATATTCACGTTGAATTCCAATTCATCCAAGTTGTCTGCACACGTGGCAAAAGTAATCTCCCATTCCAACTCCTATTTTTGAAGGCATCCCTGATGGACAAGAAATTCAATGCCTTAGTCAAATTCTGCTTCAGGACTGGTCCAGTGATAGCGAAGAAAATCTCATGAGTTCTAAGCTTTAGACTTTCCAGTTGCATATCATTTTCTCGGATGGTCTCCTTCTTAAGTAGATCAGCAGTTACAAGGAAAATCCTATTTTGAATTTCTATAATCTGCTCCTCAACTTTGACACTATCAACCTTCACTTTTTCTAGGACTTCACTTCGTGCAACCAATGCCCAGTACCATGTGTTGAAATCATATGCAGCCCCTGTTGCGATTACTTTTCCATCAATCAATTCCTGCTTGTGAATTCCTTTCAACACCCTAAGGCACGGGATAATTTTGTCCTGAACATCATGAAGATCGTCCCATGCTTCTACCATATTCGCAATTCTGGAGAGCAAAAAGGAAGTTTGTCCATATGCCAATATTAATCTTTCCACAAATGTGGCTGCTTCTTCACTTTTTCTCGCCATCCACTCCTTGGCCTCTTTGGCTGTCACCTTTTCTTCTTCAAAATCGTTGATTGCTTCCTATGAAGGATTCAAAAGTGGAGGAGCTTAAGAGGCTTGGTCAAGTACTGAATATATATTCCTTCTGGCACTCAATTTCGTTCTTGTATTCTCTTTTCTTTCTTATCTCCTTTTCCAATCTTGCCTTCATGGAAGTGACCAAATTGTCCAAGTCTTCAACCTCTTGGCCCTTTGTAGTTGGTCCCAAGTCGATAGTGGTGATTTCATACTCCTAAGGAGTAATATCCTTCTTCGTCTTGTCCACTTTCGGCACAGCAATCTGACTCTTTGAACTATGGAAAACCTCTTGGATGGCTTCTTTGCAACAACCTTCCCTATTTTGGCCAAGAAATCGACCATGTCATCTTCTTCCTGGACTTCCATAGGTACTTTTATTTTCAACCTTT
Source organism: Cryptomeria japonica (assembly GCF_030272615.1). Lineage (NCBI taxonomy): Eukaryota > Viridiplantae > Streptophyta > Pinopsida > Cupressales > Cupressaceae > Cryptomeria > Cryptomeria japonica. Next base: position 73,874,521 of record NC_081409.1, read on the forward strand.
CTTTCAACCAATCAAGAATTGTAGGTTGTTCAATGCCTTCCTCCTCCTGATTACCTTCTTCACATGGAATATCCTGACCTCCTCGAAGAGCGGAAATCATTCCCTTGAAATCCCTCGCCCAAAATATCCATTTCATTTTATGATTCAAGTATCTTTGTACCTATAGGAGATTGGGGTTCTTCATCTTCTTGTTGAATTGACTCCATATTTCCCTCATGGATTGGAGAAGGAATCTTTATTTCAGCCAATGACTCATCCTCAATAGTTAATACATCATTCACATTCCTAGACGTGGCAGAATGGGATGGCTCTAATCTCTGCTTCTTTTGAGCAAGTTCCTCATTCACAACTTTCTTCCCCTTTGACCTTGAAGAGCCCCCAATTGCCTCCTTCCTTTTCCTGGAATTAATGCTTTCAATTGGCTCGGCACTCTGAGATGCTCCTACATTCGAAGAATATGATTTCACTTCGCCCATCAAGTTACAAGTGAGGGTCAAATCTCTTCGCTTTAGCACTTGGACTTGCTAATCAACCCACCCTTGTGAATACTTGACAATTGGCCGCATTAAGGTGGTTAAATCTACGAGCTCTAACTCTGACCATCTCACAGGAGGAAGGGGCCAATTCTCATCAAAGCGCGGCTGGGTGTACTCTCCATCATCCTCTAACTGATCAGGCACACGAAAAAGCTTGGTTGTTCTGATCAAGCTTACTAGCAATCTCGACCATAATCTTTTCCTGATATTAAACTCGTCTGTAGCATTTGCTCATAAATCCTCCAGATCAATCCTATGCCTGTACCTCTCTCCATTCACTGATCCAATATGGTTGTGAGGATCGAAATTAGCCTTGGACCAGTAAAATGTGAATGGATACCACTGCATTTCCAACCTGGCACTCTCAGCTACCTATGCCATTGGGCAAGACTCCAACATATTTCCAATGAAAAATGGAAAGGAAATGGCTGCAATCTGCTTTGTTCTTTGGAAGCCTTGATATGTTTCCAATTGTCTGAGGACTTCAAGCAAGATCATTCTATTAGTGGGATAAATCGAAAGCCGATAAGGACATTTGGTAAATCCTTGGACTCTTATGTATGTGAATCTTGAATACTGGATAAACCACGATCCATACTTGCTTATCAAGCTCTTGGCCTCCTAAGTGAGCCTCTAATGAGTTCCTCCCTGCACTGTCCTGGTGATGTACATCAAAAATGCATCATTTACCCTTTTAAAGTGGGCCTTTCGGCTAAGTTGCAGCTATGGATAACAATCATAAGACTTAAATTCATTCTCACCATTGCCTACTATGCCTTTGCAAATCAATCTTGTATATCTGTAGTTTCTTGCCAGTAAGTAAACAATGTAGTAGCTCATGTAAAAGGACTTCATCCTTTCCAAATTTTTCAGCTGTTCATTAAGGTTGTCGTTGATTATCCAAGACTAGTTGAACATTTTGACACCTGAGGTGATCTCGTCAATAAAATAGTACATCCATGTTTCAAATGGCACACCCTGAGGGCTGTCCATTACTCTATTTAACAGAAAAATGATGTTACCATAGTCCTCTTTGAAGTCAGTGCGAAGCAATCTCTTTGGCACTTTCTTGAGGGTGGTCCTTGGCTTCTCCGACCACAACTAATTGACATTTGTTGCGCAAAGCTCAAGCTGGTCCTCATAAAGTCTTTTGGCTTCTTCCTTAGTTTTATATGAAGTTTGGTTGTAACTTGGAATTCCGAATGCTTCCTAAATGGCTAACTCTCCGAGATGAGCCAATACTCTCCCATATGACGCAATGATTTGCCTTTCTTGAACATTGTAATGTATAGCACACTCAACCATTAACTCAACACATTTCACAACTGGCAGAAACCCATCTGCTTGGACAATGCCATTCCTCACCATTCGGCGAGCAATAGGTGTTGGTAAGTATCCATCGTGCCCGTACATTCTCCTTTTGAAATCTTTGAATTCCATGTGCCCAAGGTTGATATCTCTAACTTTTTTCCACTTGGAATTGATCTTTGACTCAAGCTGCAACTCGTGCCCGTACATTCTCCTTTTGAAATCTTTTAAGTCCACGTGCCCAAGGTTGGTGTCTCCAACTTTTTTCCACTTGGAATTGATCTTTGACTCAGGCTGCAACCCTTTTTTAGCAAACTTCATCTAGATTTTTCTTGAAAGTCCTCCTTTAGTGGTCATCAACCTGCAATAAACATGAAAAATTTAACATTACTTTCAAGAAAATTTAAGGTTTTAACTCTGATTTTGGACCCTTTTGTCCCAATTTTTGACCTTCAACCTATCAAAAAGCTAAATTTCTGTGAAAAATCAGATTGAAAATGGAAAAATTTGGCTCAACACTTAGCAAGTTTTGTGAGGATAAGTGATTAAGACAGAGGAAGGATGAAAGAAATCAGTCAAACTCAGATTTTGAACCCTTCGAAATTATACTTTTGACTGGATTTCTTTATGTAAATCTGCCTTCACTTCTGGAAACCCTTGGTAAATTTCTTCTTTACTCAGAAAATTTACTTTTTCTTTCGAAAATCCCCCTCAAAAATCTTTTTTTTAAACCTTGAGAGAGAGAGAGCTCTTCAATTTCAAACTTGAAGAAGAATGAAATGAAAATGAGAAGTCGAATTGATAAAGGTTGGAGAAAATCAATCTTTTTGGCAACTTCATGTTTTCTCTTAGATTCGTCAAACTAAGACTCTTTTATTCCCTTTAACATGCCAACTTAATATCTTTTGAAAGTTTCCAGTTTTGTCCTTGGCGCCACTTCACATATCTTCATCTTGTCCATGTCTTGGTAAGAAATCTTCTAGAAATTTCATTGTTTTAAGAAATTTCTGTAAGTGTTGGGTGAATTTTCCTTTTAAAAAATAATTCTAAGTGTTCGAAATTTTTTGAAGTGTTGGATAACTTGGCCAAACCTTCATCCATGGCATATTTATCCATGTGTTAAGTCACTTTCTCATGTTCTTGGTGGACTTGGCACATCATCATGCCAATTTCATCTAGGCGGACTTCTCATTTTCCAAGCTATTTGCCATTCATGGCATGGCGGACTTCTTCATTGGTTGGCCATTTTCTCCTAAGTGCTAGGTGGACTTTGCTTGGCCTTGGACATTTAACCTTGGCAGACTTCATGCTTGGCAAGCCAAACTTACATTTTACCTTGGGCGGACTTGCTAATTGTTTTGCCAATTCTTGGCGGAGTTCTCTTGGCACAAGACACCTCTAACCTTGCTATGGCAGACTTGGCTCTTTATAAGCCATCTCCCCTGGGTGGAGTTCATAGTTCATGAGCCAAGGTTGGGCAGACTTCATGCTTGGCAAGCCAACCTTCACATTTTACCTTGGGCGGACTTGCTGGCTAGCTGGACATTGTGTGTGGCAAACTTTAGGATCAGAAGGCCACTTCCTTCATTCCTTCAAGGCGGACTTCATGATCAGCATGCCAAGGTTGGGCGGACTTTGACCTTGGCATGACATCTTTCTTCATCTCTCCTATGCAGACTTGACTGTCTTGTGCCATTTTCTTTCATGCTAGGGCAGAGTTTAGCTTTGGCTGGCCAATTTCTTCTAAGTGTCAAGGCAGGGTTCATCTTGTCTTGGACATGGCCAACTCCATTGATGGCAAATTCGAACCACCCTAAGACATGGTCTTCTCCATCTTTGCCATGAACACTTGGATAAATTTCTTTGCTTCATGTTTGTCTGGAACATCTGGATCCACACCCTGTCTAGAGATTTTCCCTTGCTTTTTGTACTTGGAGACACATTTTTTTATTTCGAAGATAGGAACCCTATTACCATGACCTGAGCAACCCAATCCTAGGTCAACTTTCAAAAAAATTGAAAAAAGCAAAAAGCTAAAAAGCAGGTGAAAAAGTTGCTTCCCAGATTGGTCCCAAAGTGCCAAAAATCAAAAAAGCAAAAAAGTAAAATCCCACAAAAATAGGAAAGTGTCAGAATTGATACTAAGCAGTTGTGTTTTTCGTCCTTTGTGCCTTCTAAGCACTTTGATGATATCCAAAAACTGTTCTAAGCATGATTTCTCTATTTGACTTGGATGACCTCTCAAAAACTCTTAACTCCAGATTCTCAAAGAAATGGACTTACGAAATTGCAATGCTAAGACAAAACCCTAAAAAGCAAACCACCAAGGGTCCCCATTTGCAATGGGGCAGTGTGAAATAGGTCACAACAGGTCCGAACATTGAATATCAATATCAAGCTATCCCAAGGGTGGTTTACCTGGAATAATAATCAAACTAAAGAGGCTAATATACAAGTAGGGTTGGATAGATTTTTGGTTTGCTCAAAGTGGAATTTGGACCAAAGTCATTTCACATCTAAAGTTTTTCCTTCCAAGGAGGCTATGTTGGTAAGTGAATTAGTACTTGTTGATTCATCAACCATTGTTGGGGTAAAGAATCCTCTTTGAAAGACAATGAAGCTGCCATATTTTAAATCAAAACTGAAAACTATGCTTGGATTATACACTATACAACTTTGCATTTGGGGAATTCGAGGGTTTTCACATACTTTTTAATTAAACGTACAAAAGGGCACAAAAAAAGAAATTGGGAAAAAATAAGAAAAACAAAGAAATTACAGGTATGCTCAACATAGGGGAACCATCTAGGATTGCTAACTAAAATTGGGAAAAAGAACAAACATACACAGCATTGAATAGAAGCAAAGTTCAATGCTATATACAAAACATTTTTAGTTAAGTGAATATGAATATTTAGATAATTTGCATTCACAAAATACAAAGAATACACAAGAACGGATTACCTATTAGACTTAGGAGTGATATGCAATCCACGAAGAACAAATAGATTCAAAATTCTGAAATTATTCTTCTTAATCTTTGAAATGAGGCCACAAATCCCTTTAGCGATTCCCCATACATTGCTATCTGAAAAAGGCAAAAACTCTCCTAGATTACATGAAAGCCTCTTAAATAGGCAAGTAACCAATTGTTGTTAGTCGGGCTTTATTTTCCTGTACATTTTAAAATTATCTCCTCCTTGAACCCTTTTAAAACGTTTTAGAATAAAGTACAATCATTTCCCATAAATGTGCTAATTTTTAGCTTATTAAAAATATTTCATTAAAAACATCAAGAAATGAATTTATAAAAAAACATTAAATCTCTACTGAAAATGATGTTCAAACAAACATCATGATTGCCTCTTCAAGAATGGGTTTCACTGTACTGTTCCAGACAACATTATCGGGTAGCTGATTCTTTGCAATTGACTGATCGTAAACTCAATTATCTTTTGCAACATTTCAATTGCAGCATTACATAGTTGCATCCGTTTGATCATAAATAGAATGTCCAACCTCTTTCAAAATGCCCTCTTCTAAGTGACTTGCTTATCTCCTATAACTATTCAATATCAAGCATCATCAAGATCAAGATCAAATGTACTAAAGTCTTAAGTGATAACGAGGACTATTATTTCAGGTTTTCATGTATAACATGTTCATAGCCTCTATCATCCATCCTGTTAGACAAAGGTACATTTAATCAGAGTCTCAACCATTTACCAACCAATTTGATCATGCAAATCACTTAAAGGATGTGATGACCTCCAAGAACCATGATTCAAACAGAGAGAATGCAACAACACCATCTCATTCATAGAACTTCCCACACCCACAATTCTTACGCCCCTGTACTTTGATGGCTAGTTCTGAATGCTTTGACGAAGAAACAAAAATTTTGATCCTTCCTTCTGAATGTCCCTTGGTTATCTTATCACCATCAGTCACAGAAGGTTTCCAAACCCTTCTATCAAATGAATTTTATGCTGCAACCATTCCATAGGACTACATTTCTTTTAGGCATTTCTACCAAATAATCCACATAATTTGTTATGTTTCCACATTTTACATAAATATCAATAACAACACACACATACATTCCTTACATGCAAAAACTGTATGTGGAAGTCTTGACATTAAACAATTGTCATACCTTACTTTGTGCTCTGTTTCAACATTTTGAAGCATTTGTCAAGTGATTTGTATTATCTATACTATCAACAAATTTCCTTGAAGCATTTTGTCATATTATTTACATTCTTCGTTTATTATATGCATGTTTTTTACTTCCAAATCCTACATACATGCTACCAGATCATGCAGGCATTAGCAAAGGTTGCAGAATCTGATTTTCTTGAATATTTCTAAATCCCTTTCAGCATGATCCATGTGTATGTGTACCATGTTTAAGGAATTTCATACCATCACAGGCCATAAGGATATCAACATGTTAAAAACTTTTGCTTTTCATTTGCTGATTGAATTACCTAATAGTTTCCAAAGCTATTTCAGCAGATTCATTTCAAGTGTATACATGTTGCAACCACATATTTCATTATACCACATTTCTTTCAGTCACATGTTTTGTCAATGCTTCAAAGTTATGCATTCTTGTCTGCCAATATACTTGCAACTACAATATTTGAAAAATTTCTGCTCTCAACTGTGCTTTGATCAGCATTTACATGTTGTTCCAAAGCCCTCATTCTGGTGCGGGCAAGGAGGGTGCAAGCAAAGGACATGGAATTTAATCTCACAGCTGTTTGTTGCATTTGTTAATTTTTTATAAAGCCTGTCCAATAGATCTATTTTATGCTTATCCCTGAGAGCACAATATCCAATGTGACTGCATTCTTCGAGGCATTCTGTCCAACAGTTCACTTTCACTGTCTGTACCTCCATGTTCTGCATACATGTCGACCATGGCAGCTTGTAATAGGATGTGAGTGGAATCCATTCACCATTTATGTTTGAATAGATATCTTTACCCCATCCACCATTCAATGGTTGATGGATATGCTGGAAGGAAATGCAACTTTGATATGCACATGAATTACGTAGTTGCAACAAAGGTCCCTGTCCCCACCAAAAAAATTAAACAAAACATAGCTTTTACTTCACATTATGCTGGAAGCAGAGGTTTGCTTGCAATTTGCAATATTTGCAAGATTGCGTTAGAACCCCAAAGTTCCTTTTTAAATGACTTTTTACCATTTACTTTGCTTCATATAAAGTAGCTGGATTTTGGGATTTCAGGTTTTGGTCTTCAAGGCATTCTGTCTAACAGTTCACTTTCATTGCCTGTACCTCTATGTTCTGCATACATGTCAACCATGGCAGCTTGTAATAGAATGTGAGTGAAATCCATTCACCATTTATGTTTAAATAGATGTCTTTACCCCATCCACCATTCAGTGGTTGATGGATATGCAGGAAGTAGATGCAACTTTGATATGCGCATGAATTACGTAGCTGCAGCAAAGGTCCACGTCCCCACCAAAAAAATTAAAGAAAACATAGCTTTTACTTCACATTATGCTGGAAGCAGAGGTTTGCTTGCAATTTGCAATATTTGCAAGATTGCATAAAATCCTCAAAGTTCCTGTTTAAAAGACTTTTTACTATTTACTTTGCTTCATATAAAGTGGCTGGATTTTGGGATTTAAGGTTTTGGATGCACAGAAACATTCTGCAATTTGTTGCATAGCTGCACCCCAAGTCCACCCCTCCACTTTTTGAAATAACCTGGAGGATTTTTTGGTTGCAGACACATAAGACTTTTCCACCATTTTGATGCCTTGAGGGTTTGCAACTCCTTTTTAACATTAAATTGTCAGAATCTTTTTTAATTGTGTGTGCATCTTATGCTTCTGCCCTTGTATGTCATGTAGATTTGCAACTTGCAAATTGTTGTTACGATTCCACATTCTGCTGACCAAGTATCTCAACCTATCACATGATTTAAAATGAAAAATCTTTCAGAATTTAATGTGTGCACTTGTGTAGTTTGACCATGTAAATACACCAATGCTTGACTTTTCACCATGTTGTACCTATGGACTTTATACAGATTAACACCATAACCTCCAGTTCTCTGTCCATGACATTATTCAATTTTTTCAATTGTTTTTCAAATACGAATAAACACCATAACCTTGCTTACAGATTATCAACTTTTCTAACAGGTAGTTGAAGTTCTTGTAATACAAGATAATGGCACGTCTCAATCTAATGCACAACTTCGACAACCCAGCAGGCATTTTTGACGACTAAAAAAAGGCTGAACAACCAAGACTAGTTTATTTTCAACTCAATCACACCAAGGCAACAAATAACTTTTATAGACAACTTGAGTACTGACATGACTTTTGAGAAAGTGACTGGATTGATGTATGTGGAGTTCAAAAGGTGCAATGATATATCCACCAGAAAAAATTATGTTATATCAAGACTGAGGCACGAAGATGGAACAAGGAAGTGGTTGGCAACATCTTTGCCAACAAAAGCAAGCTTGAGGCAGAACTGAAGGTGGTGGACACAGATTGCTGCTTCGAGTTAACCATAGAACTTAAAAAATGAGTAACTCACCTTATGGAGAATATTTATCATCTGCTACAAAAAGAGGAGATATTATGGATGCAGAAATTCAGAGATTAGATGATTAAGGAAAGGTGATTGCAACACAATTTTTTCACCTCTCTCTCAATGCAAGGCATCAGTTCAATACGATCATGCAAACATCCACTCCTAACGGAAGGATACTCTTTGATATCAGTTTTATTAAGGGTGAAGGGTTGCCCTTTTTCAAGGAATTATTCTCCAATCCTTTGACGATAGATAGGGAATCTTAGGATTTCATGCTCAACATCCCCACAATTGTTTCAAAGGAGTATAATGCAGCACCTTGACATCCACAAAGAGAAAAAGACAACCCTGGTAAGAGCACTAAAAAACTGAAGAGTTCACATTGACATTGGAGAAGATGAGATCAGATGGTGTGCTTCCTATTGTGATGTTTACACACATCGCCCCATTGCAAATGGGGACCCCCACTTTTTTTGCTTTTTAGGGTAGATGTTTTGCTTAGATTGCCTTGGTTTAGTAATAATTTCCTAGTGTTTGCCTTTGCTAATGAGAGGGTGTAAGATCAAACATGAAGAGGAATGATCCGTCCACATGTGGATGAATTTCCCACCAAAGTTGAAATCAAGTTTATCCCATAGGTGCTTGATTCGATACTTGTTTGTTTTGCAGGACTGTTACGAGGAAGGGAACCATGATGATCAAGGCTTGAAGAGGATGCAAATTGCAAGGACAACATCATAAATGTGGCTGAGGAAGATCAACACTTCAAGGATTGGAAGAGGATTTCGGGACAAGGATGTCCAAAGGCAAAGATGCGGACTAGATCAAACATGAAGAGGACTTCACCTTGATGGCGAAGAAATAAAGGAAAGCCAGTTCAAGACATTTGCACAAAGGATTTCACATCAAGAAATCAGGAACTACAGCAAGGAATCTCAAAGCCAAAGAACATTAAGGAGGAATTAGATCAAGGAATTTCCTAACATAAGGATGAAATGCAAAGTATCACAAGGAATTCCAAGCATCATGAAGAATGTTCAAGACAAATTAAGTTTACAAGGCAAGCTGAGGTGGCCAAGTCAACATTCATTCAAGGCGGGAATAGGTGACACATGGCACTACATCAAATATTATTTATCTTACCTAATCTCATCTCTGCCATCGATCTTGAATCGATCATTGTAATGAGCTATCTATATAAGGTTCAGTGCTCTCATTTGTAAAGGTTAATAGGAGAATAGAGTAGTTCGCAGTAGAAGAGTAGAAGATAGTAGTTAGATCATTAGAAGTTAAGAGTTGACTAGGAGGAGAAAAGGCAGAAATTTTTGCCAAGGCTTTGTTGTGACGTATTCACACATCGCCCCATTGCAAATGGGGACCCCTACTTTTTGCTTTCTGGGGTTTTTTTTTTAGGTCTTTAGGGTTTTGTCTGTTAGCCTTTGCATTCTAAGTGTTGTCAGAGGGATCACTAAGATAGCAGGCTCTGTTTTAGCTAAAGGTGAGTCAGTGGATGCTCTGGGTTAGGGTTTCTTTGAAAGTCTTCCTTAGGGCCTAGTTTTGCTCTTGTTGCTAATTGTGTCTTGCTTGGTGAGTGAATATCCTCTTTGAAGGTTTGAGTTAGGTCAAGTTGGTGAGTGATGAAGTCTGGAATGTCATCCTGATCTTCAAATGCCCTGAAATTTGGCTAAGTCTGGAATGTCTTCCTGATCCTGAAATTTGACATTGTCTGGAAAATTGAAGAATCCTCCAAAAACTAGATTTCGCATTATAACTCCTGGAGGTCCGAAACCACTCTCAAACATCCTGACAGTATATATGTGTTGACGTGTATTTCGTACACAATCATACACAGAATAAAATACCCAAGGGTACCTTATCCTCTCTTGAATAAAGTCTCTGATTGCTGAAGATGTCGCAAAAAAGGATCAATCAGGGTGACTCCAATGTTCTTTTATGTAGGGTCTCTATGTGTGGATAAGCTCTCTGTGGTATGATGTGATTTTGTTGGAATCACAAGGGGACTTACATTTGATGCCTGAACTTCTGATTTGCTTTGAATATTGTTGGAACACAGGCTCTTACTAGCTTTGATTTGAAAAAAGAAAAAAAGACGAGGGCGAGGAGAGGATCTAATCCTAATACTAAGAATGTAAGAGCAATGAATGATCTTTGATGGAATTCTAACTAAGTCTCGTTTTGACATCACAGGAACATCTCCACAAGGTTAGTGCGATCTTCGAAGGAAAGCTTTATGATGTTCAAATCATCGCTGCAGGCATAGACACCATCAGGTTGATGCATATCAATGAAGAAGCGACAATTGAAGTTAAGCTTAAGCTAAATGATTCCAGTTGACTACGCAAGGCAAGTCTGCAATCAACAAACTGCTAGTAGTATGGATATACGAATTCCACCATCAATCAAGCACATTTCTTCCACTCATCTAATAACATGAAATCAAACATGAGAAGTATAAAGACCATGCAAATTGTCGAATCGACCCATGAATTTCACCATTTCTTCAATGAAGTTACAAGTCTTTTACAACAACATCTTGGCAACAATCTTTGCCTTCTCTCTCTACTCTACTCTAATTGCTATTCTCTCTCTATCTTCTAACTGCTTACTAATTCCCTCTAACTATTCTCCAATTGCCTTTACAAAATGAAATGCCAGGGCTTATATAGTGCCCTCAATACAATTCGATGGCTTAGATCAATTCGAGATCAATGGCCAAGATTCAACAATGAAAACCCTAATTAGGGTTTGTTACAACCATTACATAACATTTAATGCTTGACCAATGATAAAATTGTATTGCTTGGACACATGTCCTCTCTGGAAAATTCCACCAATGAATAACCGAGGTAGGTACATAGAAGTTTGTGCCACCTTCCATGAGTTAGGTACATTGAATCTGGACATGCGGAGGTGGAACAATCCGACTGGATGAGCGATGACTGGGATGCCACCTCGTCTGACACTTGTAACTTGGTAGATATTCAACTTGATGTTGTTGAGAAGCTAGCTTTAATTAATTCATCTGGAACTATCTGCTTCTTCAACGAACCCTTGTTCTAACTTCTTGTGTCCTTGATTTGCAGGATGATGATGTACCTCGCCTTGGAATGCTGGATTGGAAGAGGTCGCCCTTATCTTGATGATGCTGGATCGAAGAAGGTCGTCCTTGTCAATGCTAGACTGGAGGAGGTCGCCCTTGTCCTTGCTTGATCGTCCTTGATGAGACCGTCCTTGATCTGGCTTGATTTTCCTTGATGAGAGCCTTCCGACTTGTAGATCCTTCGAGTTTGGGAGTCGCCATCTTGATACCTACACAACATTTCAAAATTAGTAATATATCTTGAAATCTAAAAATTAAACTTTAAAAGGAAGATTCAAGATTTTAATTTAGGAAACCTCATGATAAATCTTGAGTTATCATTTCCTAATTTAGGATTTTCAAAGCAAAATTTAAATCTTCAAAAATGGTGCCAAGGTGATTACGCCATACCTCCACTTGGGAATTAAATCTAAAAAACGATGCAAAAATAGGAGAATTCGCTAGGCAAAATGTAGATCAAGACTCCCTTTAGCAAAATGCGCCCCCTTTAGCTTGGAAAAGAACTCCATCTTCCACTAGCCTCTTCAAGATCTCGAAATTCGCCTTCAAATGTCTTCAAAAATCTGGAAATTATCCGCCAAACTAGCAAGAAATACGCCTCTCCAATGGCCTTCAAGATGAATTTCACCCTCCTTAGTCTCCACACTTGGTAGAAATTCGCTCCACTCCAGCTAGATTTCGCACTTCTTTCTTTGCCTTCTCCAAATCGCACTTGAAACAATGAGTGAATGATTTGAATAATGAAAACACACCTCAAATATATAGAGCGCTCAATATTTTATTTTCCCATACGCCGACTTTGAAAATAAGCCAAAAATAAATAAAAATTAAATAAAAGAAGAGGCCGACTTTATAAATAATATTAAAATAATACCCCAAGCGCTCTTTCTTTTTATTTTATTAATAATAATTAATTTCAAATGCCTTTATAATTAAAAATTTCGATTTTAAGGCTCAAAATTAATTATTAAATGCCATGCGCCATCATTAAATGTCAATTTAATTTCAAAATATTTCAAGGTTTTATCGAATTTGGCATTTAATGCAATTTGAAGGATATTGGCGCCCAAGTATGGGAAAATAATAGATATCAACAAGATCGCTCTGGTCCCTTGGAGAGGGACAGGAGCGCCTATACCTTTTGGACCTCACACTTCTTGTTTTTTACGTCCAAGACCTCATTTTTGACGTCCAAGATGGCATTTTTACTTAGAATTTCGAGTTCAATTTATTCGATCTTTGAAATGAGTGCACTTTAAAGCATTTTCGCCCTGGTCCCTTGGTGAGGGACCGGAGCGATTTCATCTTTTGTCCTTGGTCTTTGTCCTTTAGATCGCCAAATCAAGTTTGGAGGTAAGCAATGACCTTCGTTCATCTCTTCTATGCATGTTCAACCCGCTTCTTCAAGGCAAAAACGTGCTTTCCCAAGATTTTCGCCCTAGTCCTTGACTGAAGGACAGGAGCGCCATTTAGTTGTTTGTGCAAATTCTTGATCTCATCGTCCTTGAATTACCTTTAAGGCACAAAACATGCTTTCTCCATTTTATCTTAAGTCGTGAAAATGAGAAATGGTATTTCAATCGTTAGGCTATTAGGCATATTGAACATTTCGCTCTGGTCCCTTGGAGAGGGACAGGAGCTCCCTAGCCAATTTTCATCGATTTGGTGGTCTTTGCAATCTCGTACCCTCTTGAAGCACTTTAAATATCATTTTGACCTTGTGTCTTGACTTGGACTCGTCCAAATTTGGAGGGGAAGACTTGACAATGTATATTTCGCCCTGATCCCTTGGAGAGGGACAGGAGCGATTTTGCATTTATAAGCTCACTTGTGTTTTGCTAGCTTCGAAAATTATCTTCAACGGATCGATTGCGTCTTCCTTCACCCACCTCAAATGCGAAACTTGCCTTCCTTTTGCCAAAACTTGTCTTGAGGGAAAATCGCTCTGGTCCCTTGGAGAGGGACAGGAGCGCCCTGGCCTTTATGAGCTCATTTATGCCTTGTTAACTTTCAAAACTATCTTCAATGGGTTGATTACGTCCTCCTTCATGCCTTTGATGTCTCAATTTGTCCAAACAAGGTCAGGACTGACTCCACTAAGCTTTTTCGCTCTGGACACTTGGTGAGGGACATGAGCGATTCGCCTTGGACCCTTGGAGAGGGACAGGAGCGAAATTCGCTCTGGATCCTCAGTGAAGGACAGGAGCGAAATTTGACTTTTCGAACTCTCTATCAGGATAATTTTTATGGAATATAACATTTAAGTATAAGCACTTATACTTTAAGTTATATTCCATATATACTTTCAGGATGTTTGAGAGTGGTTTCAAACCTCCAGGAGTTATATTGCAAAATCTAGTTTTTTGAGGTTTTTCAGTTTCCAGACTTAGTCAAATTTCAGGATCAGGACATTCCAGACTTAGCCAAATTTCGGGATTAGGACTTCACTCCAGTAGGACTTGCTATCCTATTGATCTCCCCGACAGCACTCAAAATGCAAAGGCTAACTAACAAAACCCTAAAAGACCTAGAAAACAAACCCTAAAAAAAAAACATGGGTCCCCATTTGCAATGGGGCGATGTGTGAAAACGTCACAACATCTAGCGCCACCTTGAATAAATGTTCCTGAAACATTTCAGAGATAAAGACTCAATCGACACCTAGAACCTCCGGAAAATTCAACCTAGCTCATCAGGAGATTAGAAAATGTACTCAAAGTGGAAGGAAAATCTTTGACCACATCTAGACACTTAGTCTTTGATTACCCAGGTGTGTGCAAGTGTATTCATTCCGCTCGACAAGACAATTATAACCTTCAGGTTCCCCTGTGATTAGCTACGTAGTTTATCTGAACTTCAAAAGCATCCTGGATAGAGCCTCGCTGCCAGTCAGACGTCTATAGTCCCGACGAGGTTATCGCCGCAAGCTCACGAACATTGCTCCATTGCCAGCCAAGCGTCTATAGCCCCGATGGAGTTACTCGCATATTCCCTTTAGCCAATTTTGATATTTCATTTCATTTCATTTTTTATTTTTTTCTTCATTTTTTTTTTTCGATATTGCTTTTTCACTCTGTCAATTCCTTTGGCTTGTAAGCAGTGAAGCTTACTAGGGTTTGAGGATTGCGGTGGCGCTGAAGCCAGATTTTAGATTTTTCACCAATCACAGCTTTGCTTGAAAACCATAATGACTCGGAGTCTATTAATGTGTGAAGATATAGTAATCAACAGATGTCGGCATCAAGACACAGAAAACGATTCCCTTCTAAGTCAAATACAGGTCCTGATCAGATGATAAAGCTGAAGAGGAACAACCTCGGATTCCAAGCACTTCATGAATAGATATCTAAGAAATGAGTCTAACATAAGATCCAGGATGTTGCCAGTGTGTGAGCAACAACACGAACACCTTTCTCGCAAAATGGAGGCTCCCACTCAAGACACCTAAACTAAAGCAAACCGACCGACAAACCGACTCAAAGCAAACTAAACTAAAACGCACACCAAAAGCAAACTATCTAAAGAAAGCAAACAACTAAACTACCTGAGCCACACTAGATCATGAGTCAAATGACTCAAGGCAAATTAAGAACAAGGCTCAAAAGACCTCTAATCTAAAAACACGAAAAGAAAACCTACTCTAAACCTATATACAAGAGTCCTAGACTCGACACGACTCAAAGAAGCAAAATATATACATGACTTCACATGATTTTTCAGGTTGTGTAACAGGAGCATGGCAAACATGATGGTTCTCAATCGAGCAAATTCATCCTTAAACACAGAAAAGCAAGCTCTCACCATGCATCTCTCATACTTAAGCAAGTTTTCACTCAAAATGATCAACTGAGGTAATTTGTTAGGACCATGATCAATCCAGATGCAAGTTGTTTTCCCAAAATCCCCATAGTCAAAATCATAATAACTTTCAAAGCTAGGATTAAGGAAAGAGACAACCTGGCATATTTCAGGCTCAAACGGAACTACATTGTCGGAAGTGAGGAGGTCGCCATTGGTGATGAACTATTCCACGAGCATCCACAACATGTTGATCTTGATTAGGAAGTTCCTCTTGAAACAAGCTCAGCGCCCCTTCGAATAGCTCAAGATTCTCTGTTTTCACTGAGACATCTTGCATAAACCAAGCATCTTTATGAAATTTTGTTAGCATATCTTCAAAAATGAGAGTCTCCTTGAGGGATTGAACTTCAAACATCTCCTCTAGTCGATCAAAGATAATCTCAGGTGGCCTTTCTTCTTCAAGTATAGTCTCGGGAGGTCGGAGCTGATGGTGGATCATATCACTCATAGTAACTTGCTTATCTAGAAAAAAATTTGGCAGTGATTCCATTTGCGTTTCCTTTACAAGATCCTTCAATGCTTCCTCAAATAGCATAATGGTGATGAAATCTTCAAGCACCCCTTTGAATTGTTCTTCATATCTAAGCTTACTTAACATGTCAACTTGATTGTCTTCTTCAATGAGGCCATTTGAAAACTCCTGCAATTCAATCTCAAGGATCTCCTTTTGTAGCATAAACGAGAATTCTTCAAGGAATGAGTCGTCCTCTTCTTTAATTGCTTGTTCAACTCCTGGATCTTCCTTTGTTATTGTTTGAGTATTTTCAACTGATTCTTCAACTTTTGTTTCATGATATTCCTTTTTAAGTGCAAGGCATGGCGAGCTATCCATTGTAATACATTGTTCCTCAGGTGCATTGGTATCGTCAACGTACAATTGATCCTTCTCACATTCAGATGCTGGAGCAATGTCCTGTTCATAGGTTCTCCTGAATTCGGTTGCGAGATGTGCACCCCAAGATTTGTTCATAATACATTCTTCCTCGGACAAAGTTGGCATTCCAAACTGGTTTCTGACTTGATTGATAGCCATTTCACATATTGAGCAAGTAAATTCAGAGTGAGGTGAGTTGTGAATTCTACACCACAATGGTAGCAATATGTTCTCTAAACGCATTTCACCATCCAAAATGAGTTGACTCTCGATCATCCATATGAAGCTTAGAAGAGGATCTTTGGTTTCTGGGACACTGAAATTGTTTTCTTCCGTTTCTGGCCTAGGGACATCCCAAAAGAAGATTTTTCCCTGCGCTGCTGATTCCATCCTTGATAAGTACTTTAAGCAATGCATTTCATCATGTTCCTCTGTCTCGTGGACTCGACACTGCCCTGGTCTTGCAAACTCGGACAATCTTTGTGGATAAAGTTGTGTATCTAATCTCCACCAAAGTTCAGGAAAATCAGCTTGTTGCTCCTCATGAAACTGTTGCCGCTCCATTGAGAAATCTTTTCTTTTTTGATTTTTTGATTTTTTTGATTTTTTTTTTTTCACTTTTTTTGGATTTTCTATTTTTCACTTTTTTTTTTAATTTTCTGGAATAAGGGAGATCTCGAATATCTCGGATTCAACTTGAACGTTCAATTGGTTCCAGCTTGTTTCCTTCTTGCGTAAGTCCAACTGACGATCCAGCTATCACCTTCCTTCTTTGTATCACTTTCGTCGAGCGTTGAAAAGGGCTTTCCACTGATCTTCCTTGGATTCAAGAGTTCGTGTTCGCTCACCTTTCTTTTGCTTCAATTCTGTCGAACGTGGAGGAGGGTACCTTGATAAAATTTTGAAGTCCAACTGTCAAATTTCGCTCCGACCCTCCCAAAGGGTCCAAAGCGAATTTCAATTTCGCTCCTAACCCTTCCAAAGGGTCCAGAGCGAAATTCTCCATAAGACATTCTACTTTGACCCAAACTTAGAACTAACTCATTCCCAGACATTATTGAGGGCAAAACACTTGTTTGGATGAAGAAATGTGAGAAATGAAGTCAAGATTTGAGCCTAAATATGAATTTCGCTCCTAACCCTTCCAAAGGGTCTAGAGCGAAATTCTTGAATGACCTTATTTTCTCACTTAGACCTTGAAATAAATGCCACTTTGAGAGCAACTTACTTGATGATGGTAGGAGGAGGCCTAAGAAGTCATATTCAAGCCAAGAAAGGGAGGAAAAAGGTGAGAAATGAGCCCAAGGAGGAATTTCGCTCCTGACCCTTCCAAAGGGTCCAGAGAGAAATTCACATAACCTTCATTATCTTCCTTGATATGGCCAAGTTTTGGACTTCTAAGGCATGGTTGGAGTGACCTTGAGGTGTTCTAGCCTTTGAAAGAAGGTGGATTGAGGCAATGGAGTGTGAAATCAACCTAATTTATGAATTTCACTCCTGACCCTTCCAAAGGGTCCAGAGCGAAATTCTTAGAAGACACCCTTTCCTTCCTGGATTAGACCAAGGTCTTAGTTTCCAAGGCATGTTGTGAAGGTTTTGATCTGTTCTTGCCTAAGGAAGTGATTGGAAGTATTGAAAAGTGAGGGTTTTGTCCAAGAATGGAAATTTCGCTCCTGACCCTTCCAAAGGGTCCAGAGCGAAATTCCCCATAAACCTCATTTTCTTCCTTGTTTAGACCAACATTCTAGTTACTTGGACATATTTGGAAGTGGATTAGCATGTCTTTGCCTTTTGAAGTGATGGGATGTAAAAATGTGAAAGATTTTGTCCTAAAACTAGAATTTCGCTCTTGACCCTTCCAAAGGGTCCAAAGTGAAATTCTTGGAAACTCATATTTTCTTCTTGGAGATGGTCAAATTCTTGAGTTTTGTGGCATGGTTGGAAAGACTTTGATGTGTTCTTGCCTAGAACAAGAATTTCGCTCCTGACCCTTCCAAAGGGTCCAGAGCGAAATTCTTGATAAACCTCTTTTGCTTCCATGTTTAGGCCCCAAACCTTGTTCCTTGGGCGAAGAGTGGTGTATTTTTACCTTGCAAAGAAGATTGGAGTTGAAAAGATGAAGAGTCAAGCCTAGAGTTGAAATTTCGCTCCTGACCCTTCCAAAGGGTCCAGAGCGAAATTTCCCAAAACCTCCCTTTTTTCTCAATTTTGTGCCAAGCCAAGTGTGGGTTAGGGTGAATTAGGATTGGAGATGTCCTTAAGCATGGCTTTGAGTTGCTAGTGATCACCAAATGTGAAGGATTTTGGCCTAGAAGGAGAATTTCGCTCCTGACCCTTCCAGAGGGTCCAGAGCAAAATTCTTAAGAGCACTTATTTCCCTTTCAAAACAAGTCAAGTTTTTGGTTTTTATGGCCTGGATAGGAATAGATTGATATGTCCTTGCCCTTTTGAGGTGAATTGAAGTGGAAAAATGATGAAATAAGCTCAAGAAGGTGAATTTCGCTCTTGACCCTTCCAAAGGGTCCAGAGCGAAATTCCTAAAATCCACCTTTTCCTTTCATTTTTGTGACAAGCTAAGTGTGGATCAAGGTAGATTGAGCTTGGAAGGACCCCTAGGCATGCCTTGGAATGGATTGTGGCCACCAATGGCCAAGATTTTGAGCCAGGACAAGGATTTCGCTCTTGACCCTTCCAAAGGGTCCAGGGCGAAATCCTAAATAGGTCTTGTCCCTGGCCATGGTTTTTAGCGAAATTCTCCTTTTTCGCCATTTTGAGGTAAAGCAACTGTTGTTATGTTGAGAGATAGATCCAAAGGTGAGAATCAAGTAAGAACAAAGTGAGAGGAATGGAGTTGAATGAGGGAAAACAAGCAAGAAATGAATTTCGCTCCTGACCCTTCCAAAGGGTCCAAGGCGAAATTCTTCAAACCACCTATTTTTCCCTTGATTGAAGCCAGAACTTTGATCCCTATGGCATGATTGGAAGAAAAGTGATGTATTCTCGCCTTGCAAGATAGATTGGAGTGAAAAAAATGAAATATCAAATGAAAAACTTGAATTTGGCTCCTAACCCTTCCAAAGGGTCCAGAGCGAAATTCTCAAAATGTCATTTTTCCTTCAAGTTTGTGCTAGGCCAGGACAATGATCAAGGTGAATTGGACTTAAAGATGGCCATAGGCATAAGTTTGAATAGGTTATGAGTCCAAGAGGTAAGGATTTTGAGCTAAAGAATGAATTTCGCTCCTGACCCTTCCAAAGGGTCCAGAGCGAAATTCTCAATTTCACCTAATTTGCTCATGATGAAGGTCAAGTTGTGGATTCCTAGGCTTTGGTGAAGAGAAGGATAGCGTATGCTTGCCTTGGAAGGCATTTTGGAGTAGAGACATGATGGAATTTGTCCTAAAATGCAAATTTCGCTCCTAACCCTTCCAAAGGGTCCAGAGCGAAATCCTTAAAAACTCCATTTTGCTCCAATTTTGCATCAAGCTTGGTGTTGGTTGAGATTGAGGGCATCCTTGGACATGTACCTGAGCAAGTATGGTCACAAAGTGAGAAGAATTTGAGCCAAGAATGCAAATTTCGCTCCTGACCCTTCCAAAGGGTCCAGAGCGAAATTCCTAAGTGGTCTACTATTTTGCCCAAGTCCTTGAGCAAAACCTTGTCCTTGGCAATTTTGGTGGTGAATGACTTTATCTTGGTGAGGTAATGCTGAAAATGAGGTCTGATTAAGCAACTTTGTCAAAATTCGCTCCTGACCCTTCCAAAGGGTCTAGAGCGAAAATCTAATAGGGCCTATCCTTGGAGAGGATATTGAGCGAAATTCCATTTTGTTGTCTTTTGTTGATGATTTAAGGTAAGAAATGTTATGATTGGAATGAATTCATTATGTGTCCTTAATCACCTTTTGGTTGGTTTTGCAGATGGAAGAAGACCAGGCCAGGGCAAGGACGACCTCTTCCAGTCCATCATCATCAAGGACGTTCCACATGCAAAAAGGGAGGACTCAAGGTGCTTTGAAGCGTTGGAAGACTAGGGGTGTTCAAGGAGTTCAAGTTAGCCTCAAGACCTCATTCTACCACAAGATGACAAAGAAAGGCTTTGCCAGCATTTCAGGGTGAGATATGCTACTGGAGAAGGAAGACTTGACAATAAGGAAGCCTCATCAAGCAAAGGAAGTACATCATTCATCACGCCAGAGACATCAACCAAGACACAGACGTCAAACAAGGTGGCATCCCAGTCACTGCTCGTCCAGTCGGATTGGTCCACCTCAGCATGTCCAGATTCAATGTACCTGACTCATCGGAGGCGGCACAAACTTCAGTGTACCTACCCCTGCTTCCTATTGGTCCTCGCTCCGGGAATGTAATTTTCTAATTGGCTAAGAAAGTTTGTTGTAGCAAACCCTAATTAGGGTTTCTATCTTATAATCCTAGCCATTGGTTCTAAGTCAATCAAAGCCGTCAATTTGTAAAGGGCTCTCTATATAAAGCTCTGGCTCTTCATTTGTAAAGGTTAATAGGGAGTTAATAGTCAGTGAATAGTTAGAAATAGTGAATAGTCAAGTGATAGAATAGCAATTAGAGTAGATTAGGAGGACAAGGCAAGAAATTGTTGCCATTGATAGTAAATAAACTCCATTTTCATTGAAGTTATGGTGAAGTGTGTTGTTTCTTTGCAATATGCATGGTCTCTTGTTGAACCTTCATTTTAGATGATAAATGATTAGATTGAATGAAAGAAGTTATCAATGCACTCGCATGGAATGGCCCTAGTCCAAACCACTAGCCTCTTGCTAACTGTAAGTGCACCTTGCGTGGTCAACTGGCATAGAACGAGCTTAATCCCGAGTCATAACACCTCTGTTGTTCACGCATTATCTTGAATGGTGATCAATATCTGATTGTGTACAATTTGGACATATTTGAAACATCCCTTAGAAGATCGCACTGAGTTGGTGTTGAATTGTTCAACCTGATGGTGAGACCCAGCCCAGTAGGACTCCACCTAGTCATTCATCCATCTTCTCGCATTCTAGGTCTTAGTGTAGACTTCCTGAACCTTGTATCTTTTGCCATTTCTTTATCTTCCAATTAGTAAATAGGACTTGTGATTCCAGCAAATCAAACGTTCAGGTCGTCGAAAGTAAGTCCCCTTGTGATTCCAGCAAAATCACATCGTACAGCAAAGAGCTTATCCACACGTAGAGACCCTACATACAAGAACCTTGGAGTTACTCCGATTGATCCTTCGGCGAGATCTTCAGCAATCAGGAAACTTTGGTCAAAAGAGGATAAGATACCTCTGGGTATTTTATTCTGTGTTTGGTCGTGTACAAAAGACACATCAAC
Organism: Cryptomeria japonica; assembly: GCF_030272615.1. Classification (NCBI taxonomy): domain Eukaryota; kingdom Viridiplantae; phylum Streptophyta; class Pinopsida; order Cupressales; family Cupressaceae; genus Cryptomeria; species Cryptomeria japonica. The sequence goes on from NC_081409.1 coordinate 73,896,159, forward strand.
AAGCTTGTAAATGGATACACTACTTTCATTGAAGTTATGGTGAATTGTGGCATTCTTTTTACATGTTGCATGGTTTCTTGTTCTTTACCCTCATAGTTTAGATGAAGTTCATTGATCATGATGAAGAAGTGTAATGGTATTCGATGAATTCCTTAAGTGTTCATTCTTTTGGTAGTTTGTTGATTGTAAGCTACTGTGCAAAGTTAGCCTGAACCCTATGATTATGGTTGCTAAGTTCAATTGTGGATGTTTGCTCAAGTTTCGTCAGTATTGGCTATTTGAATGAATGATCCTCAATATGAAAATATTTCGACTCCTTAGAAGATCGCACTAACTTGGTGTAGTTGTTGCTTGTCTTAGCGAAGCCAAGTTATGTTTGGGGGGAGTTTGTCAATCAAAGCACCATCTATTATCTTCATTGTCCTTAGGATTGGATTAGACTCTCTAAACCCTTTCCTTTTGATCTTTCTTTGTTAGATGAGTTAGTCCCAAATTCCAACAACGTCCAAGTATTTGCATTCATGTACAACATAAGTCCCCTTGTGATTCCAGCATTATCACATCAACCATTGAGCTTATCCACAAGTCAAGACCTAACATTTCCTAACCTTGGAGTTGTCTCATTTGATTGTGAAGCATAGCATTTAAGAGACTTTGTTCAAGAGAGGATAAGATACCTTGGTATTTTATTCTGTTTTCGTATGTGCATAAAAACACATCAACACTTCCAAATCTCGAATTTTCAATGTAAGAATTGCCTATAGCCTTAAAGAGGTTGCGACAAGGAAGGAAGACTGGCCAGCAAGCCTATGTTTGGGGAAGGACTATTTACCAAAGGCAGGGGTGTTCGCTTAGATAGCGTTACAAAATAAAATCCTTACAAGAGACTGACTTCAAAGGATTGGAATAGTAGGCCGATACAAGTACATCATGTGCAGAAAGGAGGAATTGGTAAATCATTTGCTAAATAAACTATGGGGTTGCAGGAAGTTGGAGGAAAAGGGTGATACATAAACTAAATTGGGTGGCTCCCTGCCCAAATGACAGCTTAACAATGTTCAATTGGTGGCTGATCCTAAAGAAAAGAGCAATTTTCTCAAGCATCTAGAAGGTAACTCGAACAATCATTGTATGGGAGATCTAGAAAGAGAGAAATAGGAGATTGTTCAAGAGAAGGAGAGTCAATGGATGGCCTCATTCGTAAACTTTGATTCGGTCATAATAGAAGTAGCCAACAACGCAGCCTCAAGAAGAGATCATTCACTTTGTGAGACGAACAGCTCAAGAAATAGTGGCCCGATCTCTCTATCCCCCCATTTATGGGGCAAAATAGGTTAATCCCTCACCCAATCCAAGACAAAAGTGGATGCCATCGTAAGGAAGATGGGTAAAAGTGAATTTTGATGCGGCCTCCAAGGGAGATCCAAGACCTTTAGGTGTAAGTTGCATTCTAGGAGATCAGAATGGCAAAACCCTAGCAGCGGAGGCTAAGAAGTTGCCAAAGGGGCGAACAATGGAGCCAAGCTACAAGCAACATGATTGGGGATTAGTTTGTGCAGACAACTGGGTTTCAAGAAACATCTGCAAGGAGATTCGCTGATCACAATCAACACTATTCGACATCAAGAAACTTTTAATTGGAAGCTTAGGAAGGTCATCCATAAATATGGGAAAGCATCGCAAACTTGGAGGATTTTAAATTAATACACATCTACCAAGAGGGCAATACAGAGGCAGACAAGTTGTCCAAAGTGGCAATTGAAATGATAGCAGACCAAGGCAGGATAGATTTGGTGGATCTAGATCCACTTCCAAACACAATTGTGAGAAGTGATGGTACTTGGGAGGACGAGAGCATTTTAGCCACAGCTAGACACAAATTAATGGTTAGACAAGCATGAAGGTGAAAGGACTTCCCATGTTACCAAAGGATTGGCTTTATGAACAATGGAGTCTACCATATGTCTCAATTCCAAAGAGAGGCAAATGGCTTTCACAAGCAACGTTACAGACCATCACCTGTGGAAGATCTTCAATGTTGTGGAGATTGAGGCCCTAGAAACCATTAAGTCGATATTGGGAGCAAAATACTTTTCCTTCACCTATCGGTATTGAGTAAACAACGACATTTCCTCAATGTTTATGGCATTGTTGCTCTAGGCGAGGGAGGAGAAAACAGTAGCGAGATGGTTAATGCAAAAACTAGTCAAAGCACTGACAAGATAAATGGACATGGCAATTGTGGGTTTCAAACTTGTTGTGACCTTTTTCACACATCGCCATATTGCAAATGGGGACCCCTTGTTTTTGCTTTTTAGGGTTTTGCCTTGCCGTCGCAACTGCTAATCACCAATCTTTTTACAATGAGTTAAAATTTGTAGGTGGTCATCAAAGTCAATTAGAGAAATCGTGATTGGAACAGTGTTTAGACACCATCAAAGGCTTAGAGGGCCCAAAGGACGAAAAACACAATTGCTTTGAGTCAAATCTGACAAATTTCCATTTTTAGAAAATTTGCTTTTTTTGCTTTTTCCTATTTTTTAGGAAGTTTTGTTTTTGGCACTTTAGGACCGATCCCTAAATTGGATTTTTTTAGAAAGTTTTTCCTATTTTTTAGGGATTCTCGCTTTTTCTATTTTTGGAAAGGGGGATCTAGGGTTTGGTCAGTCTACTCAAAGTCATGAGATTTTTGGTAAACTTTTGTGTTTCCGAGATGAAAAACAAAGATCCAAATTCAAATTTGTTCCAGAAAAGCATTTGATCTTCAAACTTTGTTTAAATCTTCAAAGAATTTTTTTTTGAGAAGTTGAGGATATTTGCAATCATGGAGAAGGAAAGGAAAAGAATTTCCAAAATCCTACATGAGAGAGGAAAATTATTTTCAAAGTCCTATCCAAGCAAGGAAAAGAATTTCCAAAATCCTACCCAAGGTAGGAAAATTATTTTCAAAGTCCTACATGAGAAGGAAAGGAATTTCCAAACTCCTAAACATAGCAAGGAAAGAAATTTTCAAAGTCCTACACAATGAGGAAAGGATTTCACCAACTCCGCCTTGTTCAAGGATAAGAATTCATGAAGTCCGCCTTGTACCAGGGAAATGTTTGCCAAGGGAGAGGAAAATTTTTGGTGAAGTCCGATTTGCAAGAGGAAAGTTTTGGGTGAACTCCGATTTAGAAAGAGGAAAAGTTTTGATCAACTCCGCCAAGCCAAGGAAAATGTTTGGCAAACTCCGATTTGGAGAGGAAAGAATTTGGTAAAGTCTGCCTAGAAATGGAATGATTTTGTGAACTCCGATTTGGAGAGGAAAGAAAATGGTAAAGTCTGCCTTGATAAGGAGAACATTCTGCCAAGTCCGCCTTGGTTAGGAACATTATTGATGAAGTCCACCCAGCCTAGGGAAAGAAACTTTCAAAGACCACCTTGATGAGGAAAAATTTTAGCAAAGTCCGCCTTGATGAGGTAAAATTGTCGCAAAATTTTGGCAAAGTCCGATTTTTGAAGGGGAAAAGTATTCACCAACTTCACCAGCGTGAGGAGAAAATTTCACCAACTCCGACTTGCATGAGGAAAATATTTTGCCAAGTCCAATTTGAGAAGAGGAAAAGATTTCATCAACTCCGATTTTAGGAAAGAAAGACCAAATCTGATTTTGGAAAGAAAGACTGAGTTCGATTTTGGAAAGAAAAGGTGAAGTTCAACTTGAAATGGAAATAGAAACTTGCTAAGAGGACTGAATTCAAGAAGGAAACAAGGCAATTTAATTTTTTTGACCAAGTTCGATGAATGTAAGGAAAATGGAAACAAATCAAAACTGGATTTAGAAATGCAGATCGAACTTCATGAGATGAATTGTGCTTATAATGAATTAGAGATTTATCATTCATTCAAACATTTCGCATTCTTGCACGGCAAAGCATTTCAAAAGTTTCTAAGGCATTGAAAGGGAAGCAAATCAAAGTCTTTTTTCAGGCCTAAGCAACGATTTTCCACCTTTTTCTTATCTCATTCTCAAGGTGACGGGTATTTCAGTTTGTTTCCTGCCTTTTGATGATGATTCAAAGCATGTTTATGGAGATTTTAATCTGCTTTTCAGGTTTTCAAGGAAGTTTTCAAGGAATTTGAGTCTGATTTTCACGTTATTTTCCAAAACTTGGTGTGATTTTTGTTAATTTAAACCCTAGGTATGATAACCAGATTTATCTTATTAATTATGCCCTAGGTTGTATTAGATTTGCAGTAGTTTAGTGAACCAACATGGATTAAATTGTGCCCTAGATTGTAATCAGATTTGCAGTATTTAGTAAGACAACATAAATCAGAAATAGAATACAAGACAAAAAGCATACCCTGGGAAAACCTCCAAGGAGGAAAAACCCAACATGAAAGACCCACAGGTCAGATTATATATTCTCCTCTAAATATCAGTACAATACTTAGCTCGAATCTGATCTTCACATATCAGATCTGTCCTTGTATGCTTCAATGACTTGCCTCAAGATATGCTATGTCCCCTTGGACAATATTACACCAAACTGAATAAATTCGCCCTCTTCCTTAGGTTCGCACAGCAGAGCTAAATCGCCTTCTGATTTTAATTGAACTTGATTGATTGTCATTGACTTGCAAATTGACCTTTACTTATATGCCTCTTTACTCTATTAAAGTCGGCCTCCTTGTAAGTCAGCCTCCTTGATATTTTTGGCGCTAATGTTATTTTGGCGCTAATGTTAATTGTGGTGTGTTTTAGCGTGGCATTTAAGATAGGGTCACGTTAGGGTAGGACCCGGTCCTAAAGGGGTTCGGATGTTGCCTTAAGGCAATCCGAACCCCTATACCCCTAGTTACAATCAACACTCCCTCTTAACTAGGGAGGAGGAGAATACATAATCTGAACCTTTTAAGTTCCATCTAGCACACAAGCATAGAATGGATCTAGCACACAAGCATAGAATTACATCTTCCACCTAGCACACAAGCATAGGATGGTTCTAGCACACAAGCATAGAAAGTGTAATACACCAGTGGGTCTTTACATTATTACAACTATAGAATTACATCTTCCACCTAGCACACAAGCATAGGATGGTTCTAGCACACAAGCATAGAAAGTGTAATACACCAGTGGGTCTTTACATTATTACAACTATCCATCTAGCACACAAGCATAGATTGGATGAAATTCATTCTTGCACACAAGCAAAGAATGATTCAAAGTGCTACCAATAGTCACTGAGATTGAAGCTCCCTCTCAATCAGGGTTCCGTTTTCCATGACACCAAGTCTATCTCTGAAGTACTCGAACTTCACTCTGAATAAGGGTTTGGTGAGGATGTCAACAATCTGTTCATCTGTGCTGATGTACTTTAGATGAATGGCGCCTCTCTGCACCATATCCCGAATGTAACGATAGTGTGTTTCCACATGTTTGGACCGATCATGAAATACAGGATTTACTGACATCTTTATACAGCTTTGATTATCACAATGAATGGTGGTAGGATCATTGACTTGACCAAATAATCCAACAAGAAGCTTACGAAGCCACACTGCTTCTCTGGATGTAACAGATGCGGCAATGTACTCAGCTTCTGCAGTGCTTAATGCTACCGAAGATTGCTTCCTGCATGCCCAAGAGATTACTGCGGAGCCCAAGTTGAAGCAGATGCCTGAAGTGCTTTTCCTGTCCTTGACACTTCCTGCCCAATCTGAATCTGAGTAGCCTTTCGGGAGGATTGGGGTATTAAGTGTATACTTCAGCCCATAACCAATCGTGCCACATAGATATCTTAGAATGTGCTTGGCAGCAACCAGGTGAACATGTTTCGGTGAGCTCATGAACTGACTGAGAGCATTCACAGCATAACAGATATCTGGCCTAGTATTGACTAGGTACATCAGGGAGCCAATCAACTGCCTGTACTCAGAAGGATCTGCAAAATCTAAGTTAGCTGCAGAAACACTTAACTTCTTTAAGTTAGATTCCATAGGAGTACACATAGGTTTACAATCTATCATTCTAAATCTTTTCAAAATATCAATAGTGTATTTTCCCTGACTTAGAAAGATTTCGTTAGCTCTTTGCCATACTTCTAACCCTAGGAAGTAGTGCATTAGACCTAAATCTTTCATTTCAAATTCTGAGGCTAATTCCTTTTTACATCTTATGATTAATTTATTTTCACCCGTGAGAAATAAATCATCTACATACAAAACTAAAATAAGCATCTCATTATTATAAATTTTCAAGTAAATGTTAGCATCAGCATCATTCTTGGAAAACCCTAAACTTAGTAAGTACTTATCAATTCTTTCATACCAAGCGCGAGGAGCCTGTTTGAGCCCATATAAAGCTTTCTTCAACCTGCAAACATGAGAATCTCTTTTATGGATTACATAACCTTCTGGTTGCTCAATATAGACTTCCTCCTCAATGACTCCATTGAGGAAGGTTGTCTTAACGTCCATTTGATGCAGCTCCCAACCTTTGGCTGCAGCAATAGCTATTATAGACCTAATAGAGGTATATCTAGCAACAGGGGCAAAGGTTTCTTCATAATCTATTCCTTCCTTTTGAGAAAAGCCACGAGCTACAAACCTAGCTTTATATTTTTCAATACTACCATCAGCATTATGTTTAATTTTAAACAACCATTTAGAGGAAACGACAGACTTACCTTTGGGTCTGGGTACAATGTCCCAGACATCATTCTTGATGATAGACCCATACTCTTCATCCATGGCTAATTTCCAAGCATGATGGAACATAGCTTCTCCGATATTGTGGGGTTCAGACTCAATTATATCGCACATCACAGAAATGTAGTTGGCATGATTTTGGACACTCTTGCTATTTATGAAGGTTCCTCTGGGAGCAGCAAACCCTTCAGCATCTTGAATTGTATTTCTAACCCAGAGTGGTCTCTTCTTGCAGACCACAATATCCTGAGGTATATCGGTAGATTGCATGGGTTCTGATGAGTCATTCTAAACTTCCTGATCTAGAAGATCAGTAGACTCCTCCTGTAACTCAGGGTTAGCATCAACAATTGAATCTTGTTTTTCCATCATCATATCATCATTGTTGATTAATGAATCTTTAGATCTTTTGAAAGCAATATCTTCTTCAAAAGTTACATCTCTACTTACCTCAACATACCTTTGACCTGAAATGTAGATCCTGAAGGCTTTGGAAGATTCGCTGTATCCTACTAGGATGCCTTTCTTTCCTGATGGATCCAGCTTGGTTCGTTTTTCTTTAGGCACATGAACATACACAGGGCTTCCAAATATCCTTAGGTGACTGATGTCAGGTTTGATTCCTGAAAAATGCTTCTTCAGGTGTCACATTCTTTAGGACTTGATGAGGACATCTATTCTGAATATAAACTGCAGTTTTGGATGCTTCTGCCCATAGAAAAGGTTGCAAGTCCTGATCATGAATCATGGCTCTTGCAGCTTCAACAATGGTCATGTTCTTTCTTTCAGCAACTCCATTTTGCTGAGGGTTGTAGGGAACACAGAACTCCCTCTTAATTCCTGCTTTAACACAAAAGTCATAGAAGCTACCTGAGGTGTATTCACCTCCATTGTCAGACCTCAAACATTTAATTCGATTTCCTGTAGTATTTTCAACTAAGGCTTTGAATTCTTTAAATCTGTTTAGGACTTCTTCAGACTCTTTAGTTTTAAGAAAATAGATCCATGTTTTCCTAGAGAAATCATCTATGAAGATAAAATAATATAGGAAACCGCTAGGAGATGCTACTGACATGGGACCACATAAATCTGAATGAATAAGTTCTAACCTTTCTTTAGCCCTACTATCACTTTTATGAAAGGGATTCTTTACATTCTTACCCATTGCACAACCTTTGCAAGCATCATCATGAGATAAACTGAGATTAGGCATACCTTTGGCCATTTTACCGAGAGTGGGAAGAGCTTGAAAGTGAAGATGACCCAATCTTCTATGCCATAGCTCGCATGATTCAGGGGTCTCATGAATGAGAGCTTGAATTGGATTGGCTGCAAGCTTATATAAACTATCACATCTATTTCCAATAATACGAGCAGATTTGAAGTTAGATTTCTTAGACCAAGCGAGTACTTTCCCTTCAGAAAATGCTATTTGCAAACCCTTATCTTCTAAAGCCGAAATAGAAATAAGATTTCTTTTAATACCAGGTACAAATAGAATATCACAGAGTTGTAAGGAAATACCAGAATCTAGTTTTAGAGAGGTAGTACCAAAACCTTTTACCGAGTATCGAGCATCATCAGCGATTACAACATGAAGATTGGTGTCTTTTTCAATCAGATCTAAGAGATGCTCACGAAATCCTGAGATGTGTCTGGAGGCACCACTGTCAAGTATCCACGAATTGCTATCTGTACGACTATTGCTGGAAAGAGCAGAGATAAGAAGGTAGTCTTCACTTTGTTCGGCAACCTCATTTAAGTTAGCTTCCCTTTCCTTTGGGTCATTTTGACAATCTCTGGCATAGTGACCATACTTATCACATCTGAAGCAACGAATGTGAGAGGAATCTCTTAGACTTTTTCCTTGGATCATAGGAGGAGGATCTAAAATCTTTGCTTCTCTTTTCTTTCTTCCAATGACCACCTTTCCTAGATTTAGATAAGAGAACATGATTATCTTTGAGAGTTTTTGAGTTTTCCTCTTACCTCAATTCGAGATTCCTCTTTGATGCAATCAGATTGAAGACACTCAAAGTTGGGACAATCAGCTCTTCCACCAATGCTACGAATGAATGGTTCCCATTCATCTGGTAGACCATTTAATGCAATCATAACAAGGTCTTTATCTGAGATTTGGCAATCAAGAGTGCTTAGCTTGTCCTTTAGTTCATTGATCTTCATGATGTAGGCTATGATTGAGTCGTCTTCTTTCATTTTCATGTGTAGAAGTTGTTGTCTTAGGGCAAGAGCCCTGCTGAGATTGTTGACTTCATAGATCCCTTCCAAGTGTTTGATCATTTCTCTGGCAGATGTAAACTTTGATATGACAGTGACAAGATGATTCTTGACGGACTCAATTATGATCCTTCTAGCCTTGAGGGAATCTTTCTTGAACAGTTTCAGCTCTTCAGCATCTTCTGGAGGAGACAGCTTTTCTTCTTCTACAAATTTCAGTAGGTCATTTTCTTCAAGGATCAACAGAATACGAACTTTCCAAGCAGCAAAGTCAATGGCTCCCTCAAGCCTATCTTCAGCCTTTAAACCTGACATCTTTAATCTGAACACAAACAACAGCTATATGCAACAATTGATCTGCTAAAATCAAAAGTTAGTAACACCTAGAGCTCTGATACCATGTTAATTTAAACCCTAGGTATAATAACCAGATTTATCTTATTAATTATGCCCTAGGTTGTATTAGATTTGCAGTAGTTTAGTGAACCAACAAGGATTAAATTGTGCCCTAGATTGTAATCAGATTTGCAGTATTTAGTAAGACAACATAAATCAGAAATAGAATACAAGACAAACAAGCATACCCTGGGAAAACCTCCAAGGAGGAAAAACCCAACATGAAAGACCCACAGGTCAGATTATATATTCTCCTCTAAATATCAGTACAATACTTAGCTCGAATCTAATCTTCACATATCAGATATGTCCTTGTATGCTTCAATGACTTGCCTCAAGATATGCTATGTCCCCTTGGACAATATTACACCAAACTGAATAAATTCGCCCTCTTCCTTAGGTTCGCACAGCAGAGCTAAATCGCCTTCTGATTTTAATTGAACTTGATTGATTGTCATTGACTTGCAAATTGACCTTTACTTATATGCCTCTTTACTCTATTAAAGTCGGCCTCCTTGTAAGTCGGCCTCCTTGATATTTTTGGCGCTAATGTTAATTGTGGTGTGTTTTAGCGTGGCATTTAAGATAGGGTCACGTTAGGGTAGGACCCAGTCCTAAAGGGGTTCGGATGTTGCCTTAAGGCAATCCGAACCCCTATACCCCTAGTTACAATCAACAATTTTCGCATTATTTTTCCAGAATTTGAGTCTGATTTCAACATTAATTCACAAATTTTGGGACTGAGTTTTTCATTTTCAATTTTCTCAGGGACCAATTTCAGTCCCAAATTTTCAAATCAGACCAAGTCCAAAGTGCTTTTTCACTTGTAGCTTGTTGGTTACCTAAAATGTTGAGAAATTGAGGTGAAAAAGACCAAAATCAGAGCTCATTATGGCATCAAGATTTTAAATTTACACTCAGAGTTAGAATCCCAACTTAATTCCTTTTTGGTTTTACAGATTGTAGATGACAGTAAAGGCGGGATCGTCAAAGAAAACACAAATGAAATTTCAAGGCATCAAGAAACAAAAGTCCTCAGACTTGGTGAAAATATAGAAAAAAAAAAATTGGACTTCTTGGGGGATTTCATCTACAATCCCAGACCTATTGAAGCAATCAGGGCAACTTCTTGAAGGATTTCATCTCCTAAAGAATTAAAGACAAGCTCCCAATCAAAACCAGATGGTGACAAGAAGAGTATTCCAAACAAATTTTCATACTGAAACAATTTCTTGACACAAATTAGAGAATTCAGAGAGGAAATCCAAAGGGATAACATCAATCCAGCAATCAAGAAAGAAAATTTTAATAACTTCAAGTCCAAACATTTGCTCCAAGGGGAGACTTCCAAACCTCAAAGATTCAAACGCGAGTGAGAAGAAGATATCAAAATCTTGAAAGGAATCTAAGATCAAAGCTAGGAAGAAGCAAGCGCAAAGGACAGAGGTGTTGGCAAGGAAAGATATTCTAAGGCAAGTACAAGGCACCACCTCAGCGTGTTGAAAGTCATCTTCCAACCAATCAGATTGTTCCAAGTCAACATGTCCAAGTTCAACGAACCTGACTTATCCACGGAAGCTTCTAGAAGGCACACTCCACAATGCAAAAACTTTCTATTTTATTATTGGTTTATATTTAGCTAGAGGACAAGTGTCCCCAAATGTAACAAACCCTCATTAATTAGGGTTTTATTTTTTAATCTTGACCGTTGATTAGAAATCAATCTTGGCCTTTGAATTGTAATTGAAGAGCCTGTAAATTGAGCTCGCCCCTCATTTGTAAAACATGGGAGCATGTTGCAAAGCATGTTGAGATAAGAAAATTGTTGTTTATGACTGCCAAAGTAATAAGTAATGCATTGTTCAAATTGATGGTGATTACTTCTCTTATTTTGGAGTTTTCATGGTTCTTATCCCTCATCATAGTTTAGATTTTATTTCATGTATGCTAGACAAATGCAAGATCTAATAAGTATTGAATTATGGTGAGTCTTCCGCTCATACATTTGATGAACAAATGATTTTTGTTCATTGTGTAAAGTTAGTATGAGCTTACTTTGTGGATACTTAACTTTTGTCTGGATAAATATTGTTCGATTTGATGGTAGTTATTCATGACGTGAAAATCATAAACACACCCTTTGAAGATTGCACCCACTTTGTGTAGTTGTCCTAATGCAGCGAAGCAAAGCAAGGTTATTGGTTTCACCTAGTCAATATCGTCTATTGAATTCTTAGAAATAGATTAGAACTTCTAAACCCTTATCTCCTTTTCAGTTTTCTTCAAGTCCATGATCCAAGACCCAAACAATAGAGCTTCATTGTTTAGACCTTCATTGTGAATTGAACGAGCCAAGCGTAAGTCCCTTTATGTACTACCAACATATCCCAACGCCCATTGAGCTTATCCACACGTCAAGACCTGACAAAAGAAACCTTGGAATCACCATATGATCTTCTTGCAATCTTAGCATATGTGGTGATTTTGTTCAAGAGAGGATAGAGTGTCTTTGGACATTTTATTTTGTGTTCGGTGGGTAATAAAACGCACACCAACAAGACTACAAACAACCACAGGTACTTGGCCCCAACTTACTCTACACTCTACACTATAACAAACTGTGGGTGTCATTCCTTATTTGGAGTGTATGGGAGGGTGTGGATGCTCACAGGATGGAAGTATCCAGAAGCATCACCTTGATGAAGGAGATTGTGGGGGCAATCAAGCTCACGAGACAACCCTTGATGCTGGCTCTTCCCCCGGTGCATTGATGACCCTAAGGAACTAGTGGAGATGGACGAAGATGCACAAAACATTGGTGACCATACTAAACTTGGGAAAAAATTGGCGTACTAACAAACTTGAACAATGAACCTATACTTGAACCAAGGAAACATATATCAAGGAGGTAGACATCATTGTGTAATACATGCGTAGAGTATTGCATGTAAGATGGGTCTCAAGATGAAAATATTACATAGAATGGCTTCTTCCACAAGGAGTATGGTTTGGTGTGGCCCTGCCCCAAGGGTAATTCATCTATTTATATGTGTATTTAATATTGAGTATTTCAGCACCTTCACCCCCAAACACCTCTTAAAGTGTGTAATCTCTAATGAGTTTCATGACAAAATCCAGTTGAAGCAATTCTTCAACCATTAAAAAGTTTAGCAAAGGTAATCATAAAGCCTAAGAATTAAACAAATTTCAACGAAATTATTTCTTTCAACATGGTGCACAAATTAAATGATGTCTTTTGCAATTCAAAGGAAATCTAGAGATCTACTTGCCTATATGATTTTATTCTTAGACAATAAGAAAGGAGATACTTTATCATGGCCATAATTTTTATAGAGATACTTAAGTTTAATGGGAAGGGTGATGGTAATGTTAGAGAATAGTAGCTCCAATTTAAAAATAAATATTCTCATTAGTCTTACCAATTACTATTTTTATTTGAATTGAAGGTGAATCTAGCAAGTGGCTTTATGAGAGGCAAATGAAGAAAAAATAATGATAATGATGGTGATGTTTATAAGGATGAAGAGATGGAAGATAAGGGTTGAAAAAACTTTAGCTCCAATAAGGAATCTTCAAATTTCCATTTTCATGAATACATTCATAAAATGGTCATTCCATCCATAAAACCTAGCAGTAAGTATAGCTTAATCAATATGAACTTGGACAAGCAACTACATTTTAAAGCAAAGAATATCAAGGAAACTCAAATCGGTACAAACAGATTGAAAAGTTTGAATATTTGAAGCTCGCTCTTAATGAATATGTTTCTGTAGTCAGTATTTATGCCATGGCTATGGATGGCTTGGATATCCTTGGTCAGAGAGTTCAGCAATTATTAATATGAATATGCAAACGAAGTTCATGAAATTTTGATATAGATAAAATAAAAGTAACCTTGCAGAACATTGCACATAATGAGGAACAAAGCAAGGTCGAGGTGATAAATGAAGATGAACATGAAAATTGTGAAGAAGAGCACAAAGAAGAATCTGAATGTAATGTCCCCTAGTAAATTGGTTTAAGATATCCTAGTTATGGATCTCAAATCTTAGTACAGGAGCTAAGAGAAAGTACCTTAGCCTCTGTTGTTATCAAATGACCTGCAAAAATGAAGTCAGAAGATACTATAAATTATATTAAGGAATGAACATATGAGCAACTATATATATAGATTTAACTATGTATGACACAAAGAGGGATTCTTGTAACATTAACAGGGTTAAAATCATGAATTATGGCAGTGAATTATAGTGCAAGATTTGGCAGGGTGTCTTTAACAGTTCCCCCTACCGAATGTAATCTTGTAGGGTGCCTTAATACTGCAGTTCCCCCTACTCAGTTTATCAATATAGGGTGCCTTTGTACAGCAGTTCCCCCTATCATGTAGGGTGCCCTTGTACAGCAGTTCACTCTATCATATAGGGTGCCCTTGTACAAAATATTATTAATAAACATATTATCTTCAGTTTTCATGTCCTAATCAGTATTCTGATTATTTATCAGTCAGTTGCCAATATACAGTTATCTATTACTATCAAATGTGTGTTATTGCTTACTTTACTGTAGATTTTCCAATTTATTATTATTTGTCAGTTAGAGAATTTTATGTCTATTAGCATACAGATTTTAATATCATTATTAGTGGATTGATTTGTATAGCCATGAATTACAGAAAGAACCGATTACTTGTTCTCAAAACTAATATAATTATTGCAGGTTTAATTCATATTGGAATTCATATTATCGTGGGATGTATATATTTATCAGAAACAATAGAGTGTTTGCCATATAAGTAATTGTTGGCAATTTCTGTGCCAACCTTAGCAGGTTCTGACCGTACGGGATAAGGTCCCACGGGATAAGGAAGTCAAAGAAAGGGCTTTTCTCTTATCCCGCGAAGTAAAATAGATGCAACAAAGGTCCCGCGAGATAAGAAATAACAATAAGCATTTTTCTTATCCCACGGAATTACAAAGTCATCAGCAGCAGGCCACGGGATAAGGAAACCTAAGGTGCAGCGGGCCCCAATCAGCTAGGTGTTTGTCGGGTTCAAAAAGAAGTACGCGGGAGAAGACTGCTGCGGGATAAGAAATTAACCAAGCGGGCGGGCTTTTCCCTTATCCCGCAGCACATTGGAAGCAGCCATGTGGTCGTGCAAGATAAGATCAACAAGGAGCAAAGGGGGCATTTTACTTATCCTGCGAGGTTTCAAAGGCAACAGCGGCATCTCGCGGGATAAGAAACATAAGACGAGACGATGTGTTTTCTCTTATCCCGCAGAGTAAAGTGGAGACAAAGATGATCTCGCGGGGTAAGAAGATAACAAAGCGAGGAAGCTTCTCCCTTATCCCGCGGGATAAAACAACTGCACCAAGGGTCGTGCGGGATAAGGAACTACCCAAGCAAAGAAGAAAAGCTTATCCCGCGAGGTTACAAGGACATCAGCGGCAGTCCGTGAGATAAGAGGTTAACTAAGGCAAGTGTTTTTACCTTATCCTGTGGGGTTAGAAGAGCAACAATGTGATGTCGCGGGATAAGAAGCAAAGGAGCAAAAGTGACAAATGCTTATCCCGCAGGGTAAAGCGAAGGCTCAAAGAGGGCCACGGGATAAGAAACATAAAGGCAGATGTGCGTTGTCCCTTACCCCACGGGGCAAAAAGGTCAACAAGAAAGTGTCGCGAGATAAGAAACAAAGAAGACAAAACAAAGAGACGCTTATCCCGTGAGGATAAAAATGGAGGCACGTGATGCCATGAGATAAGGAAACAAAGGTGGAAATAGGGATCGCTTATCCCGCGAGGTGAAGCCGAGTGAAGAAAGATGTCGAGAGATAAGAAACAAAGAAGACAAAGCAAGGAAATCTTATCTCGCGAGGATAAAAGGGGATAAGAGAGATGCCGCAGGATAAGAGACAGTGAAGGGCAATAAAGAAAAACTCAAGATCGCTTATCCCGCGAGGTTGAACAGACAGTAAAGAAGGGCCGCGAGATAAGCAAAGCGAGGTAGAACAAAGAGGTGGCTTATCCCTCGGGGTAAAAGTAGACCCACGGAGATGCCGCGCAATAAGAACTCAGTGCAGTCGGCGGTCAAACACAACCGGGAAGCGTGGACCTAGGGTGCCACATCAGACATCTGTGGCAGTTGGATCTTCATAAAGGCCCGATCCGACGGCCATGTTTTAATCTTGCATTGGGCCCGTTAGATGCCTACATGGAGAGATCTTGTGCATCCATCTTCGCGCGAATTTCTCAGATCGACTGCGGAGGTTCAAATTTGCGGTGGCCGTTGGGTTTTGAATGCTCTACAGGAGGGTGGTTGTCAACCCAATGGTCAAGGATGCTTCAAGGTCCCAGTCGACGCCCCATTTCAAACCCGATCTCGCTCAAACCACCAGATTTGCACGCCATAACTCTAGAGGTGACCCTTGCAGGCCGTTTTCAGATGCCACCATGCCCTCTTCAATGCAATACAAAAACTTTTGTCCCTGCAAGTGTACTCGTCCATGCTTGTCGACAGGGATTACTTCACCAAGGAGTGGTTTTTCTCTTTTCTAGGCTGAAGGACATCTTCCAAATGGTGTTCCAGCACGTTATCAGATCTGTCGATCTGATCTTCTTCCCCCTTAGACATTTTGTAACCTAACCCTGGTTAGGGTTAGGGTTTTCATCAGTTGTAACCATCTCAGTTATGCCTGAACTATAAAGGCAATTTTGTAACCTATTTACAGGATCTTCTCCTCTATTTCTCTTACAATAATCCATGATTTCTACAATTGTAAAATCACCTTGTCTCTACATTAAGAGAATTGGCTCTCCTTACCTAGTTTCAGTTTATGCAAACTTGTGTATCTTTTTTACCTGTTTGTGTGAATGCATCTTTTCTTGCTTTCTCAACATCTGCGATAGTGTTGACTCCTCTTAGGGTGGCATCTGAGAACATTGTTCATTCCTCTGCCATTGTTAAGAATTCCAACCTTGACTCAGTCTTAGAAAGCTAGCCTTAGATAGAAATTTGTGTATCTTTTGGGCAGTTTTATTGATGTTCTATGCAATTACAAGTGGGGGTAGATTAGCTTTCAGTCTAGGTGCAAACCTTATTTCCCTTCTTTCATACAACCCTTCTCTCTCCCTTTTCCCTGTCAGAACATAGGTAGTTTTATCAGTGTTGGGTTGGTCCAACACCTGCATCAGATTGGAAAGGAAGTCTGCCTTCTCCGGAGACTCAACCTCACTTCTGCAAGTCCCACACTTGAGAGGTTGTTTCCATGTTTCACAAGGTTGGTGATCAAGCCTAATCACCAAGGGTGCAAACTTTTGTGACAATAGTAATATCATTAAATCAAAGAAACCCATAAATGCAAGAGAACATACATACAGAAAATCATACCAGAATAGGAACAAGTGTCTGTGTGTGTTTACTGAGGCACAATTTCGAACTCTTTTATTTTCCCCATATTATTATCGTTGAATGATTGATACAGGTTGATTGTGTGTGCCAACCACGTCCACGATGTTTGTTTAGTCTAATAACTCCTGATCTTTTTTCCGTGTTCTCTATATTAATCAAAACCCCATGAGTACCACCAAGAACAAGGATGTTACTGCCTGTAACTTAATAATAGTTCTGATCTGATCTGATCTGATCGATGGTGATCTCCCTGGAGGTTTTTTATTCCTTTCCTTTATATCTCTCAATGTGAGGGAAAGGTCACACCTCTTCATCATGTATGCCCTTTGGCAAGAGACATACCCTTTCACCATTAGCACCTTTTGAAAGAGTGCAACTCTTAATCATTTCTGCCCTTTGAAAGGGACACAACCTTTTACAATCAGATCTACACTTTCATTTAAATTAGATCTGCACCTATAATTCCCAAATTATCCCCCTCCCAAATGAGGTTCTCCTCTCCCTTTTATATCTCATTGTGGAGGGAGTCACAACTTTTCCTTCCATGTCTTTTGACCAATCGTTAACTTAATTAAATTTTAATTAATTATATTTAATTATATTCTTTTATATTTTAATTTATTATTATTATTTATTATTATTTATTATTAAATTCTATTTCAAAGTGGGGACATTACGCTGAAGACCAATATAAGGACTTGGACACTTGTGAAGGAATCTCTAACACTTCATCTCCACAAGGGCCGAGCAAAAAGCAAAAGAAAAGGTTGACGAGGCAAAGATAGCAGAAGAAAAAGCTACAGAGGAAAAATTAGCCAAACGAAAAAACCAAGGATGCAAATTATAAACATCCACATCACCATAAGCCGCAACAATCATGGAGAAATGCTGCAAAGATTCAAGTAGCAACACATAGAGACATACATTGATCCACAGTTATGGAAATACATGGAGTGAAATGAGCAAATACTATGAGCATACAGGGAATTAGTGGAGCAATCATTATGACTGTAAATGGAATCTTAGGAATAACAGCTACAGACAAATATGAGACCAAAGGAGTAATCATTATACCTATTCATGGAAGGAAAGTGAAAACAACTGTGGACATGAACAGAATTAAAACAGTGCAAAATATGAAAACATACTTGAAGAAAGACACCATCAAGAACTATCACCCACCAAACTAAGTATATGAAATTACAATATGTATTGGGTGATGGAGTATACGACATGTAGCATGCACATCCCTCGGTAATATTGAGTCAAATAGTTTAGATCAAATAGGAAACTAGTGGAATTAGTTATATATTGGGTAATGAGGGGTTGTCATGTATGTACGAGGTTTCTTGTTATTGTTAGAAGAATATCTATATATATGAGCCTCATATCATTATGAAGGGATGGTGTGTATGTGAAATATTCAATGGTGTGCAGGGACATATCTCCAGGAGCCAAATGCACATCCTGGACAGTTAACTGCTAGTTTTGTAATATATACTCATAAAAGAGATATTTTCTTTAAAGAAAAAATATTTCATCAAACTAACACTTCTACATTTGATATAGCATTACTCATAAGACATGATGAAATTTGTAATAAAAAATTTATGGAAATTATTTCAACTTGATTCTAGTGATTAAAACAGCCACCATCCTTTTTATCAAGGGGTATACTGTCAAAGTCTGCTGAAAATGATATAATGTTGGTTCAGAAACATGATTGAAACAGAGGAATATCTCACAAAACAAATAACAGCACAGAAAAAATATATAAAAGGAACAAGTTTAAGACACAGATAACCAGTGTCAAGTAATGCAGGTGCATGATTAAAAAATGCAACAAAGTTTCAAACTGTAATGTTTAATCCGTATTAGAACATGTCTAAGTAAAGCCTGTGACAGGTAAAGGTTGCTTGATCTACATCTGTTTTTTTCCTAGAGGCAGAATATGATAAATTTTACCTGCCCTCCCAAAACTTTCTCACCACAATGTGTGATATAAAAATGCCAACCACATAATAACAGAAAGCTTGGAGAGACAATAAGATCAAAGTGGGTCCAATACATGGTCTCAAAAGAAAATGTTGTGAAGCTAAACTTTGATGGAACCTTCTACAGAAACCCAGGCATTGGGGAAGCGGGAGGCCTTCAGGCAATAGTGTATGTGCATTTATCATGAACTTTAGTCTTTTTATTATACTAATAACAGAGCTGGGCTCTTGTAGTAGGTTTGTGGCTCGTTTCAACTTGAAAATTAATAAATTTCATTGCTGAAGGAGATTCCCAATTTGTCATTGATCCTATGGGGAGCAATGCTGCAGATAATTATCACCATCATGGAAGAAGGCACTTCCTTCTCTTCATGGTTTAACCATATTGTCAATCACATATCTTTTAAGAAAAAAAAAATCCGTGAACCACTTTGCAAACTGCAGCAAATACAAGTTGGGCTATATTTAGAAAATTAGAGTTCATACCTTCATCTTAGTTGGGTACTGAAGATCTCATTACAAAAATTGGAAAAAAAACTTCAATGATTTTTATTATCTTTTCTACTGGTAGTGTCTTTAATAGTAATTTTCAGAGCCGTACTGTCTCTGGCCCACTTTGGTTTATTGGGCTGCTGCTGTAATATTTTGTGAATTTAAACTGGCATGATATTTAAATTTTTAATTATGCTCACTTTTAATGCTAGCATGGGATCATTAGACAAAAACGAATTAGGCAATACCATTATCGCCAAATATTTTGAAATCTGACTGGAGCGAATGTTTAGCAACAGACATTTGATAAAAGCAACTTTCAAATTTACAACCATGACAAAGATATAACACAGCAATAAACTCTAACGACATATAAGTTCATACGTAGTTTTCAAACTTCCATGCCAGCATCGGGTCAATTTTTATAGACAGATGCACCTAATTCACTAAATATAATACAATACATATATATATTTTGCCCAAATTATGACAGAGATTAAACATATAAATCTAAGTTATCTCTGTTCAAAGTCCCATGTTTTCATCACTTTACATGCACGCATATAAGAGATACTAACAGAGTACATTTTAGTCCAGTCAACAATTATCTAAGTGGCAAGACAGAGCAATTTCCAGAGAAAATAAGAATGAGTCATTTCTTAGGGCAATCGAGTAAGGAAACTGCACAATCAGGAAGCAGTTAGCTTTAACCTACATTATACCTGTGCATCGAGGCGGGGTTCAAGTGCTAGGCCAAACCAGGTTGGCCTACATATGCGACTGTCAAGCGGACAGGGAGGCAGTCCCCACCATTTCTTTTCTGAAAGATCATACATAAAAATAACAGAATGATAATTTTTGTAAAAACAAATTTTACCGCACAGAGCAACAGTTAGAAAATGTTCCAGATTTCCATGGCTGAATTTACTGAAAAGATGATCAGGCATAGTGCAAACAATGTGCCACTGCTTGACAGACTCGTCCAGCTCCCAAATACCGATCTTCTTCAAAACCCTATGCTCCTCAATGCCCCCAACAAGAATTAAGGAACCGTCATGTTCCATTATATGGGGGCACACAAGAGGAGGCATGGTGACCTCAACTAAATGCCAAGTTCCAGCATCCAAATCAAATGCCAACAAGTTATCAGGGTAGCTCAAACAGAACAAAAAACCATCAAGGTGAGCAGCATTGCCTACCATGGCAAATCTCCCATCAAAACTCCCACTCATCTTCCATGAATTGGTCTGTGAATCGTACACCTGAGAAGTAATTGTATCATCCGTGCTAACAGCCAATATCTTATACTCTCTGCTTAATACCACAATTGCAACAACATAGGGGGAATTATTATTCATGGGTAGCATGGCAGGAAGAATCTTGTGAGTTTTAGTGAACAAATTGCACACAACATAAGAGCCTTTTCTATTCTCAGCTACCACAAGACCCCCACCAGATACTACACCCCTACGAAATATACAACAAGCCTCAGAGCAAAGACAGGATGAAGATGAAATGCTGGACAGGTTCATCACAGCCCACGTATTATCTAGTGGGTCATATGCAGCAACAACATTTCTTTGAACATAATCAGCAAAAAGAACAAAATAAACATCTTGGGGAGGCACCTTTCTGTAAACTGTCATAAAAGAGTCCGAGTGCACCATTGAATTCCAGGCTCTGCAAACGCTCAGCATTCTGAAAAGGCTTGAAATGGGCAGGCGGGCCAAGATATTTTCCCACAGATGATGCGGAAGATCAACTGCCTGTAATTCTAGGGCCTTATTCTGCTCCCTAGCAACCACAACCTTGCATTTGTCCCCCGCGCTTTCCTCCACATCTTCACTCTTATTTGAGATAACTTCTTCACTATTAAACGCCATCGCAAACCCAAATAAATGGTTGGAGACTCAAAACCATGTGCATTTAAATCCCAAATAACTGGGATTTAAATTGTTAAATACAACCCACCCCGCAAAGACTACTTTGAGTATCAAAACAAATTGTAATTTAGGGCAATAACACTACATGGGTATCAGAACAATGAATGATTTAGGCCAATAAAAATTATTTGGGTATCTGAAAACAATGAGATGTGATGTAAAATACAGCCTAGGTATTCAAAATTGGTGGGGCTTTGTGAGGATCCATCATCTTTTTGAGCATATGAAATTGTGGGGATTTAGGCCTACGGACAACCATTAGGGCATTCGGGAACGTTGGAGTTCAATTGTTTCGTAAATTCAAAAGGGATTCCTCTCTGAAGTTCAATGACATATCACATAGTTTTTCATATTGATTCCCGTATTCAAATAAAGCATAATGAGAATAAACAGTTCCCTGATGTAGAATAATGCATAGGGATGGGGATCTATTGAGCTGCATCCAGTACTCATTAGAAGGTCAAAAACTCATTTTAAAAACAACAAAAATCAATGGATGAGAAGGGCAATGCACCTAGAGTTGGCATTGCGATCTGGGTGTGAAAATGGTAGACAAATCAGCACCATACTTTCAGCGGGCTCTGTAAAGTCACGGAGAGAATATCTGCACGTGAAATGTGGTTTCATTATATATATATATATATATATATAGAATATATATTCACCGTTAGTATTAGATTTTAGTACTTCTAAATCATAACAAAGGACAAAGGACAATTAGGATAAAGCTATATATTTTCGCTAAAAATTACACAGCCCCCACCATTTTTCAAAAATTAGTAGTCTATTTTAAAACAAATGTTCTATTTTAAAACAAATGTCATTTCTTTCTCTAGCCGCTGCTAATAATAAATGGTAAGATGTGGGTTGGATTGATAAAATTTGAATGGCTTCTTTCTTTCTTTGAGGGCATCTTTTCCTTTACAATTTATTTGGACAGCGTGGCAACAAGTTTGTCATCTTTTAAAATGCAAAAATTCTTTGCAAAGTGGTTTTAGCTTTGCTACTTCTTCTATTTGGTAGAACAAATTGGTGCAATATCATGGGCTTCCTCTAGCAGTTGTCTTTCCCAAACAAGCTTGGTACTTTTTCAAGAAAGGGGTGTAGCAAATTAATGATATTTGGGACTTCAATTTGTTGGATTAGGGTGATTTGCAAAATACTATATAACTCTTCAAGTTGAATAACAAATTTAGAGGGTTCTTGATATTTGTTAAATCCTTAGTGCATGTTGATTTGCTTATGAAAATATGCTCTCCTCTGCAATGTAATGGTTTTAAAGATTGGCTTTGGCTTGGGAAAGTTCCTTTTGCTTGTTTTCCCTTGAAGAAGATTTATTTGGCTTTGCTTCCAAACTTAAAGCTTAATCCTAGGCTATTAAATGGGGATGTAAATTTAAAGAGAAAACATGGCCAAATCTTAGTGCTCAAATATGGAAGTCCAAATCTGATCCAAATGCTCATATCCTTACTTGGAAAGTTTTGCATCATAAATTGCCTATTTGGGACAAATTGAGACATTTAAAGATTGTTCCAGCGCTTTGCCATTTTTGTAGACGTGCTGAAAGTGAAACATATTTTTTGGGACTGTTTTCGAGCTAAAAAGAAAATGGATCTCAATTTTTTAACACCTCCCTTCTATTTTTTACCATGTTTTGGGTTGGAAGGAAGCAGTTTTGGGTTTTGGTTTGTCTAAGAATATTATTGTAGATTCAATGAGACAAACCATTTTTCTTAATATTTGGAAAAATAGATGTTTAGTTGTTTTCTCTAATCAAATTACTTGCCAGGAAGTGGAAATGCTACAATTTTACTATGGCATTATGTTTCAATTAATTTTTTTGTGCTAACAGTTGGAGAAGAAGGCCACCTACAACAAGCTTTTGGAAGAGATTAAGTACCAATTTGTGCAAATGCATGCTTGTGATGTTCAATGCTCAAGACAACTTCAAAAACTCTTCAAATTTTAGATGTAATGATTGATCATCATATGTTTCATCACTTTGAGCCATTTGGCCTATATGTATGTTGTAAAGGTTCCAATTCAGCCATTATTTTTGTTTTGTTGTAACCCTTTTTGGTTGTGGATGTAAGTTGTAGTTTGTGTTGTTTTTGTAAATAGTTTCGATGTTGATTTGGGTTCTTTTCTTTCATTTTCTGTAGTTCAGTTTTGAGTTGCTTATTATTCTTTTATAATACCTGTACTCTGCTTTGATCAATAAAAAAAAGGTAGTAGTAAAAATTAGTAGTTTGTTTTAAAAAAGTGTCATATAGTGGCTACTTTTAGTCTAGATTTATATTATTATTTGTATTCTAGTGAGAGTGGTAGACATGAATGTATTGGAAGTTTTAATTATGGAAAACATGAATCATTATTTTTATAGTAGAAAATGTCATATATTTATGCTTCAAAGCTATAAACGTCAAGAAAGAAAATTGAAATAGATGAAAAGGCAATTTTATTGAATGTGACCAAAGCATTTTCAAGTGAGTAATGTCAATTATCTTTAAAGTGTTTTCTTCCAAAACTATTAGGAAGAGCACTTGGATTGTTAAGAGAAGAAATAGAGCATTGATGGTACATAACATGCATGTCATGTTTGTTCTATTACAGTTGTTGTTTCTAATTGAAGTACATGCATTGAAGATTCTAGTATATTAGGTTTTCTATTTCAATAGTGCAAAACTAATATGTAACATTTTAAGTGCTAAAAGGGAATAATAGTACTAGTCATAAATGAAAGGCTAATATCACAATCAATGGTGTTGCAACTACTTCTTTTATACATGGAAAAAGAAAATTTTCAAAGAAAATTAATATGTAACTCTCAAGGATAACAAGTTTCATACAATTAAACAAGATTTGAACTAAAGCGCTTTACATGAAAACAAAGTTCATACAACTGAACAAGATTTGGATTGAAACACTTTACATGATTCAAGATTGTTGTTATTTTCAAATTGTTTGATCTGATCTTGAATTTATAATAGCTTATCCATGGCTATTGCATTCTTCTTAAATAATTCTTGCAACTACAAAAACAAAAAAGCAACCTGAAAAACATATGTCAAAGTAAAGCCTTGAGAGTACCAATTTCTTAAAAATAATTGCTAGAAAACATGACAAAACGTCTAGCCTTCCAAAAATGTTTTAAATCACTTGTCTAATAAAATCAACAATCACACTATTATGCAAACTATAGCGTCGTAAATTGCATCCCTGTGTAATTTCTTACTTAGTTAGGCCCTATTTTAGCATGTATAGCCTCTTGTATCTGGTCTCCATCATCCCAACTCAATTCCACATCTCATTTTGGCTTCTACTTTCCCTTTTGGACCTCAATTCCCAATTTGGGGCCACATTGGAGCGAGCAGGGCGCCTAGGGCGACTTGCTCCCCGATGTTTGGGCCCAAATTCAAACCACTTAGTGGTCACCTTGGTTAAGCAAGAAATCTTTGCCCATGTCGACTTACCCCAAGTTTTGCACCTTGAAATGCTTGGGAGAGGTATATAAGCGAGGTATCCTCCTTCAGAAAATGAACATGAGGATATAACAAGGAAGCAATTCAATTCAAGCATTCAAGGCATTTCATCCCACTGTATTCTTCATTGTGGCAACCTTCAACAACCTACATGCAAGCATGTATTTTATGATTTCCTTATACGTCTTTTGTGGAGTCATGTTATTACATCAACATTTATGCTCATCTTCAAAGAATCATTTGCATCATCAAGATATAAGACATTTCCACTCTCAAATCTAGCCTCTGCTACATATCAACACGCTTTCCTTTCAAGTACATTTCAATTTAATTTCAAGGTTGATTCCAAAACTGAGGTTTGGCTTAGGCAAACCCCTTTCTACCCAAAATTTTCCCTCTTTTCTATGTGTAGGAATAGGTGACAAACCCATGGAAATAGGTTCAAAGCAAGCAGGTGGAGATCTACAGTCTGCAATTCATCAAAGTTGAAACTATCAAGAGTGGGTTGAGCATGGCACCTCGGTCCTGGGAGCAGGTCGAGCTAGGCGCCTTGCTACCTCTAATTTTGTTGGAGATTTATTCTACAATTTTTTATAGTCTACTCTACCAGAGCTTCTACCAGAATGGGTCTGCCAAATTATTATTTTCCCATGCACACAAAAAGGTCATCTTTTCACCCTATTTTGAATCCCTCTTCTTAAAATTCCAAAGTCACCTTTCAAGTACCCCCACAAGGGACCACTGAATCAACCTTGTGCCTAAGAACATCTTGGGCCAAGTGGATCATTCTCTCTCTCAAAGTAATTAAAGTGCAAATAGGCCTAAGCCTCCTAGTTTGCCCATACAAGCTGGTGAACCCTATTTCCCCACATTACACAAACCAAAACCAAGAAAAACTTCTAATGCGGGAACATCCAAGGGTGTATGGAAATCTTGCATCAACAAAAATTATTTTATTTTATGTTGCATTTTCTTTGTGATTTTTAGTTGCAAGTAGTTTTTAGGCACTTGATTAAGACACCCCCTAAGCATAAGAAAAATTGTTTATTCAATTGGCTGGGTAATTTTTGGTATTAATGTCATCATAAGGGAAAAAATGGGGCTAAATTATTATAACTAATATTTTATTTATTGGCCCAAACATTGCAATTTGGTGATTTGTAAAATGCAAATTTTCATATACCAAAAAAGTTAAAAATATAAAGAAATTGAAATCCAATGCCAAAAATAAATGTTGGAATGTTAATTATTTGTTTGGGAGTGTTTTTCCAAGTCTCACCCATGCTAGAAGTTGAATTGGGCACCAAAGGAGTTACTGGAATGATTACATGAGCAACAACAAACTCGAGAGTTACAAAATTCTAATGCATTTTGTGCAGTTACATTTTCAGAATTGACTCATTGTAGGAAGTGTTTGTCAAGAGGATTCCAACGCCTCATTTGGAACTATTTTTTATTTTAATTTGCAACCAAGAGCAACAAAATATAATGAATAGGTTTGCAAAGGAAAGAGGAGAGATGGAGATGATAAAAATTGGAGAGATAGAGAATACAAAGGGGAAGAAAGATACCTTGGCATCCAAGAGAGGAAGATCTAGAGAAATGAAAATGTTTGAATATGCCTTCAATTGATGTTTCGTGTGTTAAAATCAAATTTGCAGTGGTTGATTTGTAGTTGAATGTTGTTTAGTTGAATGCAAGAATGGTTAGTTGTTTCCTATAGCTTGTTGATCAAGAAACAAGACATTGTTTATTTCCAAATAAATTTTATTTGAGAAAGTTTTCTTTCCAAAATGTGTTGTTTTGTTTACTTTATTTTGTTCTAGCATTAAATTTGTCTATGAGCTTTGATAAGGTTGAAAGATCAAATAGTTTGCTACAACAATTGACAATCCTAGTGGGTTCTCAATAGTTGATTTGCATCAACGTCTTTCTAGTTCAACTTATAATGAAAAATAGTAGGACAATTTCTAAAAATAACATTCCATTATTTCTTGATAAAAGGGAAATCCCAAAAGATATATTTCATACTTTTAGTACATAAGAAAAAAAATACAGTTAATTGGCTAAACCATAATGCATTTCAATTTGTCTCCAACAAGAAGTTTGTGATGTAACACTTTTTAGGCAATTGATTATGCATTTGTATTATTTTTTTATTTCCATATTTATGACTCATTTTGGCCCACCTGTTAGAGCTAAATTTGTGCTTCCACTTATGATTAAGACGAGGGTTGAAATTCCAATGAGGAAGAGAATGAAAATAGATTTCTTTTAATGAGAGATAGTTGAAATAAGTAGAAGATGACCCTCTCCAACCCTTAAATAAATTGCATTCCTGAGGAGTACAATTTTTCATAGATAGCTCAACGGGACATAATGATTGCACAAATATCAAAAATTATTTATACTTACAGTTCAGCCCATATTGTTCCTTGACTTTGTGACAAGAAGTCTATTAAAGGGCATTGAAGTTTCAAATGTCTTTAAATTATTGAATATATTTCTTATACAAATAGTAGGCATGTTTAGGAAAGAAAATAGCAAGTGGTTGATTATGATGAGTAATAATTTTATTCCACCAAATCGAAGATGAAGCAAAACTAGATCCATGTTGATGAGACCTAAACCATTCCTCTTCAAAATTTGACAAACTAATTGCCAAGCTTTCCAAATGGATTGTAAAGGAAAGAAAGCATTGATTTTGAAAAAGGGAAATAATGATTTTATTGTTGGAGATTGTTGTAGTTATGGTTGTCATTGATGTCAAACCTAGTTATCCAGATGGATGTTGAACTCCAAATATGCTTTTGGTTGTTGCAATTGATATTATTGATGTTAGTTGTGGCATCCTATATTCTGGGTGGTTCAGAATATTTTTGGTACTCTCCAAATGTATTGCTAATTGTATTGCAGTTTAGTGGATCATATTTTTTGGTCCAGATATGTGTTGGAAGCTAGATGTTGGGATGTTATTTTGGGTCTCACCTTGGCATGTGGAGATCCGCATGAAGTATTTTGCATTGGAATAGGTTATGTGGTTGACTAATTGATTATGTCTATGCGTTACAGTTGATAACATCTTTGAAAAGTGTGTTGGCATGTGTGACCATTGGATCAATCATGGAAGGATGTGTTATGATTTTGTTTTGGTTCCCTCTTTCTCCTAGAGTGGACCGATTTGAGTATTTTAGGTCTGGGTGGCTTATTTTATGTAATATTTCTTATTTTGTTTTGGTTGACCCTTAATTAGGATTTCAATGTTTTATCCCATATTTAAGATGTGTGGATGGGTGAATTGAGTGTGGATGAGAAGTGAATTATGTGAGAAGTGTATGTGAATGATTTGCAAGCAGATTTGAGTTTGTGGTGATGTGAGGGTCAGTTTGAGAAGAGGTTTGAAGTTTATATATTCTGCAAGACAGTGTTTTGTGACAGTGAAGACTATCAGAGATGTTTGCCATGATATTGGTCACTTGATTGTTGTTCAAGGAAAATTTCAAGTTCAGGAAAATCCTTCTCAATTTCAATTTAGTTATTTCATTTGTTGTTGATTGATAGTGAGTCCTTTGGCAACAGTTTGTATTTTGTCCTACAGAAATTATCTTCAGCTATGCAAGTCCTTTTTTGTATCTTGCCTAGGGTTATGCACCTTAGTTTTGCAAGTCCTTCAAGTGTCGGTGCTCCTTGGCTGCAAGCCTAAAACATTGTAAACATTGTTATTCATATTGTGAGTTAGATTCTCACTATGGTTTTTCCCTGTTTAGGTTTTCCACGCAAATTTGGTGTTCTTGTGTTGATGGTTGATGCTTGTGTTGGTGGTTAATGTGTTATTGCTAAGTAAGTTAATATTATTCATTAGTAATTGTTTTTGAAGTTCCAAATTGATTCACCTGCCTCTCTCAGCCATGTCGGGTGTTCAACATTTATCAAGCCAATTTACTAATGGCATTTTTTTATTTGTATTAGTTTGACTAATTTTGTGATGAACAAGAATTTTTCATGGTTCATTCTTAATCGTAGCTCTAATAATCCACTTCACAACAAGACATAACCCTTGATTTTATGGTCTATGATTTCCAAACCACCTTTATGTTTTGGCAAAATGCATTAAGACCAAAAAAGAGGAATGAATCTAGCATTGCCATCCCATTTGGACCATAAAAATTTTCTAATTAACTTGTTTAATTCTTCATATGCTTTCTTAGATGGCATCCAACAAGATGAGATACAAATGTGTGGTGATAAAAAATTTATTGGCTACTTGAATTTTATCAACTAGTGATAAAAATGTGTTGCCCCTAGTAAACAACTTGTTCTTGAGTTTTCTTAGGAACCAATCTCACATATCAAAAAGAGAAACCCCCACACCAAATGAAATGCCATGATATCTAGTAATCTCCCCATGCTTAATTTGCCTCCACTCTTTGGGAATCCACTGAGAATAAGATCATATTTGGACATCAAAAATTCATTTTTGTTACAAACAAATTTTGAACTAGAAATAGAGTAACACAAATTTAGAATGTCTAAGGTGTTCCTTAACTCTTATTTAGAATTTTGCAAAAATAATAAGTTATCATCATAAAATGAGAGTTTATAACCACCTCATTTTGCATAATAGAAATTTGAAAATTATTACTTTGTGATTGGTCCCACTTGCTTGTTGGGTAATGGGAAAGTCTTTGTGCAGCTCTGTGGTGCCAATTAGATGGAGCCCATTTTCCTTTGTGGAGTCTCGTGATGGTGACATGTAGCTCCCCTATATAAAAGTTGACTCTAACGTGTGTTACTCTAATTGGCCAAAATCTTTTGAAGCATGCAAGGTGTTTTCAAAATCAAATCTTTTAATATTGGTTGTCCATCTTGCGATGATCCTTTGAAATTGATGTTCAACATTTCCACTTGGAGAATGGCTAGTTATTAGTTTGCAGCTCAAACACACACTGCAATAATGGCAAAATGATAGGTTTAGCTCAAATTTTGAGTCATTTGTTGGAAATAAATACTCAATTCAAATTGCCTCATCAACCACAATTGATTGCATCCACTTTTACTTGCTAATTTGTGCTATGAAAGAAGTTGTAATGGAAACTAGGGTTTTGCAATTAGAGACTAATCTACACTCATTCTAAATAGTAAGTTGGGAAAATTTTTTTCCATATCTTTAATTTTACAATTATGAGTAAAACATAACCAATCTTGTAGTTGAGTCTTATACTAGTTATACAAGTAAGCCCTGGTTACAAAGTTGAAAACCCTAGTCTTAGTCGTAATCAACAAGGGTAAGAAAGTAGCTATTTTTCAAAGCTTCAAAGAAGTTAGATGAGGACATCCTTGGACTGTTGAATGGAGAGAGAAAACCATTGTAGATTAGTGGTGTTGAGGGCCCTAATGACAAGTTTTTGGAAGAGTTGGTTCGAGTGTGAGATGTGCACTAACCTAAGACATGGTGGAATTTGTTTGAGCACTAGTATAAGAAGAGATGTTCTAAATTTACTCATAGAAATGGATGGTACTTAAATATGGGGAAATTAGTTGTGCCAAACATCATCTTGGATGCATATTTTATTAAAGTAGTAGCTCATATTTGTGACGTCAAACTAAGAAGTATACTCTCAACAACTAGTCTAGAAATGGTTAATTTATCCAAATTTTCAATTTCAAATGTGTTTAACCTAAATTTGGAAGAACCAAAGCTTGTGAAATTTTTAACCATTTCAAGAATGAATACAAGATACATAACCATCTATTTAGAAGTGTTACTATTCAAAAGTTCAGAGTCAATGGGCCTAGAAGAACAATGCTTCTAATTTCTCAATTTGAGAAGGAGACCTTTGAGGTTGACACATATGAAAACTATTTTGTGAAGACTTATTACACATTGTTGTTGAAAATGTACCTTAGGACTAAGAGGGGGGGTGAATTAGTCTAGAACTTAAAACATTTAACCATAAAAATTATCTTTCCAAAACATAATCAACTTATCTTTCACTTTATCAACAATGAAGAATAAAGGAAAGAAACACAATACACAAGAAAACACCAGATTTAAGTGGAAAACCCAAATAGGGAAAAACCATGGTGAGAGTTGACTCATAGTATATGAAATGATTACAAATCTATTTTAGGCTCGCCTCCAAGGAAGCACATTGCCACCTAAAAGACTTGTAGGCTGAGATGCACTATCCCAGGGTAAGATACACAAGGACTTGCAGCTTGAAGCCCATTGCTCCAAGAAAAGATACAAAGACTTGTAGACTAAAGATCACTTATCCAGAGGAAGATACACAATGAATTGCAAGCTAAAGCTCACTACTCCAGGGAAAGATACAATATCACAACATTTGAATCAACATAATAAAGTCTTCTTCAGATATAAAGCTACACTTGAACCACCGTCACAAGTGGCCAACTCCAACAACAATCACCACCACATTGTCACTGTCTTCACATCACACAACTCAATAAAATTGATATAATCATGAAAGAACATTCACACACATACTAATTTTCTCACTCATATCTCAACAACCACACTTCACAACTTCGAATTGATCTGCTATAAGTACCATCTTTTTCATCACATACATTAATTAGGCTAGCCAAAACAAAGGATAAGAATAGGTCCTATTAATTTGGCCACCAAACATAATCATGGTGAATGTGGTCCAATCCAAGGGATAGAGAGGACCTAAAACATCAGGTTGCACTTCTCTAAGTATCTCCAAATAATATACATGCTTGTGCACATCACCCAAAGACGACAACCGGGTAGTGTGTAGATAAACAATGTAGCACATAACCAGTTGGCCCAAAAGCATAGCATCCAAATAAATAAACTCAATGCAAATCTCGACACGTGAATGGTAGAACCCAAATACAACTTAACACACTCTCCAAAGTTAGCAAATATCATTATGATCATAACACAAGCTAGATAACAAAACTATGTCGATCAAACCAGAGCAAAATCCCCAAAAGATAACATCAAACACAATGTAGCATCAACCAGAACATTCAACACCATGTGAAGTGTGATGAATAATGATGAACAACAAATACCCTAACCGGTACTGAGAGGGGGGGTTGAATCAGTACAGACAAAAACTTCTCAACAACTTATCAAGTTAAAACAATGATAACCGGTTGTCTTCATCACCGAACTTAACCATGGAAATACCGGTTAAACACAGTAAGACTTCAGACAACTAAACCAATAAAACTAAATACTTCAAATAACATTCAACACTTGATAACTACTTCACCAATATACTCATGCATGTGTTGTATCAGTAATACCATGACTATTAGCTTTGCATGCATAATCACCTAAACAAAGTCTGCTCAATCATCACAAGAAAAATGCACAACACATGACACACATATTTTTCACGTGGAAACCCAAATGGGAAAAACCACGCTGGGGATGAATACCCACAAGCTTGTTTTTGAACTCTTTTTAAGCTCGCTCTGTTAGGAGCCTAGTCTGGTTAAAGACTTTACAATAAGGTTTTGTTAGGAACCGATCCTGTTAAAGATCACCCGGTTAAGGGATGGCTATATACCCTGTTAAAGGTTACCTTGCTAGAGGATTTGAAGAACTCAAGGATCTTGAGTCACCTAGTTAGAGGATTTACAATAAGCCTGTTAAAGCTACCCGGTAAAGGGATTTTCCTACTGTTGAAATGGTTAGAAGACAACAGGTAAAGCTCTGATCTGATGACAACACTACATGCTAAGGCAGATCCCTTTCAACTCCTCTACTCTGCAGTTTTCCACTCACTAGTCTGGCAAGTATCTCATCACTCGGATACAAAACACAACATTTGCCAACACTTACAATATCAAAACTCATCGACCTTACAGACAACAATTAGGTCGGTAGCATAAACCCTAAACCCTAAAAATTTTAGGTTTACAATTACAAGCGGTCCAATCCTGACCATTCAAACACTTTGCATATAATAAAACAATCTCAAACTGATCACAAGTCATTATGCATCGTCCATTCTTCACCGCACATGGGAATCAGTAACCCATCACACTTTCTTCTCATACCACTAAGAAGAATGTTCATTCCCGAGGTAGACTTTTAATGCAATCTATCTTCACATGCAAGATCCTCAAGGAAATCCTTCACGTGCACAAAACTGATGTGGCATCTCGATCTCATCCTCATCTCTTAGCTAACTCATCACAAAATGTCATCGGTTGCATCACACAAGCTAGATTTCCAAACTGAAAATCCTAGAGCTGAGACTACCAACCGATAGTCATACTTAGTGAAACCCTGACACCAGTTCACTACATCTCTTCATACCGGTTCTCCAACTTGAACATCAATAACAACTTCTTCCAATATTCATATCGATTCACCTGTACTTATTGACATCAATGACAACATACATTATCATCATATCAGGTCATCATATGCCAACAAAGTGTAGTGCCCCTCCTTGATTCATCCTTTATGAGAGGATGTGATAAATAATTTTGGATTTGTTCATATCCTTGATGCCTCTTGTTTCAATCTTAACATTGATATTCTCTTTGACAATAGTGGATTCATTATGATTACTATGTGATTCAAAGCTCTAGTTTGAATATTGAAGTTAGGACTATGCTGAGATTTGTGTTTATTGCAATATTTAGGACATGTGGTTCATGATTATCTCTTATGATGATTTATATTGTTCTAGACATTTCATATTGATAGATCAGACACTATGACGTTATGAGGCCGACAGTATATTCAGGAATATTATGATGAGGAGTTTAGGATTTGTGATTTATGTGCACTCATTATGCATGTGAAGTTTATATTTGCTTATGATGATATGATAGTACCTTGTTAGTGCACCTTACTTCGTGATCATGTTGGATGAGACGATGATATGATTGTTATGATTGCTTACTATCGTATTTATGATAGAGATGATGTCATATCACTCATTACGAGCATGATATGATGTTGCAATTATCTTCACTTGTTCGATTATTTATGATAGATTTTATTATATATGTTGTATTGCAACTATTGGTAGATGCAAGATTGCAGGTACCAGACATCAACTCCACCTGGTCTCACAACTCTGAGTGTGTCTTTATCCCAATGGCAAGTTGATCGGAAGTGACATGAGTTCCTTCTACACACTCTAGGCTAAGTTGATACCCTTGTTAGTTAGTGTCTTAGCGTATGTCGCTATCTTAGTGTCATGGGGTATGCTATCCAACCATATGTCGGGTTGCTTTGTGGTTTTGTGATTATTAATTAAGTTATTAATTAATCAATTGATATATATAATTTATTAAGTATTAAATAAAATTAATGGATGGCATTAATATGTAAATACAAAGGCGTATCTAATTATTGAGGGTTATTATTTATTGATGTTATTTTGTGGATCATAATATTTGGCATTATGCATGAAAGACTGTTTATTTAAATATTTATTTATTATATTTTATATGATTATGGGAGATATTAATGGTATTGAGTTTAAACTGTATTGGCTGGAGTATGTATATCTAGATCTGTACATTTAATTATTTGTTTATTATTTATTTATTGTTGACTCGTCTATTTATTGGTTATTCATTTGTTTACTTACCCCTTGTTATGATTGGCCTTTTAGGGAGTTGTGACTGTGAAGATATCATTATTTAATTGTTTGTTTATATTATTTTGTGGTTTAACATTTATTGGGAATTTTATTTATTTATTAGTCCCTTGCTATTTTATTTATTGGTTAATGGGTTTATTTATTATTTATTTTTGTTTATTCTTTTACCAATTTGTTTATTTATTATTTACATTACCTACCCTCTTTTATTATTGGTTGTGAGATTTGGAGATTTAAATTTTTATTTTTTTTATTATTCTCACCTCAATTTTGGGTATGGAAGGTTTGAAATATTATGTTTTGATTATTTTTTATTGGCCAACATATTTCATAGATTTTGAATGAAATTTTATTTAATGGGCTTACTGAGCATTGTCAGAGGTGGGCTTGCTGGAAAAATTTACATTGTTTGAATATTTTGGATTTTGGCTTGGCTTGGCTTGGATTTGGAATGGAGCTTGGAATTGCGAGTGCGCTTCATCAAATTCTCATAGACCCCTTTCTTCAATTCTCGGGTAGGAGCTTTTAATTATTATTTTTTGTAATTTGCATTTTGGCTTTTAAATGTCTCTCTGGAAAAAATTATCTGCAGGAATATTTAACTAAACTAAATAGTTTAAAATATCATGAGGGGGATTTTGTATCTACTATGTTTTGACCTTCTAGCATGAATGTCGTGAATGGTTTTCATTTTCACTTTCCTATACTTTTTCGTTAGTTAGTGGCTATTAAGTTTTACTATGAGTTGGTCCTCTCTGCATGTTCTCTTCGGTTGGTATGTTAGGAAAGAAACCTTTGGTTGATATTTTATTTGTTCTAGGAGTCTTGGCTGGAAAATTTGTATGTAATCTATTGTTGGATCCAACCATGTTGTGTCTCTCTAAGTGTTTAAACATTCTGTTGATTGTCAGGAGTAAATGTTGTATTGTCAAGGTCCAGAGTCTAGTCTTCTTTTGGATTGATAATTTAGATTTATATCTTGAATTGGCTTGTTTGCACCTTATTGTATAAAGTTTGACTTTGGCTTGTGTGTTTAATTTATTTTTCGGACTTGGTTGTATATTTTTGTGCCGCCTCTGAGTCTTTTTCACTCTGAAGTAAATGTGCTACTTTAGTTTGTATATGCGCTGAAGAACCTATTATATGTGTTGTTATATCAGTCATATGTGCCAGAGTATTTTGTATTTACGCTATTGTTCTTAGCGTTAGTTTGTGGCTCTTATGCACCATTTCATTTCTTATATACAATGTTCCATTTGACACAACTGTTGTTTCACATTTCGAATGCGCTAACTTGGTTTATATATGTGCTACATTGTTATTTATATGTGTTATACTGGTTGACAGAAGCTTTGTTTCTCCTTGTAAAGGCTCTATAATGTTTAATGGATGCACTGAATCAGTTTGTGAATGTGCTACACTACTATATTTTCCTTTCTAAGTTCTTTCTCATCTCTATTTTCAGATTTTGCCAGTCTAGGGGCTATCCTTTTGGGTTTTCTGAATTCTTGAGTTGTTCTAGGATTGATTTATTGTTTGTAATTGATTACTTGTGTTATTTTGGGTTGAGCAAGGTGAGACATACCTTTCTATTATTCTTTGGGCTCACATTGGATATATCTTATTATTGAGATGTAGCATCATAAAAATGTGACCCTCATAATTTCGACCACATCTTAGGCCCTCACTTATGGGACTGCATCCCTCTACTCAATCGAGACCCCTCTCTGCACCTTCATCCTGAATCTT
Source organism: Cryptomeria japonica (assembly GCF_030272615.1). Lineage (NCBI taxonomy): Eukaryota > Viridiplantae > Streptophyta > Pinopsida > Cupressales > Cupressaceae > Cryptomeria > Cryptomeria japonica. The sequence continues at coordinate 73,932,203 of NC_081409.1, forward strand.
CTCCTATTCCAACCCTTGTATCACCTTGTGACCCTGTCTAGGCCCCAAAATAGGGCAGGACATGGGCGTGGTACCCCTGTCCCCCTTGGACAAGGGCGTGGCACCTCTGTCCTCCCTCTTAGGGTGGCCCTAAGATGGTTCCATCCAACCCTTGAACCCTATTTGCTTCTTGGGGACTAAATCCTATGATGTAGGCCTTCAGTGAGATGAAAATAATTCTCCTAGGCTAATATAAAAGGGGATATAGTTCTCTCATTTGCATAAGCGAAGATAAGCAAAAATACACAAGCATAAGGAGAATAAGAAAAATTCAAGTGGAAGGTCTCCATTATTGTCATCAAGCATCCATCAAGTTCTCTTCTTCATCCATCCATTGGAGAGACATTACAACATTCATTTGCAATCATGTGTGTGTGTTAGGGTTTTGTCATGTTAAATGTCATTTTATACAAAATGTATGATTTCAATCAAGAAGCAAAGCAACAATCATCAATCAATTGCAAATCTACAAGGTATACATCTCCATTATTTACATTTAAGCATTTGTAATTACTTTCTTTCAAGATTGATTCCTCAACCAGGGTTTGACTGAGGCAAACCCCTACCCACAACCCTTTTCCCCTTCTTGTATGTGTGTAGGTTGTCGGTGTGCAGCTGTAATTACAAGTTTGGACTTCATTTGCAGAGATGGAAAAACCCTTTTCAATGCACGGATTTTTCGGAGGACCAAGTACACTTTCAACTTGGTCCTGACGAATTTTCTCCAAATTTGCAGGGAAGATCCGTATCCATCTAAATATCTCAAATCCAAAGTTACAGTGCAATCCTAAACTGGTAGCTCCTTATTTCATCCAATTTTGTCTCCTTTTCTACATAGTCAACAAGTCAACGTGTCTATTTACAAAAGAGGGTAAATCACATTCTAACCCTTGCAATCCACTTGGTAATCGCATCCTTATTCTTGGATTTGGATCTATTGGATTCAAGCCCCTCTTTTGAATGTAAAGTATTTCCCAAGTGAAAATCCTCCTAGTGGTTTCCTTTCTCTCTCCTAGGTGGGGAACCACTAGGATCAAATTTTCCACTTTACATTTTGGTGAACCCGACGTCTTACATCTTACTTCTGATTTTTTATTATTAGATCTAAATAATTGCAATTTGAGTTTCAAAATTTCATTTCCAATTTTGATTTTTTTGTGAATTTTAGAGGTTAATTGCTTAGAAACCCTAATTTTGCATTTTGAGAAAATTGAGCTTGTGAAGTGTAGCATTTTAGTTGCTTGTTTCAGATCTAATTTCTATTTCAAAATTGCAATTCAAATCTATCTTTTCATTCTGCAAATTAAGTGGTTAAAAAGCGAAACCCTAATTTTTAAGAATCTCTTATTTCAACCTTTGACTGCCAATTTTACCGATCTAGACATCTCCAAATCAACTATTTTTTTGGGATTCTACAATAAAATCATAATTTCTATAATCCCTGAAAATTTCGAAAAAAGTTGGTCGGACCAGGTACACTTTCCACTTGGTCCCTAGCTATTTTCCCAAAATTTCGAGAGATGAAATTGACTGTATTTTTCTGCTTAAATCCAAAAAATTGGCACACTTTAAAAAATTGGCACACTTTATCAATTTTTACACCTCTTAAGGTCGAAAACAAATTCAAATTTCAGCACTCTCATCTTTTAAAAGATTTTTATTTAAGAGACTTTCAATGGTAATCAATGGACTAGATTTCTTTGCTATTTCACATATGATTACATTGTTTTTAACATATATTTATTACAATAATGTGTTTGATAATGGCTTATTTCATTTCATGTTGCTTCTTTTCATTCATAGCGCTTGGGCATATTGTGTTGCTAGGATTTCAAAGTCATTTCCTTTTCAAATTGATCTCAAAGCTTTCATGTATCATTTTTGTTGCATTATGGTGATGTTATTAACAAAATGCATTTCATATGTTAATCACCTTAAGGCTTTTGTAGATCCCAATCTTAGAGATCCTAATCCGTGTACCTCTCCTAGGGTATCTTGTGTGAATGAGATGAGAGATAATACTTCAACCAATGATATTTTTGAAAAAGAGCAAGCATTGGAAAACAATATGGACCCATCTTCTTCTTATACACATACCCTTGAGCAAGAGGGTAAAAATCAAAGTATCAACATTCTTACATCTTTAGACCCTTCTTATTCTCATAGGACTTATCTTCAACATCAAAATATATGTAGAGGGGATGATGTTATGCATTTTATTCATGATCTTTCCCCTCACATAGAACTAAGTAAAGATGAACCTTTAGATGGTGAAGATGTTCATTCCCAATCTCCCAAAAAGGATAAGCATGATGGGAGAAAGGAAAATGTCCCTTCAAGTGACATTCCTTCTTCATCTACAAAACCTTTTATTCCCCCTTACACATCATATTTTAAATAAGTTCATGATCCTATTCCCCAAACTACTCATTTGCAACATTCTTATAGTCATGACTTTTATATAATAACAAAACAAGGTTTTCGAGGACAAGGACTTGGTAAATTTGAGCAAGGAATTTGTGTTAGGTCCCGGAGACAACTGAGAGGGGGGGTGAATCAGTTGTCAAATAAATTCAAACCAAAGACAACTTAACCAACTTAGTGCTTAATACCGGTAAACCAATTCAATATGTCAGTAGACAGTTTTAACAGTTAATTGCTATATCAGTAAGGATTAGTGCATGAAACATAAACACAAAGTCATCCACAACACATAACACCAATATTTGTACGTGGAAACCCTGTAAGGGGAAAAACCACGGTGGGAAACCTTACCCACAATCAGATGATACTACTGCAGATAGTAAGTGTACATAAATGGGGTCTGCACATGCAGAAAGGCCAAGCGCCTAGAGCTCACTGCTCAATCACAAAATGGGAGTCACATTGACTACAGTTGGATGGTTATATCCAATAAGAATGTACTACACAAAATAGCATCTTCATATGCTGGATTCAGTACCGGTGTAGTTTTGATTGTCTTTACAAAAACCCTCCTTCAATCTTCAAATGATGTCTGCGTATATAGCTCTGTTTATTCTTGCATATACCTTCACACAATCCTTTTTCGCATTCCACATTTGATCTTACAAATAAGATCTTACATTTATACCATAACCTAAGACCAATTTTAGTAGGTCGGTTCTACAAGATATTACAATAAAAACATTTTACAAACTATACAATATTAGATACAATAACCGATTGAACATGTTGGCTTAATGCATTTACAACAATAATTAATCATCTCCATAGCGTGCCATGCTGATCTGGAAAAGATAAACCTACCGGTGTAACCCTGGACCTATTTGCCGGTAACATCAAATATGCAAATATGAATATACCTATAAACAAAACTCCAGGACAAGATGTCCAAACAATGTCTTCAACATTACCAAGTGTTTTCCATATCATTCCAAGTGTCGGTGATCATTATATCTTGCCGGTGTACCAGTTACCGGTGATTGTGCATGAGTCACTTGCTTGCCGGTGAATGTTGTTGATTCTCCAAAGTGCCAGAGTTGATAAGAGTTTAGTAGGTGTTGACATCAATGACAAAACCAAACCAAAATACCAACAATTTGCATCCCTCCTACGCAAGCTACTACAAAAGGCCTAGGAAATGAGGCTCCTCTCTCTCTATGGATGAACTCCTTAAGCTCCAAAACTTCAAAAACTATCTCTAAAGGCAACAAATCAAAAAATCCCGCAAGAATGCTTCTTCTTCAAAACGTCCTTTTTGCTCATTTCATTAAACCCATGATCATAATGTTGATGATTGCCCTGATTTTTAAAAATCTATGCGAGATGGGATAGATAGTGGCAAAATTAGGATCGTGGATAATAATCCTTCTTCTTCTAATAATTCTTCCCCTTCATGTCAAGACAATGAGCTAAAACACATTTATCATCATGATAGACTAGTGTGTGCGAGAAAAGTGGTGCAATGAAACGAAAAATCCGGTTTCAAAAGGGGTCCACACACCAGTGGGACTCTTGGTACAAGTTATGGAACTATATTGAATAGCTCAACTCCCCAAGGGATGTTCCATTGTTCTCTATCTCATAGTATCCCTCAAGTCAATGCCTTTGCTCTCAGATCACTGAGCAAAGTGACTTTAGGAATGACAACTCCAAGAATGAGGGATGTTTGATCAACTTAATTTGAATGCATTCCTAGTTATGCATGATATTAAATCTAATATGATTTAAACTAGCATGGATATGGTGATAAGATAAAGATTAGTAAAAGCCTATCCTAACATGATATACTAGTCTAATAAGAATGTGCTATGATAATGGAAATGCTTCTTAAAATGCTTATTAAGATGATTTCTATTCAAAGAGAGGTTAAATGCTTGATTTAAAAATTGATTGTATATTAGATGCATGAAACTTGGATATACTTAGTAAAATGTCTATAAGTTTGATACTAAAGACTTAGATTATGAAAATGAGAGAATGAGAGCTCCATTTATAGGAAAAATAGGGCAATGGATGGTCAAGATTGGATAATCTTAATGAGGGACGGGATTGAAAGTTATCAATCCATGTTTACAATTCTCACCAATGAAATGGTGACAATTGTCAACAAAAGATTGCTTGAGACGAGATGTAAGAAGCATTAAATGCTTGAGAAGACATGATGGTCACCTTAGGAGGTAAGGGTTAAGGTTAGGTTGAGGTTATCCATTGGATAAAGCTTTTACCCAAAGGATAAACTCTTGTGCAAGGGTTAAAGGGATAACCATGGTCAAAGCAATGAATTCTTGATGAGACCCTTGGGTTAGATAAAGGTTGAGTTAGAGAGAAAGTCTCTAATCATGTAAGAAGGTTGAGTTAACCATTAATGGTTAGGAAGACTTTAAAGGTTAACTTGTCGAAGACATAAAGTCTTTAATAGTTTTCAAAGACTTTGAGGATTTGAGAAGTGACTTCCCTTTTCTTAGGAATGTGACAAAATTTAGGAGATGGATTAGGCTACTTTAGAAGTGATTAGAAGAATCTAGAAGGGGGTTTAGAGAAGCAAGTGGGAGATGTAGGATTTTGCAAGTGGATGGAGGGGAATTTTAATTAAAATAAATTACTTTATTTTAACAAAAATAGATGCAACTTGCATAAATACAAGTGGGGGATTTAAATAAATAAATTAGATTTATTTACTTGCAAGGATTAATTTAATTTAAAGGGGAGAAAGGGGAATTAATTAAATAAAGTGATTTATTTAATTAAAGGTTATGAAAGGCTTAGGTGAACTTAATTAAATAAATTGAGTAATTCATTTAATCAAGTAGAGGAATGTGAATAATTTAATTAAATAGAGGAATGAGGTTAAGATGAATATTAAATATTCACTAAGGAAAGTGGTCATTTTTATATGTCTACATTTTGCCCCTCTTTGAAGTGACATGTGTGCACATGTTGATTCAAAAAAAATTTGTCGGATATACTGTCAAAATTTGTTGATATGATGCCCCAAATTTGATGATCGATATTGATGATGCCCCCTCGGGAAATGAATCAAGGATTTTGAAAATTTTGTTGATTTGATGAGCATTTTGTTTTTTTTGAATTAATTGCATTTTGATTATTTTGACTGTGTTGAATGCTTTGTAATTGATTCATCTCTCGAATAATGATATTTGATAAGGTTAAAAGTGAGAACATGAGGAAAATACATGCCCCACCTACTAACCCTTTTTGACTTTTACCCTATAAAAAGGTAAAAAGTGATTCTATTCTTATCATTTGCACATTTGTCTCTTTGCGATTGTGACACCTTAGCTCTGACAAAAATGTCGGTTCCTTATGCTTCCCACCGATTCGAGAGCGTTCGTTGATACCAAAGGCCCGCCGTGTATGGTCCACCTGTAAGTCATCTAAATTTTGCCATGTTTTTGATTAATTTTGTTGATTTTGATCACAGTTTTCATTTTTTGGTTTCAAATTTACCGTTTTAGCATGTAGGCAGTCTAGAATATCGCATACGATAAGCATCATAGTGCATAGGGTAACCTAGTTAGGTCAGTGTCTGAGTTACATTCTGTAGCACGTCGCAGGTTTAGGATAGCGCGTCTAGTTTTTCAGCGCATAGGGTTGACAGGTAAGTGCGTAGAGGGTGTAGGATAGAGCGTTGGGTGAAATAGTGCATAGGGTAAGCAGGTTGGCACGATGACAACCCCAGTTAGTGCATAGGTTAGTTTAGCACATAGAATAAAGATTATAGAGCGTAGGTGAGGAAAGATAGCACATGTCCAACATCTTAGCGCATGGGAGGGATGTTGAGGCATGTGGGTAAGAAAAATGGGTAGAAAAGACTTGGAAGAATGTGTCGCGGGGGGGGTGGGGGAGATAGATGAGGTAGATGGCTTAGGAATAGATAGGTGCATGCTAAGTGTTTTGGGATGGGTTGTGAGCCAATGTTTTGCCTGTTGTGATGATGTTCGAGTCTTGATATGATGATTGAGAGTCTACTGAAATTGCTTTCGTTATGAAGTGCCAAGTTGATTATTTGTTTGAATGAGGATCCTGATATTCTGTTGATGTGGATCTCTGATTTTTGTGCCTTGCCATATGAATTGATGTCTGATATGAGTTCTGATTCTTGATTTTCAATATGATTCCTGATATGATGCTTGTGCTATGGATTATGACTTTCTTGCGTTATGGGTCTTTGATATGATTTCTCGATATGATGCTTGCGATATGGATTTTGAATTGCTTGCGTTATGGGTCTTTGATATGATTTTGATATGGATCTTTGATTTGATTGATTTAGATATGTGACTTGATATTGCTTTCGATATGGGTCTTTGATTTGATTGAATTCGATATGGGACTTTGATTTGATTGATTTCAATATGGGACTTTGATTTTGATATGGATCTTTGATTTTTGATATGGTGCTTGATTTGATGCTTCGTTGTTTCAAGTTGATTTTGTTTTGATTGGATATATCGGATAGATGTGGGAACTGATGATGGGCATTTGTTGTTTTGCAGGCACAACTTGGTGTACTTCATTCACGAGAGCGATTTATGTGACCGTGGTCATTGATTTTGCGATTTTCACAGGCTGATAGAGATGTGATTGAGAGATGCGGTTTGACTTCTTTATTAGACATGCCTCGATACATCATTAACCAGGGTTTGTTGACATCTTTGGCAGAGAGGTGGCATAGTGACACAAACACCTTCCATTTGGCTACTGGCGAGATAACAGTCACACCTGAGGACTGTTATCGCATTCTATGGATTCCAATTGTGGGGGCCTTGTTACCATATGAGCAGACTGACGAGGGTGGGACAGAGGCTCTCTATCGCATTTTCAGGATGATTAGATTTGTGGATATGAGATCCCATGGTAGGAGTTTGTGGATCTAGATTATGCTCCTCTACCCTCTGTTCTAGCGGGTTTCATTGGTGGATTTTTGTGTCCCGACTGTAGATCAAAGGGACTAGCTGTGGGATGGGGATTAGTGTTGGAGGACATGGTTACACAGGGACACAAGTTTGCATGGGGGTCCTGTATGTTAGTGCACCTTTACAGGGAGTTGCACCAGGTAGTGTATCTGGGATACATGAGTTTGTCAGTGAAGGGTGGGGTTGTTGATGCAGGGATGACAGGGGAGTTCTCGACCTACTTCGTGGCACAGATATCAAATCCAAAAGAGATACTACCTGCTCTTGACGATGAGGAGGATGAGCAGTCAGAGAGGTGAGGGGGAGTTAGGCAGAGAGATGAGGAGGGAGAGGAGGTCAAAGAGGGAGGCGAGGATGATGGAGGAGGTGATGGAGGAGGAGGAGGAGGCTATGGAGGTGATAGAGGAGGTTTGGGGAGAGATAGAGGACAAGGGGGTTATGGAGGGAGAGATAGAGGATGAGATAGAGGATGAGGAGGGGATGGAGGGAGAGAAGGAGGACTTCTCCTTGGTGTTGGTGGTGCTAGTAGGGTAGGTGCAGTGTTAGTGGCAGTGGGGGTATAGAGGATGATAGGCAACCCACCCAGAGGAGGAGATTAGATGTTCTACCTCCACCGACGCCTCAGATAGGGACATGTATGGGTGGGACCATGACACAGGTACCCATTCAGATTAGGGTACCCACCCATCGACATGACTCACAAATTAGATCCCTACAGGTCACAGTGCAACAGCTACAGGTATATGTGCTAGCACAACAATGCCAAATTACACAAATTACGGCAGAGCGAGATACAAAGAGAGAGCGTTGGGGTTGGGCAGAGGAGCTTGCAGAGAGATTGCAGAGAGCGATAGGTGGTGCCTTGATGTGGGACACACTGAGAGAGATACGATACACGACCATGGAGGCCGAGTTCTACAGGCGGTTATATGAGGATCTAGTCCCTAGAGAGCAGAGGGCTCCTAGCTATGCAGCCAATCGATCTACTCGGAGTCAAACGAGGACAGAGAGAAGAGGTGTTACGAGGCCTTCTCAACATGATCCACCCGGGGGAAATCCAAGATCTAGGACATCTATTGCGAGATCGTTAGCCTCAAGAGATAGCCATACCCGAGAGACGTGTCTCTGTTGTATTTTGACAGACATGATACCCCTTTGTACATTTCGACCATTTTGAGAGATATATATATGGCACTGATTTCTCTGATTCTCATGTGATGTGTTATGGATGATGATTTATGATATGCATTTATATGATGTTTCTATGATGATGATGTAATGTTTAGATAGTAATGATTTTGATTTTGATTTTGATTATGATGTATGAGCTATAATGATGAAAATATGATGATGCTTTATTATCTTGATTTTGTATGATGTATGATGTGAGATGTATCCTGAAAATGAGATGTATGATAATGATAATGATGTGAGATGTGTCTTGAAAATGAGATGTATGATAATGATATGAAATTAATGCAAGATGAAAATGTGATATGCAACTAAATGCAAGTGTAAAATGATATGCAACTAAATGATCACCCTCATTTTCTCGTTGTCATTCCTATGTATTCACATGTTTTTGCTCTATTTTTGTTTGTCATCATTGATCTTTCAATATGTTGGAAGTTTATACAAGCATAATGGTATAATTGAACCATAATGACCCGAGTAAAACGTACATGGATTTTGATATTGCAAGATGACACAAGCATCGAGGTATAATTAAACCAAGATGACCTGAGTGTTGCTTACATAAAACAGACAAGAATTAACCATTTGTATGCACAAAGTGGAATAATATCTTCAATGATATGTTTCCAATCATGTCTCAAGATAGATTTGCATTGTACAAGTGATCGACCCATAGACATAAATCTAAAAAAAATATCAGACTCTCCCGTTACTTTCTCTAGCTCGATGCATCGTTGAGAAATTCAGGAGATCCAATGATTCAAAAATTTGAAGTGCAAAATAGTCAAAACTTCATGCGAGATGTAAACAAATTGTAATTCAGAAAATCATCCATCATGTGTCTTGAAGTTGTTAATTGGATCAATATCTTGATTTCTCGGCTGATGAGTTGTTGTTTGACAGGGTTTCCTTAGCATGTTGTGATTCTTGTTTACTTGTTGTAGGAATGCTTGAAGTCAGAGGAACACTGCCCCTAGTTATAGATATCTATCGATGTGGATATTCACAGTGATTACCAAGCCATGGTGGGATATGATGAATTGATCTTTAGATAAGCAAGGACAGTGACTACGCTAAGTATGTCCGAGATAATGATGCGTAAAAAGTGTTGGGCGATGGCCATTAGCTTTGACTTTGGATGCAAATTATATGAGTAATGATAGATAGAGGAGCTGTTCCCTCACAAATAGCACCTGTTGCCAAGTTTTCACCACTTGTTTTTATTGCACCTTTTTGTTGTTTTTCTAATTTTTTTTGTATTTTTCTGATTTTTTTATTTTTTTTGTATTTTTCACTTTTTCCGTGCATTAGGCCACTCAAGTGTAGAATTTTTTTAGATGGATGTTGTTGGTTGGTTTGTCAAGCACATCTCCTTCTGAAGTTGTTAGCTAATAGGCACCTGATCCATAAGCTGATATGATAACATAGGGACCTTACTAGTTAGGTTCAAACTTCCCCTTCTTTTCTCGATCCTGTTGATTTTTGGGATTTTCTTTGAGGAAAAGATCGACTTTAAAAATCCTAGGGATGACTCTATGGTTGTAGCTTCTGCACATGCGCTACTGGTATGCTTTCAGATGATCATAGGCATGTTGTCATTTTTCATCCAGAAGCTCTAGTTCTTGCAATCTGTTTACCCGATACTCCTCATTTGGTATGAGGCCTTTTAAAGATACTCTGAGTGATGGAATTTCTACCTCAAGAGGTAAAATTCCTTCTGATCCGTACACCAATGAATATGGCGTAGCCCCTATTGGTGTCCAGATGCTAGTCGTGTATGTCCAGAGTGCCAAATTGAGTTGTACATGCCAATCCTTACATGCATCATTTATTGTTTTCTTTAGGATTTTCAAGATTGTTTTATTTGATGCCTCTACTTGACCATTCCCTTGTGGGTAGTAAGGTGTAGAGAAACGATGTTGGATTTTGAATCACTCACATAGTTCTCGCACATCCTAATTTTTGAAGGGACGCCCGTTGTCTATGATGATGGAACTGGGAATGTCATATCTGCAAATTAGATAATTGAGAATAAATGAGGCAATCTGCTTTCCAGTTACTGTGGTCATTGGGACTGCTTCAATCCATTTTGTAAAATAATCTGTCGCAGTGATAATGAACTGTTTCCATTTGAAGAGGAAGGATGGATTTTCCCTACTAAATCAAGTCCCCATTGATAGTAAGGCCAAGATGTCATAAATGGTTGCAACTCATGTGCTGGTGCATTGATAAGATTGCCATGAATTTGGCACTTAGGACATTTCTTTGCAAATTGATAAGAGTCTTTTTCCATTGTCGGCCAGTAATATCCCATTCTCAGAAGTTTTTTAGCAAGAGTAGGACTACTTGAATGCGTGCCACAGATACCCTTGTGAAGCTCATGTAAAGCAGAGTCAAATTCATTACGATCAAGGTAACGAAGAAGAGTACCATCTAGACCTCGACGGTAAAGTGTGTCAGCGGTTAAGGTATAATGGGCGGCTTGTCGGATAAAGTTGTGTTTTTTATTACGAGATAGGTCAATGGGTAGGGTATTGGTTTTAAGATATTCATAGATTATCCCGTATAGAGGAGAGTTTGAACCAGTTAAGGCATAGATGATGTGGGAAGAAGAATTGTCATAGGCCGGGGAAAACAGTTGCTCTACTAGGAACTCATAATGACTCTGTTGCTCTGGAATTTGTAGCAGTGAAGCGATAGTGGCCATTGCATCGACCGCTCTGTTGTCCAACCTTGGTATTTTCTCGATGGCAACAGTTTGTCATCCTTTGAATGATATTCATTATTGATCTAATTTATAACCAGTTGAGAATATCCACAAACTTTCAATTATGTGATTCTCCATTCCATGACCATTTCGATTCCTGTAACCAGGGCTTCATACTCAGTGATGTTATTGGTGCATGGAAATATGCGTCTATACGATCTTGGAATGGTGTGTCCTTCGGGGGTGACAAACAAGATGCCGACACCTGAGCCACGTTGGGTATAGGAACTGTCAAAGTACAGGGTCCATTGCTTGAGTGTAACAATAAGGACATCCGTGTCTGGAAATTCCACCTTTATTGGTTGCTTATTCCGATAGTGGTGCTTCAACTAATTGATCTGCAATTACTTGTCCCTTGATAGCTCGATGCTCTACGTATTGGATATCAAACTCACTAAGAATCATGACCCATTTAGCCAGTCGGCCCGTGAGAGTTGCTTTGCTGAGTAAATACTTGAGAGGATCAATTTTTGCTACTAGCTTGATTGTGTGAGCTACCATGTAATGGTGGAACTTTTGAGAAGCGAATACCATAGCTAAACAAGCCTTCTCAATGAATGTGTAATTTAGCTCATATCCGTTTAATGTTCGGCTAATGTAATATATAGCTTGTTCCTTGGTTTCTTGATCTTCTTGATCTTCTTGTGCTAACAGTGCCCCCAATGATACTTTCGTTGTTGATATGTAGAGAATGAGCGGTTGTCCTACTATTGGTGGTACTAGAACTGGTGGATTCATTGGATATTGTTTTATTTAATAGAATGATTCCGCACACTTGGCTTCCCATCTGAATGGTATGTTCTTATGTAGCAAATGATTGAATGGTAGACTTTTATCTGCTAGTTGGGCTATGAATCGCCTGATTGATTGTAGTCGTCTTTGTAGAGATTTGAGTTGACTAATGTTTTTGGGAGGTGGTATCTCCATGATGGCCTATAGCTTCGCTGGATCTACTTCAATGCCCTTTTCAGACACAATGTAGCCTAATAATTTACCCGATGTCACCCCAAAGACACACTTCTTAGGGTTTAGCCTGACTTGGAATTGTTCCAATCTTTGAAAGATTTTATCTAATATGCCCAGATATTATGCCCGGGTGAATGACTTAGCCAGTAAATCATCCACATAATCCTCCAAGAAGGTATGCATCATATCATGAAAGATTATCATCATTGCTCTTTGATAAGTTGTCCCAAGATTCTTCAAGCCAAAAGGCATGACGTTCCAACAATACTTTCCCCAAGGATAGGTGAACGCAGTTTTATCTTGATCCTTTGGGGCTATCTTGATTTGACTATAGCGAGAGAAACCATGCATTAATGAGAGCATTGCATGGCCTGTTGTGAGGTCCACAATTATGTCGGTGTTGGGCAAAGGAAAGTCATCCTTTGGACAGGCTTTGTTAACATCTCTAAAATATGTGCATATTCTTATGCTTCCATCTAGTTTTGAAACTGGTACATTGTTTCAAATCCATTCAGCATAGTCTATAGGTCGAATGAATCCGACGTCTAATAACTTCTTTAGTTCATCTTTGATCATTAATGCTACATGCAGGTTCATCTTTCTTAACTTTTGCTTGACTGGCTTAGCTCCTAGAGCAATAGATAAATGATGCATGATTAAGTTTGGATCGATTCCCGGCATATCAACATAGGACCAAGAAAAATTTATTTGCTTTTCTGTGAAGAATCTGATAAACTCTAGTTTTTCCTCTTCTGTCAGTGATTCTGCTAGGTGTATGTTTTTAGTTGTTGCTTCTGTACTGATGTTTATTGATTGAGTTGGCTCAATCAATATGGGTGATCTCTCCTGATAGTGTTCAGGAAGAGTGTCAAGTCTCCCATCCTTAGGTGCCTTGAAAAGGTTTTCCCCCTCAGATGCGTCCTTTATTTTGACTTTTTTGTGATCTAGTGTTGCCATTGATTGGTTTTCAGCATTAGATCCTTTATTTCTTTCATTTTTGTGACTGAGAGACTTGGCACCCTCCCGATTGCAGATATCGTTATTTTGTTCACTGATAGAGCCTATTTCTGGGTTGACTGTACATAGGTAATGGACAATGGATTCATCATCTAGGAAAATAGGTATATCATGGTGTTTAGGTTCATCCCAGTCTATCAAATCAAGAAATACAAGTGGTAGAGAGTCATTTGGTGGATTGAGGTCAGCTGCGGTAAGTGTCATGATAGAGGTATCGTTAAGGCTATTCGAGATGTTGGTTAGGTCAATGATATTGTCAAGGTCTTCAATGGTATCATCTTCCGTGTAGACTTGTTCGTAGTGTTGCTGCTTGTTTTCCTTAGCTTTGTAGATATGTTGTGGACCGAATTCAAGTAAGCAAGACTTTGCACCTTGGCCCTCCTAAGAAAGGGGTGTGTGTGAATGTATAGCACCTTCGGGGACATCCTCAGTAATATTTGAATAACTACCCCATTCATAGTCATTAGAATCAGTTTCAGAAGTACTGTCCCAGAGTCTTTCAGTGCCGCTGACAGGTATATTGTAGGGTGAGAAAAGATCTCTGATAATTGATACCAGTCTTGTAGTTTTTTTCTGATTCTGAATCAGAACCTGCTTGTAACCTTTGCATTTGTTCATACATTGTTTCTCCTTGGGGAGTAGTGATGTCTTCAGGAGGTGACTCTACCTTGTTTTGAATAGGTTCATGTACATGATGCACTTTCTCATAAGATGCTTCTTCCTCTTGAATGGTCAATTCCTTTTGTTGTTTCTCTTTTTCTTGGTGTTCTCGCTCTTTCCTTTTTGTTTTTGTTGCTTGGTGTAGTGCCTCTTGCCATGAGTCCTCATTGTATTTCTTCTTTGCTTTCCACTAAGGTTTTTGATACTTATTTTGTTTTTGCATTAGGGGTATGTCGTGTACATATCCCAGTCTTGTTTTGTCTCAAGAAAATTGTGATGGAAGGTCTAGTGGTTCTGTAATGCCTTCTTGACGCTTGCCTATAAGTCCTTTGCCATTGTATCCCATCTGTTGCATGATCAGAAATCCTTTTCCATACTGTTGTGTTGGTATGGCTACCTCCAGAGTAGCAGCTTTGACATCTCCTTCATCCTTGTATAGACAACTAAGGATGTCTTTCTCTTCTGATTCATGTGCTAGTGTGCCCAATTAGATAAATGTGCCATCAAACTTAGTGATGTTGGCATTCTACACTCTAATAAGAAATGGTGTTGTCATTGATGGAAACCCTCTGGAAACCTTCTGACATTCATCTGGTAAAGCCACCGGCAGGCACCGACACCAGCATAGAGATCTACATACACTGACAGACACTTCACGGATAGCGGCTACAATGCATATCGACACTCTAGCCGACAGGGAATAAACTTTTTTTTATTGTATTTAATGTAATTATATTTTGTAAAGCTGACATGACATATTGTAAAAGACTCATATATATGTATGAGATGTTATAGGTCATTTTGAGTAAGAAAGCATGGTAGAAGGATAGCATGAATGAATGGTACTTTTGTATAAGGAGATATAAGTTGACAACGAAGGTTTTGGTTATAGAATGAGCTTAAACCGGTACTGAACCTGGTATAGTTGATGCTGATTTGAAGCAGTACATTGTATTGGATTTTCATAATCCATTTTGTAAGTCAGTGAGACTTCTATCTTGTAAATTGAGCAGTGAGCTCTAGGAAGTTGGCCTTCCTACATGTGTAGGCCCGTCATTGTAAGTAATATTTATTCATTGGCCAGTGAGTGAATATTGTGGGTCACAAATCCCACTGAGGTTTTTCCCACACCGGGTTTCCTCATTAAACATCTTGTGTTATGGGGTGTTTTCTATGTTGTCTTTATTGTTCCTGTTTACTGCATTGACTCTTCTTTATCGGTACACTATTTTGGAATGCAAAATACTTAATAAGGTTAAATATTTTGCAAACCGGTTAGATACTGATTCACCCCCCCCCCCTCTCAATATCTTTGGGACTATTATTAATCCTAACAATTGGTATCAGAGCCCGGTCCTCTATTTTCAAAAGTCTAATAGCTTGAGGAAGATTCTAACACTAGTACAGATGGAAAACTCGAGAAAGCAATTGGAAGGAGCTCTTGTAGACTATGATTCAGAGAAGTTGAAGAATATCAAACTTGAAGATGATCTAAGGACTGCACATGAATTCATTCAAGGACTTCAGGAGAATCTTACTATTGTTAAAAATAAAATAAAAGAACTTCATGAGAAGATGCAAAGTGATAATGATGAAAAGAAAACTCTTAATGAACTTGTGAACAAGACGAGACAAGAAAACAATACTATGAGGAATGAAATGCAAGATATGACTATGAGATTTTGTAAAGACATTAAAGATAGGAAGAAGAATGAAGATAACTTGACTAGGAGACTCAATGATGCTGGAAATGATTTTCTAAGACTCAATCATGAAAATGATATGTTAAAGATAGATCAGATTCACATGCAACATGATAAAACTGAACTTATGAGACAAATGGGAATTCTGGAAAATGAGTTGGCTACTGTGAATCAACACAAAGAGAAATTCAAGAAAAGTTTAGAGGAACTTGATGATATACTGAAAACTCAGAAACCTAATGGAGATACAAATGGACTTGGATTTGAAATTGGAGAAAGTTTCGGTACTGCAAACAATCATGATCACAGTAAACTGGTAAGACAACCTAATGCTTACAAATTTAATGGGAAATGCTTTAACTGTAACAAGTATGGTCATAGAGAAAATCAGTGTAGATCTAGAAACAATCAGAACATTAATGCACCCACCGGTCAATGTTCCAAATGCAACAAAGTTGGTCATAATTTAGAAAACTGCAGAATGAATGTGAGATGTTATGTTTGTGGAAGATTTGGGCACTTATCTAATCAATGCAGAACACAAGCCGACATAGGATATGGAAAGGCTATTCAAAATAATAATGTAACTTGTTATGCTTGTAACATACTTGGACATATTGCAAAATTTTATAGAAGCAAGAATTCACCGACAAATAATAAAGGACCCAGTTTGAAAGGCAAAGAAAAGGTTGATGAGGTAAAGCAAGAATTTTCAAAACAATGGATTAGAAAGACAGATCAGAATGTTGATGAGACTATTCCTTCATCGATAGAATAGAGTATTACTCCACCGGCAGGACATTCTTCATCCCACTGAGAAGTAACCCTTTGGGGGTATTGCAGCAAATTGAAAATCATGCAAGTTAACCCTCGGTCGATGGTGAGAAGATAGATTTCTTCTTTACCGACAGATGTGTTAAGTTTTCACTTAATCGGCAAGCATTTAATGCGGTTGTTGAAAGGAATTTCATTATAAATCATTGGTTTTCCTTCATTTTTTATTCACCGAGCATTCAAATTAGCAGAGAGCGTGAAATCTAAGCAAAGGCATTCAAGGCGAAGGTGTGAAGCAATTTCTTTCAAGCATTCAGACATTATCAGACAACTTAAGGTATTTTTCAAATGGCTTCCTCTTTTACTCCCGAATTTGTTGCAAACCCTATTGTTGTAGAAAATATAAAATGCCCTAGGCCCGTATTTAAAATTATTCCTAAGATAGCTAAGTGAGATGATTCCATAAGCGCATTTTCAAATATTCCTAAAGGTGTAGCTTATGTTGAAGACCCTAGGATATATATTCACTGCAATATTGAAGAATTAGGTTCTGAGGAAGTGTTAAAGATGTTTAAAACCATAACTTGTGATGAAAATGGCAATGTCAAACCCGAGCACAAGGTTATTGAGACTTTAGGTTTTGTGGAAATCTTGAACATCCCTGAATTTCCGGAGGAAGTTGTGAGAATTGTCCTAAGTAGGGCACATGGAGAATTTCTTTGGTTAGATTCACTCTGCAAATTCACTCGACAAGCAATTAGGGCAGTGACAGGTCTACCCTCAACCGACAACATACCTAACAAAACTAAGAAGGTTCCTAGTAACAAAGTCATGACCTTAACCGGAGCAACATCTGATAGTAGATCTCTGAGAGTGAATGACATCAAGGACATTAATGTGAGATTCATAAGTATGATTTTAGGTTACAAGACTACACATACAAACAAACTTAACTCAATTTCTAGTCTTTACATTAATAGTGCTTATGAAATGGTAAACAATAATGCAAAAATTGATGTGTGCGAATGGCTGAAGGATGAACTAATTGATAACTTGAAGAAGATAAAAGGTAATAAGAAAGGGGCATTTCATTTTGGCAATCTCTTAGTATGTTTAATGTTGTATTTCACAAAGGAAATTCCTGGTATTGGATAGAAAGACTTTGGATATGACATACCGGTAGGCAAACAATTGCAAGAAGCTTTCACCGGCATGGGTACTACTAAGGAAAACAACATAACTGAATATTTCAAAGCTTTCCAAACCAAAATGAAAACCAGAGAGAGACTACCATAGAGTGTAGTAGATAAATATGATAAGGAAATCTGTTTTTTAATTAAGAAAGATGAAACATGGATGGAAGTTGCATTACCTAGAACTGTATGGGTAACAAAAATGGGTTATGAGGTAGATCTAAACATTGTTGAAACTTATGCAAAAGCTTTGTTAGATGCACCTAGAGAACCATCAGAAGAAGTTTTTGATAGTGCTGAAATAATTGAAAGTGGTGTACAAACAATGAAACAAAGGAAGAGAAGAGAAAAGTATATAAGAGATGCTTCTAAACAGGTAAAGGAAATAAAAGAAAATGTTATGAACCTTATTGGTATAAAGGCAAGTGAATTGGAAGGACTGCAACCAGAGGCACACATTTCACTGGTTGGCACATCATCTGATAGTGAGACACCTTCAAAATTCAAGAGAGTTGATAGGAAGAGAAAACCCTCACTGGTACCCTCTCATCCACCCAAGAAAACAAGAACCTTGAGAAAGAAACAACAAGCAGTAAGGCAACTGGCAAAGAAACTTACACCCAAGAAGAAACAGAAACAACTTATACCTCCTTTAAATAATTTGTTGAATGAAATAACTGATGAAAATTACTTGGCAAATGTGAGCAAATTGTATAACACATTCACTGATTCAGAAAAGGAAAGTACTGAAAAATAGTATAATTCTACATCTGGACATATACAAGAAAGTGTTAATTGAAGTTGTAGATGACTTAACAAATGAACTGTATAGAAGGTTAGATGCAAAGAGGATTGCAGGAATGGAGTTGGACAAGAAACTTAAAGTTGAAAAACTTCTAGCTGTACATCCAGTTAAATCTAAAGAGGAAATTGATGACTTAATTTGTGAGGCTAACAGATCAGTTTTTGCTAGTGGTTACCGACAAGTGAGCTTAATGGTTGGTAGAGTTAATGAAATTGTAGAGGAAACGACTGATAAATGGGATATCTTTTTTGTAGAGAAAGAAAAACAAGAGGAATTGAACAAGTCAAAGAAAACATTTAAGGTATATCAAAAAGATAAGGACAAAGGGAAAGGTAAAGTTGGTGGAATACCAAACATCAAAATAACTGACAACTTACCACCACCTGTGGACATTGCACCGATACATACTGATGATACACCAACTACTGACAGTGTAGGTATAACACATGATGACACTAACCTTGAATCAAAAATTCTATTCACCTTGAATGTGGACACTCAAGAAGTGAACATTGTTGTGGATAAGGATAATACAAAGGTAAACAATGATATTGCTGATAGTGGAAACATTGCTCAGCAACCGATAGAGAATGTTGAGGTTGAAATGCAAACAGAGCAAACAAAGCATACACTACAAATAGAACAACCATTGGACACTGGTATGAATACTGAAGGTACAGAGATCGGCACTGAGAAACCTACTAAGACAGAGATACCGACAGGTGAGAAAACAGAGAAACCGACAGAGGCATAGGTACATATTGAGATAGTGAAATCAGTAATCACTGAGAAACCCAAACCGTTACAGGTTGAAACACAAATTCAGACTGATCCACCGAAGGATAATACAAGCAAATTGGTAACTAATTTTGGAAGCACTGAGGTAATCAAGGCAGTTGGTCAGATTTCCGGTACTTCTTTAAGTGAATTCAGGCCTACCAATGTGACAGAGGTACTCCTGGACTCTATCAAGAAGATAACTAACTGTAATGCATTGGTTTATAAAGCAATTGATGATACAATACCTATTCTTAAGATGATTTCACAAAAATTTAATATAGATCATGTAAAGGATTCTTTAGGTCAGTTGGACACATTGTTTAAATTTATTGCTGGAAATATAATAACAGTTGATAAGGTGAATGAGGATACATTCAAAGAGAAAATGGAAAAAGAAAAGGAAAAATTCTTTGAGGACACAATAAAGAAGTGCATTGAATATATTAACACACTTTACCGACATTGAATACAACAATTTTGGAATATAAGGAACTGTACAAAGAAACATGCAAGCCACATCTGTTGACAAAGGACATTGAAAAGGAAATAAGCAGAGTACAGAAGGAGAGAGATGATATAGTTGATAACATTATTGGTTCATCCGAACCTATATCAGTTATTGAATAAGAAATAGCAGGATTTGAGGAAAAGTTGGAGAAATTTGAGAAAGAGAAGGAAAGGATCAAAGCAAATGCTAGAGAGCTTAAGCATAAACTTAGTCTGGAAATATAATAACAGTTGATAAGGTGAATGAGGATACATTCAAAGAGAAAATGGAAAAAGAAAAGGAAAAATTATTTGAGGACACAATAAAGAAGTGCATTGAATATATTAACACACTTTACCGGCATTGAATACAACAATTTTGGAATATAAGGAACTGTACAAAGAAACATGCAAGCCACATCTGTTGACAAAGGACATTGAAAAGGAAATAAGCAGAGTACAGAAGGAGAGAGATGATATAGTTGATAACATTATTGGTTCATCCGAACCTATATCAGTTATTGAATAAGAAATAGCAGGATTTGAGGAAAAGTTGGAGAAATTTGAGAAAGAGAAGGAAAGGATCAAAGCAAATGCTAGAGAGCTTAAGCATAAACTTAGTCCTAAGTTGGATAATCTTATCTCTCTGAGAAATGAGATAGCTAAGGCATTACTTCAAGGGGAAAGATCACTGGAGGAGCATATGCATCATCTCACCAACATAATCCAATGAACTGAGGCAACCATGAATGACAACAATAGATTCATGCAGAGTTTAAACTTGGTTTTGGCAGACATATTTCAGATTGTAACCAACCGGTTACAAACCTTAAAGTGAAATTTTGCACTCGTTTGACAATTTTTGACAACCTTTGTCATTGATGTCAAAGGGGGAGTAGTAGATAGAGAAAATGTTGGCATTATGTGAACCGACATGAAGACATAATGATATTGTATGTTGTCATTGATGTCAATATGTGACATGATGTGAACCAACACATGTGATAGGTGAAAAGAGAGAGGAACCGACATATGTATGAACCGGTTTATATGCCAAAGTGAAGCGACATATTTGTTCAAGATGAACCGGCATGCAGTAATGGTAACTGACACATGGAAGCATTGTGTTATTACCAATTGGTAGGTAGTTTCCACTTCAAGATTTCCGGTTGGAGTACCTCAAGCCTGTGTGACTCAATCGGTGATCTTTGTGTGATGAGTTAGCAGTATAATGGAGAACAGATCGTGTTGCCACATAAGCTCTATGCGCGTGAAGGATCTTACATGAAGAAGACTATTCCTATCTACCTCGGGAATGTGCGAAGTCTGTCAAACGGTGATAATGCATGATGGGTTATCAGCTGCCATGTAATCGATGGAAAATGGACGATGGAGAATGTCTTGAGATCGATTCAAGATTGTTGCATTTAATGCAGTATGATTCAACGATCAGGATTGAACCGCTTGAATTGCTTAACCTAACAGGTTTAAGGTTTAGGGTTTTTGCTATCGACCTGTTTGTCTCCTATAAGGTTGATGTTGTGTTCTTTCTAAGGTTGTTGGCAAAAGTTGTGAGTGTGTATCCAAGGGAAGTGATACGTGATTCTTGCCAAACCAAAGGAGAGAAGAGATACCTGTAAAGTGAATGTGCAGAAGAAGAAGAGGAGCCAAAATGGATCTGCATTAGCATTGAGTGCTGTTATCAGATAATTGTAATTCCTGTTGATCTTTAACCACTTCAACAGTTGTGAAATCCCTTAATTGGGTAGCCTTAACTAGGCTTGATGCAAAATCCCTTAACAGGGTAGTCTTAACCGGCTTGATTCAAATCCCTTAACATGGTAACTCAAGGTTAATGAGTTCTGAGAAGCTATAGAGCTCTGGAGATCCTTTAGCTATTGAGTTCTTGAAATCCTCTAACAAGGTAACCCTAATCAGGTTTAACCCTTAACCGGGTATTATAGCCATCCCTTAACCGGGTGATCCCTAACAGGATTGGTTCCTAGCAGAACCTATTGTAATATCTTTAACCGGACAAGGCTCCTAACAGAGCGGACTTCAAAAGAGTTCAAAGGCAACTTGTGGGTATTCATCCCCATCGTGGTTTTTCCCAGTTGGGTTTCCACGTGAAAAAATATGTGTGTCATGTGTAATGCTTTTATCTTGTGATGCTTTGTTTTTACCTGTTGAGCATATGATGGTTCTATGTTTTATGCCTATCTATAAAACATATTGAATTCACTGTTGTGAAGATCTGATGTTAGTTTACTTGTTCATGCATGAGAACGTAATGGTACTATAGTATTGAGCTAAGAAGAAAGCTTAGTGAGTGACCGGTTTATGACTGTTTTGAGCTGTACTGGATGTTACTGGTTGCACTCTGTTTTAACCAATATACCTGTTTGTCAGTCATTTGGAGTATTTGTTGTCAAACTAGTTTTGGACTGTATTTGTGTTTGTACTGATTCAACCCCCCCTCTCAGTACCGGTTTGGTACTAGTGGTTCATCATTGAGTTATCAATTGGTATCAGAGTGCCTCCAGGTCCTCTGTGTTGTAAGCTTAACCGCTCGAGGAAAAGATCCTAGTCAAATGATGAAGAGGGAAGGTTCAAAGTTTAACAGGGAAAATTTCGGTACATGGAAAGACAAGATGAAGATATTCATCAGAAGCATGGGTGTTCAACACTGGAGTTATGTTGAAAATGTATATGTTATTCCTACCGGTACTCTCACTGATGACCAAAAGAGAGAGATACAAGAAAATGGGCAAGTCATGGAAGCCCTCATCGGTAGTCTATCTGACATTGAGTTTATTGATGTTCAGGACAAGGCAAATCCCAAAGAGGTATGGGATGCTCTTGAAAATATCTATGGTGGTGATGAGCATGTAAAACAGGCTAAGAAAGAAAGCCTGAGAGGGAAGTTTGAAGACATGCGGATGGTTGAAGGAGAGACCATTCAACAGTATGGAATAAGAATCAAAATGGTTGTTGGAGAAATCAAGAGTGCAGGTGGCAAAATAGAAGATTCCACTGTGGTAAGTAAAGTCCTGAGATCCATGTTGTCGGTCTATGCAATAAGGGTTGTTGCTATTCAGGAGCTGAGATCAATAGACAAGTCTAAAGTATCCTTGGACTCCATCATAGCCAAGTTAACAGCCTATGAGCTAAATAGTTTTGATGGCAGTGTTCAAAAGACTAAATCAACATTTAAAGCCTCTGCTATACCATCCAGAAAAGGAAAAGAGGCTAGCACTAGTGGGGAACCTAGTCAGAGCAGAGAAATGAATGATGAGGAGATTCTGATGGCATTTGAAGCTCTCCTTGCCAGGAAGCTTCCTAAAGGAACCGGTAAATACAAAGGTAAGCTACCTTTGAAATGTCTTTCTTGTAACTAGATAGGACATATTGCTATAAACTGTCCTAATGGCGATAACAAGGACAAACCAGAAAGGTTTAGGAAATTCAAAGGAGGAAACCAGAGAAACTGTTTTGTGGCAGTTGATGAAGGTGTCATAGATGAGGAATCAGAAGATGAAGAAAATGAAGACATTGTGTTTGTTGCTGTAAAGGAAGATGTGACAGACAAGAAGGCTCTTGTCTCCCGGTTTGATAATTCCAATGAGTGGATCATTGACAGTGGCTGTTCTCACCATATGACTGGTAACCGGAGCAAGTTTCTATCCTTGGAGGAGTATGATGGTGGTGTGGTTCACTTTGGAAATGATGCACCATGCATGGTCAAAGGCAGAGGGTCCATCTCTCTGAATGGAAAGAGCAGTGCTGACAATGTGTACTAGGTTTATGGTCTCAGACACAACCTTCTAAGTGTTGCCTAGCTAAATGATAGTGGCCTCACTCTGGAATTCAAGAATGGAATTTGCAGAATCAAAGGAAAAGATGGTAAATTGGTGGCCATCGGCATGCAGACCAAAGGTAACCTATTTCATCTGAATGCAAAAGTAAGTACATGTCTTATGGCTAAGCTTTATGATAGTTGGATATGGCATAGGAGACTCTGCCATGTAAACTTTGATAACATTGTGAAGGCTAGTAAGATCAAGGCAGTTAGAGGGTTGCCGGTGCTAAACAAACCGGATAATACCTTGTGTAGAGAGTGTCAATTGGGGAAAATGTCTTCCTCAAACCTTTAAAGGTAAATCTTTCACTGCTGACAACTTGCTTGATCTTGTGCATACTGATTTGTGTGGTCCTATGAAAACTAGAAGTGTGCAGGGTGATAGGTACTTCATGATCCTCACTGATGACAACTCAAGAATGATGTGGGTCACATTCTTGAAAGACAAGTCTGAAGCTTTTGGGAAATTCAAAGCTTTCAGAGCATTAGTGGAGAAGGAAAGCAGTGAAAGGATCAAGTGTCTTAGAATTGATCAAGGAGGGGAATTCACTTCCAGTGAATTCAACAAGTATTGTGAAGAATTTTGCATCAAGAGACAACTGTCTGCCCCCCGGACTCCACAGCAAAATGGCCTAGCAGAGAGGAATAACCGAACTGTGGTTGAAGCAGCTAGAACCATGTTGATTCAAGGAAAGGTTGCTCACATCTTTTGGAGAGAAGTGGTGAGCACTGCAGTCTACACTATGAACCGGGTACTCATCAAGAAAGGTAAGGACAAAACTCCTTATGAGTATTGGACCGGTAAGACACCTGTGGTTAGCTACTTTAGGGTATTTGGTAGCAAATGTTACATCAAGAGGAGTGAACATCAGGGCAAATTTGAAGCTAAATGTGATGAGGGAATATTTCTAGGATATTCCACCAAGAGTAAAGCTTTCAAGTGCTACAACAATAGGACTCAAAGAATTATGGAAAGTATCAATGTAAGAGTTGATGAGTCCTCTGAGAAAATTGAGGAAACCGGCAATGAGCAAGCTGTAAATGAACCAGTTGCAACCTTTTGGGAAGCGGTTGTTAGTCAACCAAGTACCAGTAATAGTGTCCTTGAACCGGTGAACGCTGATACTGAAGAAGATGAGGATGAAGAGGAAAAGCAAGAAGAACCAATTAAGACCATTCCTCGGTATGTCAAGTTGAATCATGATCCTAAGCAGATCATAGGTGATAAGGACGCAGGAATCCTTACAAGAAGAAAGATCAGAGAAAACTCATGTATGATCTCTGAATTTGAGCCTAAATCATTCAAAGAGGCTCATAAAGATGAAGACTGGATCAAGGCAATGGAAGACGAACTTGACCAGATAGAGAAAAATGGTACATGGTCCTCGGTACCTAGACCAGAGCATAAAAATGTCATTGGCACCAAATGGGTGTTCAGAAACAAGTTGAATGAGGATGGCACAATGATTAGGAATAAAGCCAGATTGGTGTGCAAAGGATATGCTCAAGAAGAAGGAGAAGACTATGGAGAAACCTTTGCTCCTGTAGCCAGATTGGAAGGAGTTCATATGCTTCTTGCATATGCAGCTTTTAAAAGGTTCAAAGTATATCAAATGGATGTAAAATATGCATTCCTAAATGGTGTACTTGAAGAGGAGGTATATATAGAGTAGCTAGATGGGTTTTCCCTATCTGAAGATAGTGACATGGTGTGCAGGCTACATAAAACCTTATATGGTCTAAAGCAAGCACCTAGGGCATGGTATGAGTGCCTACATTCCCATCTTGTGAAGATTGGATTTGAGAGAACAAGTGAAGATAGCAATATCTACCTGAAGTCTGAAGGAGATCAGATCCTGATCTGTGAGGTTTTTGTTGATGACATTATCTTTGGAGGAGATGACAAGATGAGTCATGAGTTTGCTAATGAGATGAAGAAAGAGTTTGAGATGTCACTCATAGGGGAGATTAAGTTCTTCATTGGACTGCAGATCCAGTAGATGAAAGATGGAATCTTTATCACTCAATCCAAATATGTCAAAGAGGTGTTGAAGACCTTTGGCATGGAAGATAGCAAACCGGTTGGTACACCAATGGTGACCGGTTGCAAATTGACAAAAGAGGATGATTCCACACTGGTTGATGAGAAGGAATATCGATCAATGATTGGTAAGTTGCATTATGTAGTGCATAGCAAACTGGATATTGCACATGCAGTTGGCATTACTGCAAGGTTCCATAAGAGTCCCAGAGAATCCCACTTGATTGCAGTCAAGCAGATTCTTAGGTATCTAAAGGGAACAGTTGACTATGGATTGTGGTACCCATACAACAATGATTTCAATTTGAAAGTGTTCACAGATACTGATTGGGCAGGTAATGTGGATGACTGAAAAAGCACAACCAGTGGTGCATTCTTTCTCGGTGGTAGACTGGTCTCATGGATGAGTAAAAAGGAGAGTTGTATCTCTCAGTCTACAATGGAAGCAGAGTATGTTGCAACTTTCATGAACTGCACTTAGACAATTTGGATGAAGCATGTACTAGAAGGCTTCAAGATCCCTGTATCTGAACTGGTAAGTATATTCTATGATAACACAAGTTCTATCAATATATCAAAGAATCCGGTTTTACATTCTAGAACCAAGCATTTTGAGCTTAAGTATCATTTCTTGAGGGAAAAGGTTTAGAATAAGGAGATTGCACTGGAACATGTTTCCAGTAAGGAGCAGTTAGCGGACATATTCACTAAGCCTCTCCCAAAGACTACATTTGTGCACTTAAGAGGTGAATTAGGTGTATTGCCCCTTTAGGAGGTGGACTAAAAGTAATTGTTCCACATCAGTCAGGTATTACAAAGTCAAATTTTTGTTGATTGATGTGTTGATGGATGCTACTCCTTAGGGGGAGTAGCATAATGGAACAGAGATGCTTGTGCCTCCACTTTGGCATTGTTATCAAAGGGGGAGAAGGAGTGAAGAGAAAAGATATCTACAGCAAATGGGGGAGAAGATGTGAAGCAGAGAAGATATCTTTGTATATTGCCATCATTGCCAAAGGGGGAGATTGTTGGCATTATGTGAACCAGCATGAAGACATAATGATATTGTATGTTGTCATTGATGTCAATATGTGACATGATGTGAACTGGTACATGTGATAGGTGAAAAGAGAGAGGAACTGACATATGTATGAACCGGTTTATATGCCAAAGTGAAGCGGCATATTTGTTCAGAATGAACCAGCATGCAGTAATGGTAACCGACACATGGAAGCATTGTGTTACTACCGGTTGGTAGGTAGTTTCCACTTCAGGATTTTCGGTTGAAGTACATCAAGCCCGTGTGACTCAATTGGTGATCTTTGTGTGATGAGTTAGTAGTATAATGTAGAACAGATCATGTTGCCACATAATCTCTGTGCGCGTGAAGGATCTTGCATGAAGAAGACTATTCCTATCTACCTTAGGAATGTGTGAAGTCTGTCAAATGGTGATAACGCGTGATGGGTTATCAGCCACCATGTAATCGGTGGAAAATGGACGATGGAGAATGTCTTGAGATCGATTCAAGATTGTTGCATTTAATGCAGTATGATTCAACGGTTAGGATTGAACCGCTTGAATTGCTTAACCTAACAGGTTTAGGGTTTAGGGTTTTTGCTATCGACATGTCTGTCTCCTATAAGGTCGATGTTGTGTTTCTTTCTAAGGTTGTTGGCAAAATTTGTGAGTGTGTATCCAAGGGAAGTGATACGTGATTCTTGCCAGACCAAAGGAGAGAAGAGATACCTACAAAGTGAATGTGCAGAAGAAGAGGAGCCAAAACGGATCTGCATTAGCATTGAGTGCTGTTATTAGATTATTGTAATTCATGTTGATCTTTAACCACTTCAATAGTTGTGAAATCCCTTAATCGGGTAGTCTTAACTAGGCTTGATGCAAAATCCCTTAACAGGGTAGTCTTAACCATCTTGATTCAAATCCCTTAACAGGGTAACTCGAGGTTAATGAGTTCTGAGAAGCTATAGAGCTCTGGAGATCCTTTAGCTATCGAGTTCTTGAAATCCTCTAACAAGGTAACCCTAACCGAGTTTAACCCTTAACCGGGTATTATAGCCATCCCTTAACTAGGTGATCCCTAACAGGATCAATTCCTAGCAAAACCTATTGTAATGTCTTTAACTGGACAAGGCTCCTAACAGAGCGGACTTCAAAAGAGTTCAAAAGCAACTTGTGGGTATTCATCCCCACCATGGTTTTTCCCAGTTGGGTTTCCACATGAAAAAATATGTGTCATGTGTAATGCTTTTATCTTGTGATGCTTTGTTTTTACTTGTTGAGCATATGATGGTTCTATGTTTTATGCCTGTCTATAAAACATATTGAACTCACTATTGTGAAGATCTGATGTTAGTTTACTTGTTCATGCATGGGAACGTAATGGTACTATAGTATTGAGCTAAGAAGAAAGCTTAGTGAGTGACCGGTTTATGACTGTTTTAAGCTGTACTAGATGTTACTGGTTGCACTCTATTTTAACCAATATCCCTGTTTGTCAGTCATTTGGAGTATTTGTTGTCAAACCGGTTTTGGATTGTATTTGTGTTTGTACTGATTCACCCCCCCCTCTTAGTACTGGTTTGGTACTAGTGGTTCATCATTGAGTTATCAGAAAAATGATCATTCAGAGGAGATCATCTGCTCAAGGGGAGCACATCTTTTTGGTAAATATTTGGACTTCACTTTTTGGAATAGTTTTTGGATTTTTCTCATGAGTGTTGCCATTAATGCCAAAGGGGGAGATTGTTGGCATTCTACACTCTAATGAGAAATGATGGTGTTGTCATTGATGGTAACCCTCTCGCAACCTTCTGGCATTCATCTAGTAAAGCTACTGGCAGGCACTGACACTGGCATAGACATCTACATACACCGGTAGACACTTCACCGACAACGGCTACAATGCATACCGACACTCTAGCCGACAGAGAATAAACTTTGTTTTATTGTATTTAATGTAATTATCTTTTGTAAAGTCGACATGGCATATTGTAAAAGACTCGTATATATGTATGAGATCTTATAGGTCATTTTGAGTAAGAAAGTATGGTAGAAGGATAGCATGAATGAATGATATTTTTGTATAAGGAGATATAAGTTGACAACGAAGGTTTTGGTTATAGAATGAGTTTAAACCGGTACTGAACCTGGCATAGTTGATGCTGATTTGAAACAGTACATTGTATTGGATTTTCATAATCCATTTTATAAGTCAATGAGACTTCTATCTTGTAAATTCAACAGTGAGCTCTAGGCAGTTGTCCTTCCTGCATGTGCATGCCCCTCATTGTAAGTAGTATTTATTCATTGGCCAGTGAGTGAATATTGTGGGTCACAAATCCCACTGAGGTTTTTCCCACACCGAGTTTCCTCATTAAACATCTTGTGTTATGGTGTGTTTTCTATGTTGTCTTTATTGTTCTTGTTTACTGCATTAACTCTTATTTACCGATACACTATTTTGGAATGCAAAATACTAAAAAGGTTAAATATTTTGTTAACCGATTAGATACTAATTCA
Organism: Cryptomeria japonica; assembly: GCF_030272615.1. Classification (NCBI taxonomy): domain Eukaryota; kingdom Viridiplantae; phylum Streptophyta; class Pinopsida; order Cupressales; family Cupressaceae; genus Cryptomeria; species Cryptomeria japonica. The sequence continues at coordinate 73,961,448 of NC_081409.1, forward strand.
ACCCCCCCTCTCAGTATCTTTGGGACTATCATTAATCCTAATAGGTGATGTGTTGTGTTGCTTGATGTGTCGAGGTAGAAGGTTGCCCATGATATTTTGGTGATGCTGGCAATTTGGATAGGCACATGGGTTTGAAAGAGTATTCTCCCATGCCTTGCTCTTAGATTTTCATGTTTTGTTTGAAATCCGTGGATAAAGACTTGAGCTTTTCTTGATGATGATCTAATGCTGAGGAAGCTAGAGCTTCCCTGTTGTGTGGAACTAGGCTGTCCTGAGCTGCCCCCATAATATTGCAATGTTGAAAGGGATTATTATTAGCAGAGATGGAAATCTCCTATACATTGTATGGGAATTTGACACACTGATGGTAAGTTGATGATATTTCTTGCATTTCATGTATCCAAGGACAACCCAATAAAATATTGTATGTTAAGTCTATGTCTAAGACTTGGCACATAGTGTCCCTTTGTATAGTATCACTGTTCATTTGGATGATCTTTCTTCACCATCATATGCCTTGATGGTGATCTTTTTGTGTGGATCAATACACTATTCAGAGAAGCCTAATGCACAGATAAGTTTTAAGGTACAGATATTGAGACCAACTCCTCCATCTATTAATACTCTTTTAACTCGATGTTTGTAAACTAAGACTTTAATATGAAGGGGAGTATTATGTGGATGACTCAAAGAGATATTATTGTGTTTAGAAAAGGTGAGATTATGAGGCCCTGTCATATGAGCAACCATGGCTTGAAATTTATCAATGTCCACATCTTGAGGCACATTGGTTTCAACGAGTGCTTGCTCTAAGATGTCCTTATGTTTCAATGAGAGTTTGAGTAACTCAAGTATGGATATCTGAGCAAGAGTTCTCCATAGTTGATTAACCAAATCATATTGAGTCTTGGGGATAATGGTTGATGTTGATGTATGCCCTTTCAAGATGTATTTTTGAGCTCTACTTGTCACATTGATTGATGTATGGTCTTGTTTGTCCTTGATCTTTATGACATTTATTTGGTTGTCATCTATTGATATGTGATTGATGGTTTTGTTGTACAGATGATTTATGCGAGCTCCCCGTGTATCGTTTGATGATGAAGCTCCTTCCTTATTGTAATTTGGAAGAGGATTTTTAAAGGCGTCATGATCACCATTTGTTTTGAGACCATCAACTGTTAAATCACCTCTATCAATAATATCTTGAACAATATTCTTAAGCCTCATGCAATCATTTGTGTGATGTCCTTTGTTTCGATCAAAATCACAGAAATGCGAGTCACTCCACCAAGGTGGTTTGATCTGAGGTTCAAAGTTGTTTATGGCTAGCAATATGATAATCTTGTTTGCCAGGAGTTCTCAGAATGTTGATTCCAAGGTTTTCCCCAATGGTGTGTAGATGCGTCTATTTAGGAAAGTGTTGGTGTTAACTCTTTGATTTGTATTATTCTCTTGGTTAGTGTTGTTGCCTTGGGTATTGTTGTTGGTTTGGGTATTGTTGTTGGTGCTTGAATTTGAATGTCCCTGATTGGTATTTTATGGATAAGTATTAGTGCCTTGGTTAACACTTTTTTATTCTTGTGAGATTGTGGATTACCTAATAAAGTTAATACTTGTTGTTTGGACTTCGTATCATTAGCATCAACTCCTCCCTCATTAACAACATTTTTTTTCTGGTCCATAATCTAGATTTGTCTAAAGTGTTGTTGTTTTGGTTGTTAAAGTGAGTGTTGTATGAATTAGTTCCTTAAAGAACTTCAATGTTCCTTTCTTAATGCAGGCTTCCTCTACTTGGATTCCATTTTTGATCAACTTGGCAAAAGATGGTATGCACTGGAGCTTGAGTTGATAACTCATCTCTCTATTTAGATTGTCGATAAATATCTCCATCTTTTCCTTTTCAGAAACATCTCGAGGATATCTTGAAACCATACGTCTCCAACGTTGAAGAAACACCATGAATGTTTCATTGTTTTTATGTTTGGTATTACATACATCCAACATGATGATTGTGTGTTGAATATTATAAGAATATTGTGTGATAAATTTGTTTACCAACTCATCAAAGGATCTGATGGGAGATGTAAGTTTTAAACAACCACTCAATTGTTTTCCCTCCCAAACTTCTTGGGAAAAGCCTCATTAAGTAAGTGTCATCGTGAGAACATTCTAGGCTTATGGTACAAAATTCCCGAACATGATCGCGAGGATCACTTTTACCATCGTATTTGTCATATTTTGGTATATATGAATTCGAGGGAAAAGTTATCATGTTTAATCTCCTGTCAAAGGGGTAAGGACAAATTTCATCCAAGGAGTATTGCACTGTGGTCCCCTGTTGCATGTCTTGCATTTGTCTTTGCAGCGTTTGAATTTGCTGTGTAAGAGCGACCATGGGTGCATTTGTAAATCGAGGGAAAGCTTCTTCCCTTTCATTATCCCTAGTTAGGGGCATGGTTGTGTTCAGGTATGTTATGTTGTTCAGGTATTATTTCAGGATCATGTGTTTCTTCTTCTCTCTGTTGTTCTTGATAGGCGTAATTTCGAGTCCCTGTCCTAAAAATTTGTTCGTCGACCTTCTTTAAATTTTCAGTATCAAAATCTTCAAGAAGTCTAACTCCTTTGCTAGTTAGTGTTAGAGTATTCGGGTATTTACTTGATTAATTAAACATTCTTTGTTTAATTATTTAAGTTCCCTTTATCTCTTTTACACTTAAGCTAACTTTAGGTGCATATAATTAATTATTTTAATTAATTATTATGTGCAAACCTAGGTTTTCCCTTTTTAGGGTTTCTTGACCTATTAAAGGTTGAGTTCTTTCTTTTCATTGTAAGAATCACATTACATATTTTTGTGAATATCGAGCTCTCTCTTTTTGAGCATATTCTCTGTGTTTTGTATGTTCTTCAGATTTTGCTTCATTGCTTCTCCTTGTAACAGGTTATTCAACTTGCAGAAGATCTTCAGGCTCCTGTGGTGTTGTATTTTCTCAACTCCTATAGTTAGCATGGGCATATATTTTTCCTTGTCAGCTTCAATGAGTCTTTCCATGAGCTTTTGGAATGAGGGGTTTTCTTGACATTCTTGGAGAAGTTCCTCAGTGATCTCTATATCTCCCAGATCAGTATAATCGAAAGGGTTGGATAATATACGACCCATACTTGACTTTGGTTGTGGTTCACTTTTCTTGTTTCTTTGAGAGAAAGTGACAACAGGCATCTAGTAAAAGCTTTCTGTGACAAAGGGGATAAAATCTTCTTCTTCTCTCTCCAGGGTTGGTGGTTTGGGTCAAGCTACGTTATAAGTAATACAAAATTGTGGGAATAAAGTGGGGTTAATCCTTCCTCCATGATTTAAACATTGGTTGAATGCCACTTTTTGAATGTAAGCTCTGCTTCTTAAGGGTTCTTTGTCAAACTCATTTGATTTGCCTTGAAGATACAATCGCATATGAAGTAGGAATGCAGGATGTGATTTAAAAAGTTGGCGATTGATATAGAGAAACTTGTTTCGTTTGGCAAGTTTTTTAGAACTCGGTTGTCTCTTCTTCAACTCAGTTTTGTGATGAAGACTTGTTCTTCTCAAAATATGAGGAGTGGTCATACATGAATGATCAATGGTTTCCTTTGATGTTTGGATTAGGATACTTAGTTTGAAAAACTCAAGCTTACTTCATCAAGTAGAGGTTTAGATTCTCCCCACGACAAAGTGTGTCAAATGATATGGATAAGAGTCTCCCGATATGGAATCTTGATTTGACAACTCAAGGATTAAACTCGGTATTTGTTTGTGATAGGATCTGTTAGATGGTGAAATTTTGATCAATGTGATGATACTGCCTGATTTTGGTTGGATGAAGTCTTATCTCGAGCTAGTTTAAGATTTGGCATTTGTTCTAAGGATGCTTGCTTGATTTTGGAATTGTTTTCTCTGATGACTTGGTTTGGATTGTGATTGGTGAGTTTGACAAAAGGCCTAAAAGGGTTCTTAGGACTGATGATGAAATTTTCCAAAAATGTCTGGTTTACTCTCCACTTTTTTGTGTTTGAACCATGCGCTAAAACAAAGACTGGATGCACTATCTGATGATCTAGATGCGCTATAGGAAATTCCCTATGCGCTAAGCTGCCTATGTTACGCGCTAACTCAGAGTTTTGAAAACTGTTTCTGATTGGAAATATTATGCGCTAATATGTCCCGATTAAGCATTGTAGTTTAGACTGAAAGCTCTAAGTTAAGCCTCCTATGTGCTATGCTGATTCTCAAAAGTGCTAATATGGTTTCACAAAGCGCCACTGAAATGTTAACCAATATGATAACTATTTATGCGCTATTTTGACTGATGAAAACACTAAGTTATGATTTGGATGTGCTATAGAATGGTTGAGATGTGCTAGGAGGTTGCTCCTACGCACTAAACTTCCCTAATTGCTTTGTTGTTGGTTGTTTTTAGAAATTTGAACACTTGTTTGTTTTGATGGATGATTTTCTGAAAAATAGTTTGAAAACACGACATGAAAGAGATAACCAGTTTTGCTTATGCTAAATAGATAGTGTATGTTCTGCGAGGATGTGTTCAAATCCCCAATGTTTCCACAGGTTTAGATACAAGTAAGACAAATCAGATAGACTCTTTATTCAAGGGTCATCAACAATACCATAGCCCACTAGTCTCGATACTCCGTCAGCTCAAATAGTCGTGTCACCCCCTAGGGGGCGCCCATTTTTTTGCCTTTTGCCAGAAATTAACTCAAAGTGAATTGCTTCACAATTGAGTAGTTATCTTGGGAGATATATGGTGAGTAATCTTGAGGGCGGATTCTTCCCCACCCTTGCACTATGATATTGAAGATGTTTGGATATCGACTCAACTCAAAGTTTCTATTTCTAAAGTTTTTAATCAGGCTTTCGTTCGATCTTGAGTGATAAACTCTCTCGAGAGGCTTCCCAACCTTTAGAACAAAGGCATTACATATCTTAAAGATACTGGGGGAAGGCTAATCACTGAGCAAAACTGTTGAAGGGACTTTTGTCAACCTCCACTTTTGATTATAGTGGGTTGGAACACTTGGCGATAAGTCGTTTCCCACTTAGGTCGTTCTCCTCTCACCAACCATTTAAATGGCACTCTAAGAGAAACTTAGGAGGGCGGGCCTTCTAAAGGTTTTAAGTAATTGAAATAAAGAAAGCATGGAAGAGTGGTTTGGATTTTTGGTCACCCAATTAAGGGGAGAGCATATACCTTCCACTTTCGAGACAAGGCAAACAATCCTCTTTTTAACCTTTAAGTCAATGATTTGCTAACTTCTATTTGGAGATGTTGCTCCAACAAGAATGGTGTTCTTTTTAACCTTTCATAGCAAAGTGTGTATTTCCAAAACCTTCAAAAATTAAGCCTGGTCAACAAAGTAAATCGTGGTTTGGTCAAAAAAATTTAAAGTCGATAGGGGAAAGCTTTCCCTCTTTGCTTTGCATAAAATGAAGATGAGGTTCTTTTTCCTTTGAACTGAAAATGAAGTTGATCCTTTTAAACACCAAGGGAAGGTGAAATTTGTTTTAACCTTGCTAAAAGTAAACTTGCTTGTTCTTTTTAGAGCCCCAAAATGAAGTGTTTTCCTTAACTTGCAAGAAGGTAAATGTGAATTTTGTTGTTTTTTTTACCTTGCAATAAAGAAAAGATGAAGTTTATTTTAAACTCCAAAAAGAAGTCTGCAATTCACTTTAAGAATCCAAATGAAATGATGAGGTTTATTTTAACTTTTGCCAAAAAAAGAGAGAATGAGTTCTTTTTTACTAACTTCTTTTGAAAGAAAGCAAAATAAAGAACTTCTGAACTAACTCTTGTCGCTCCTGCACAAAAAGATTAGAACCTGCATGAAAAATCCATTAGCAATCAAATTTTGATGTGGGCTTATACAAGCCTAAAATGATCTTCCCTCGGTTACAATTTTTTGCTTCTCTGTTTCATCTATGCGCTAAACTATTGCACCTATGCGCTACATAAATGAATAGAAGCGCTACAGAATGATCCCTATGTGTTGGATTGATTACCAGATGCACTAGCCTATTTTTCTAATGCGCTGTGATTTTATAGTTGACAGTTAGAGTATTATACGCTACCCTAAGTTCTCAATGTGCTAATGATAGAGTCTAATGCGCTAAACAGTAAACCAGATGCGCTAGAAGAAGGTTTCTAAGCGCTAAAAGAAGGCTCCAAAGCGCTAACTCATCTTTTTCACGTACTTGCAATATCACTCCTGCATTAAAAATGATGTTTTATGGAGTTATGCCCCACGATGGGCGCCAGAAATGTTTGCAGGAAAAGTGGTGCAATGAAACGAAAAATTCGGTATCAAAAGGTGTCCACACACCAATGGGAATCTTGGTCCAAGTTATGGAGCTATATTGAATAGCTCAGCTCCCCAAGGAACGTTCCATTGTTCTCTATCTCACAGGATCCCTCAAGTCAATGCCTTTGCTCTTAGATCACTGAGCTAAGTGACTTTAGGAATGACAACTCCAAGAATGAGGGATGTTTGATCAACTTAAAATGAATGCATTCCTAGTTATGCATGATATTAAATCTAATATGATTTAAAATAGTATGGATATGGTGATAAGATAAAGATTAGTAAAAGCCTATCCTAACATGATATACTAGTCTAATATGAATGTGCTATGATAATGGAAATGCTTCTTAAAATGCTTATTAAGATGATTTATATTCAAAGAGAGGCTAAATGCTTGATTTAAAAATTGATTATAGATTAGATGCATGAAACTTGGATATACTTAGTAAAATATCTATAAGTTTGATATTAAAGACTTGGATTATGAAAATGAGAGAATGAGAGCTCTATTTATAGGAAAAATAGGGCAATGGATGGTCAAGATTGGATAATCTTAACGAGGGACAAGATTGAAAGTTATCAATCCATGTTTACAATTCTCACCAATGAAATGGTGACAATTGTTAACAAAAGACTGCTTGAGAGGAGATGTAAGAAGCATTAAATGCTTGAGAAGACATGATGGTCACCTTAGGAGGTAAGGGTTAAGGTTAGGTTGAGGTTATCCGTTGGATAAAGCTTTTACCCAAAGGATAAACTCTTGTGCAAGGGTTAAAGGGATAACCATGGTCAAAGTAATGAATGCTTGATGGGACCCTTTGGTTAGATGAAGGTTGAGCTAGAGAAAAAGTCTCTAATCATGTAAGAAGGTTGAGTTAACCATTAATGGTTAGGAAGACTTTAAAGGTTAACTTGTTGAAGACATAAAGCCTTTAATGGTTTTCAAAGACTTTGAGGGTTTGAGAAGCGACTTCCCTTTGCTTAGGAATGACAATATTTAGGAGATGGATTAGGCTAATTTAGAAGTGATTAGAAGAATCTAGAAGGGGGTTTAGAGAGGCAAGTGGGAGATGTAGGATTTTGCAAGTGGATGGAGGGGAATTTTAATTAAAATAAACTACTTTATTTCAACAAAAATAGATGCAACTTGCATAAATACAAGTGGGGGATTTAAATAAATAAAAAGAGTTATTTACTTGCAAGGATCAATTTAATTAAATGTGAATTTAATTAAAAGGGGAGAAAGGGGAATTAATTAAATAAAGTGATTTATTTAATTAAAGGTTATGAAAGGCTTAGGTGAACTTAATTAAATAAATTGAGTAATTCATTTAATCAAATAGAGGAATGTGAATAATTTAATTAAATAGAGGAATGAGGTTAAAATGAATATTAAATATTCACTTAGGAAAGTGGTCATTTTTTATACGTCTACAACTAGCTACAAGAATCTATTGGAGATTGAAATATGATAAGAACATTTCCTTTCCTCCTAAAAACCAAAACACAAATCTTCAACAAGCGAAAGGAGAGCAATATTGCATTTTTCATGATTCATATTCACATTCTCTTGGAAAATGTCATGCATTTAAGAAATTTGTTCAAAAACAATATGACCATGCACGAATTTCTCTTACAATAGATCTAGTTGTCTTCGTCAAGCTAAACATAGTGCCTTAGCACTTATTTTCTTTTCATGTTGCTCTTCACCTTATGACATAACTAGCCAACTTAATTGGGGGCTATCTATTATTTGTGGTGGTATTGTCTCAATTTTAAATACTTTGGGGTGGCAACATGAAGTTCACTTCCCTATTTGTTTCAATGGATCTATCTCTATCTTTATGTATTATTCATTATTAGATCTCCTTTCTTGCATACAGTTATTCTCATACGAGCATATAATTGTTCTTTGGTTTTTTCTCTTTGCTTGAAGAGGAGCATCTTTAATGAGTAATACACTTCTTCTTCTTCTTCTCTTAATTCTATTGGAAAACTTACCTCTTCTTTGGTTTCTATTATTTACAAGTATGATATGCCCCCTAGCATGGAATGATCTCTTATGAAGTACACGCCTCTTCCTTGAGAGGGCCTTTTCCATTAAGGAGGGCGTATCATTTGAAAATAATCACCATTGAAAGATGTGTCAAGCTTATCCTTGTTCTCCTTACTTGGGGGGCACGGATTTCACTCCTTTCTCTTTCTTCTATCTCCTTTATCATTATTTCCTTTAGGGGCTATATTTTTCATATGTGATTATCATTTCTTACAATGGTACGTTATTATGTCTAATCCCTCTTGGGGAATATGTGATGCTATTTCTCTCTTCTCTTAGAAGATTACCACTCCCTGAGATGTGTATTTTGCATATACTAATGTCTTTTCTTACTGTTACTAAATTTTTGCACATGCTTAATTTGGTGACCTAATGAGGCCTTGCTTTCATTCATATTGAAATATGCCAAGCAAATCAGTAAATATCAGGTCAAATCATCAACAAGAAATCATATATGCACTATTTTTGTCTAACCTATTTGCTTCATGTGCAAAAAATACAGGAAATGTAAAATACAACATGTGGGTTAAAATATGGCTCCCATGAGGGTTGAGCCCAACATGTTGATGGAGATGGGTTTCTTTGCAGTTTTTGAATTTTTGCCTTATCGGCAAGACCTACCCCGATCGACATGACTTACCCCAATGAGCAAGCAAAGGCGTGGAGCGGTTGTATTGGGTATCAGTAGGCAAGGTTCTCCCCTACGCTGACGCCCGATAGAGAAGTGGACAAACCAGAGTAAGTCATCAACTATCAGAAGGAGCTGGTTTCATGTTATCCCGATGACTCGATGGAAAGGCCCAGGCATAGACCATTTATTCCACATTGGCCGTGCGGAGGAAATTCATCGCATTTAAAGGCAAAGCTGCATATATCCTTAGTGTCAAAGCTTATAGGCTTTTGACAAGGAGCAACTCAGTGTTGGTGGGTCCCTCGCATGCGTGCGCATCTCAAGGCGCCTGAATTTTGCAGCGAAAAGGAAAATTAACCAGTGAGCAAGTCAGACAGATCAGACGTAGATCGCGGTAATCTAATAGCTGTCACTATGTCGTGATGGTTAGATGATCGCCAGATATCATCGCGACTTGGCGACTGGTGAGGTGGTGGTCTAGTGGATGGTGATGTGGCACAGATGGACAAAGAGATGGAAGGTCTAGCGATGATGACGCAATAGAACAAGTGGCATGTCACCAAAGGGTGACTTATTGAGCAGACCTTGGCTGCGATGAATCTCTAAAAGGTTTTGTCAAAGGCTCAGTTCCATCGACATAGGGTATATCAAAGAAATCAGAACTAGTCCTGCCGATAAAATAAAGGCATCGATGAAACTGCAAGTTCGATGTGACTTGTAAACGGCTCGTCAAGGGAGTAGTTTGGCCAAAATAATGATATCCAACAGAACCAAAGGTGACGTGGTGGTCTAGGTGGATCCGCGAGCGGGTTGTAGGATGAGGTGTGGTAGGCCTGACAGACAGGTGGTGCCCAGGCGGATCTCATGAGCGAACCAGGGGGTGCCACATGGTGACACGTGACAGAGGGGAGCAGATCAGCTGGGGTTAACGATCGAGTAGATCAAGCAAGATCAAACAGTGATGTGAGAGATCTAACGAAGGTCACTATACCACAATAGAAAGAAGCTTGCCAGTTATCTTCGCGACTTGGTGACAAAGCACGTGCAGAAAAGGTGAGCGACTCAGATGCTAAGGATCGAGTAGTTTGAGGGCAGATCAACGGCCGTCGCTATACTGCAAGATGAAGATGCTCACTCATTATCTCTTGCGACATAGCGACTGATGATGTGGTGGATAAGAAAGTGGCACCCAGTTGGATCTAGAGCCAATCAGGGGGTGCCACATGGCGGAGCACGAAAAATTATCATCGGCCATCAGAAGTCAGCATGTGGAGTGCTACCATTGGCTATTGGAACAACCGGTTCCACCTACCCTAATATCTCGATGAGGTCACTAGCAGATTGGAGCAAGTCGGAGTAAGTTCGGAGTGGAGCTATCGAGTATTGGCAAGAGTAGTTTTTGTGCCGCCCGATAACCTGATAGGAAAGCATACTGTTAGGAGAGCGCCATCGGATATCGATGGGAGTGTTTTGATGCTATGTTGATAAATCGATAAGAAGGTGCGCGAGTTGTAAATTGTCTGCAGATGAGTGACTCAAAAGTGGGCCCGTTTTGAAGGTAAAGTGGTTAAAAAGGGAACAGGTTCCTGAAGATCTAGTGACTGTCGTTGTACTGCAATGAAAAGGTTCTTGAATGTTAATCTGCGCGACATAGTGACAAGCCGTCAACAGTCCCGACGGTTGAATGTTAATCTGTCATGTGTTGACGGTTAATGCAGGCAGTTAAATCAAATGGTCAGGTAACCGATAGCATCTAGGTGAACTCAACGCGAAATGACGAGAAGTCATCAGTTTTGGAGGAGTTTTTCTTTTAGTTAGAGTCCTGATTTGGTGGAGAGATGACAACACATATTTTTGGGAGCCAAAATTCATTTTTGAATTTAAAAAAAGCTTACTTGTATAAGAGACTTTTTGTCACTTAGTTCTCTAGTTCTGGAGTTTCTGGTACTTGTGTAGCATCAAATATTCATGCTCCTGGGACTCATTTCATATGAGTTTTTTCCAGATTTGTAATGCAAGAAATTCCTTATTTTCAATATTGAAGCTGAGTTCCTCCTTGATACCTTTTGTCTAAGTGTTATGTTTGTAAGCATATTTGATTTAAAAATTGTGATTCTTCCATTGAATCCTTTATTTTGTCTCAGTTTCTTCAGATGCTTAGTGTAAACGGTACATGTTATAGTGCAAGTTTCTGATTGTGCGAGTTTTTCTTTTGTATCAGAATTGTGAGAATATCATTGCTCCTTTTGTGAACATCTAGAAAACTAACCTTTCATGAAAATCATTTTTGCAAGCATGTGTATTCAAGTTGTGTGTCATAAATAGCTTCATTACTTGAGCATTTTTGTGAGTTTGTAAGCATTTTAGATCATTTCGGTCATTGGTGGATCACCTTTTTAGTGATAGTTTCATTTTATGCATATCCTTCTATCCCTTTTCCAAGTCAATTTCAAGTTAGTATTAGGTGATCAAATAGGAAGCCGACCTATAATCCGGAGGTCTACTCTCATAATAAGATACCCACAGCCTCAGAGCAGTCCAATGTGTCACTGAATTGCAGGAATTTCAAGCTTGAATCGGGTGCAAATCCCAGTGACAACAGTTTTTGGCATGCCCGGTGGGACCATTGGACTTTATAGTTCATAGAAGGCCACCATATGCTATCTTGGTGTGTGCAGCAGCAAATTATTTTTCACACCTTGCGACTCAAATCTTTGGTATTTTAGCAGTCTAACCTTCCTAGCTTATGAGAAAATACTAGACTAGGCAAAGTGCAGCCTCAGTCAATCATACCCAACTATCACCCCCAAAAAGGAGAGCTAGGGTAGTTAACAAAGTTCCAAATCCAACAGTTGGTGTCTTGCTTATTAATTCTAATTCTTACCCTGCTATTACAATTTATAACAATCCACTGTTTGCAATTTCTTCCAATCAGAATACACCAACTACCACTAGTTCTAATAGTGCTGCTTATTGTAACAACAATATGGCTCTTAATCAGCCCCCTAGGGTTCATCCATTTGTGCCTTTTAATCAAGGCAATCCTTTAAACTTGGTTCAACATGATGACATACCAGCTGCAACACTTAAGAGTTGCCATTTTTCACTGGAGAGGATCAAACAACAGCTATTGAACATATTAGAGATGTGGCTTCCTTGTGTGGAGTGCATCACATTGTTGCAAAAAATGTTGCTTTGAGGCTTTTGGCAGTCTCTTTCAAAGGAAAAGCCCTTCAGTGGTTCAGGGGCCTGCTTATGAACTTAATAGCTACGTGGGATGAGCTGGGATAACTTTTAAATCGACATTTTGAAGACAAGTTAGATCATCTTTCATTGGTGGAGCAACTCACTACCATCAAAAGAGCTCCTCATGAGCATATGATGGATTTCAACTACCAGTTTCAAAGGACTTGGAATCGGATTCCAGCATCGGTAAAACCTTCTAATGATTATGATTTTTTGTTTTACCTAAAGGCTTTGAATAGTGATATTGCACTCATGATACAGTCTATGGAGGGAAATACTTTACCATCAGCATTTGATGTTGTTGTTAAGACTGCGAATAGTCTTATTCAAGCAAGGAAGATAGCACCTAGGCCTCCCATGCCAATTTTTGCTGATATACAACCCATTATCCCTGTAGTTCCACCTGTTATAGCTCTTGTACCTACATTTCCAGCATATAATGCTCAAGTTGCAGTTGAAGAGCATGTTGTCCCTAGTCATTTGCAGGAGATAATAAGTATTAAGGAGAAAAATGCTAATGTACAAAAGACTTTGCAAAATTTTGGTAATGAGTTGGTTAATATCAAGAAAGCCCAAACTCAACCACCTTACCAAATTCCTTTCCAAGATCCCTACCAGGCCCCGTACCAGCCAAACTCTCAAGGTCAAAGAAAGAATTTTAACCAAAGACCCTTTTAGCAGTATAATCCTAATACACCCAATTCCTTAAGGGATATTGTTCCAGTCTAGAACAACTTGGTAGCTGACTATGAGTGGTGTTTTCCTTGCAACTAGCCACATAACCAATCTACATGCTCCAATGGATGTTAAATCAGGCATTGATGGTGCAAAACAGTGTTGTTGTTCCAAGAAATCAGTCTCAGGAAGTTAATGAACAACAATCTGCACCCATGGAAGAAGGTAGTCTTGATGTTACTTTGATGAATTGGCAAGGTGAGGAGTTTTGTCGGGTTAATCAGTCTCAAATTAGTCATATATCCCTGTAGCAGCCAACACAAGATCCAAGAAAAGGGTTGTCGACATGGGGCAACAGACTGATAAGAATAATAATCAGCCTTTCTCAAGTACCCAAGCTCAAGCAGGGTCTTTCTCCACTCAAAATACACATATTCTTTAGAGATCATAGCCTGTGGTGACTAGAGATCAGCCAAAAAGCCAACCTCAGACAACACAAGTGCAAAAGGACATTGTTGTTACTAAGGGATAACAGAAGGGTAGTATGACTGATTTTAATATTTTGGATCAGTTGAGGAAAACTCATGTTAGCATGTCAATGTGGGATTCACTAGCTCTACATGGGTAAAAAGATTTGTTACATGATGCTTTGTCTAACCTTTCCTTGACTGCCCAACAATCTAATCAACAAGATTCAAAGGTTGTTCTTACCAATAAGCCTCAACAGAAGAATGAACAACAGTCTCAACAGTCCAAGGTAAACAAACCGCCTCCCTTTTATGTCACTCTAATCATTGGACAACACCTAGTGCATAACTGCATGATAGATTCAGGTGCAAGTAGCTCAGTCATGCCCAAGCAATTGGTTGACCAGTTAGGTTTGACTTATGAGCCATTGAATAAGGGTGTAGTGCAGTTAGATGGGACTGCTATAAATACTATAGGAGTCATTAAAAATTTGAGTCTAACACTCCATGCTTGCCCCAATTTTTTTATTCTGCAAGATGTATATGTGATATACTTGCCACCCTACTTTGCAATTTGCTTATCAAGAGACTTTACAACCAAAATAGGGGGTTATTTGTCATCTGATTGGTCACATATGTTTTTTAGGACTAGGTGTGAAACTAAAGTTACTACTAAATCATAATATTTAGCTAATGATCACATCGAACCCTATGTCCCTAGTGCTATCAATGCCAATTTGACCATTCATGAGCAAGATGACCAACCCATTCTATGTGATCCAAACACCCCTATTGATGACATTCCTGACATTATTCTAGATGAATGGGCAGTTGAGAATCTTGAGGAAGATCCTTTTAAAAATATGGATGAGGTAAACCTTGGAGTCTATATGTTTCATGAACAAGGTTCTAATATCCCAAACTTGATGAAGGATGTTGGACAACAAGATAATCAACATCAAAATGAGCTTTGGAAGCTCTATTTTGATGGGTCAAGAAGTAAGAATGGTCCTAGTGGTGGTTGCATGTTGATTTCCCCTATTGATGATAAGTATTATGCAACTTTCATGTTTTCTTTTAGCTGCACCAATAATACAGCTAAGTATGAGGCCTTAATTCATGGTCTACAATGGGCAAAGAAGAGAGGAATCAACTATTTGCAGGTTTATGGAGACAGTGAATTAGTTGTCAACCAAGTAAGAGGTCTCCATACCACTAAGAATGATCTTTTAAAGTCTTATAAACATAGGGTATGAGATCTTATTGAATATTTCCAAGCTTTCAATCTGTTGTCTATTCCTAGAAATCTTCATAAGCATGCTGATAGACTTGCTCCAATAGGAGCACAATATGATATTCCAAGTGATATCAACAATATTAATAAATATCAATATGTAAAAGTGATTGTTAGGTCTTCCATTCCTAACAATGCTGATCATTGGCAAGTTTTTGATAGTGATCAACATATTATTAACTTTTTGAGGGAAGAGGCAGAGTTTTCAAATACCAACCAAGAGAAGCTTAAGCAACAGTATGATGATCAGGTCATACAACTGAAAACAACACAAGCTACCTAAAGGTTTTGTCACATTGGAGTCAATTTTCAATGAGGATGATCAAGTGAGAAAAGAAAAATCCAGCTTGTAGATCAAGGAGGAACATTATGAAAATGTTGAGATTTTCAAGGATAAGCTGTTAAAGCTATTAGGATTCCCACAGATACTGAGAGGGGGGGAGGGGGGGGGGGGGTGGGTGAATTAGTATCTGACTGGTGAACAAAATTTCTTATCTTAAAACATGCAGAATATATTATAACAGTGTACCGGTATGCAAGAAATAATGCAATAAATGTAATAAAAAACATCCACATGAAAAACACACCATGACACAAGGATTTAATGAGGAAACCTGGTGTGGGAAAAACCTCAGTGGGATTTGTGACCCACAATATCCACTTACTGGCCAATAAGAGAATATTACTTACAATAGGGGCCTGCACATGCAGGAAGGCCAACTGCCTAGAGCTCACTGCTCAGTGGGAAGTCTCACTGACTTACAATATGGATTGTACAAATCCAATATCTTGTACTGCTTTACAATAGCATCTATAATGCCTGATTCAGTACCGATTGCTGCTCTGCTTCTTACATAAACCCTTTACCCTATATTTCGCATAATAGGTCTGCCTTAATATTTCGCATATATTACTTACATAATCTTATTCATTGCTTCATTACAAAATGTCTACAATGATCTCTTTTATATATAAAAGTCATTTTACAAGATGTCAAGTCAACTTACAAAGTTTTTACAATAATAAACAAAATATAATATAACAAAATCCTATCGGCCTCTATGCCGGTATACTTCCTTTCTCTGTGTCGGTGCCGGTGTCCTGAGTGCCGGTGTAGAGTCTGATCGTTGATGTCGGTGCACTAACTTGTCGGTGTAATGCCTTGCCGGTGTCATAGGATTGTAGGGTTGCCATCAATGACAAAACCTTCAATCACATACAATGTCTCATTGGAGTGTGCATATGCCAACAATCTCCCCCTTTGGCATTGATGGCAACACTCATGAGAAATTTCAAAAGTGTATCAAAAAATGTGAAGTCCAAAAATGTTACCAGAAATGTGTGTGCTCCCCCTGAGCATATGATTCCTGTGATGTTGAATTTTCTCATCCCACTACTCCCCCTTTGGCATCAATGACAAAGGTTGTCAAGATGTCAGTAGAGTTTGTAGTTTCAACCTTGTAACTGGGTAGTTACAATTTGAAATAGATCCGCCAAAATCAAGTTTATACTCTCCATAAACTTTTTCCTATCTCTTATTGCTGTCTCTGTTCTTTTAACTGTACCGGTGAGATGCTGCAAATGCTCTGTCAGTGTTTTCTGTCCCTGTATTAGTGCCTCGGATACTTCCTTCCGCAATGATGCTAGATAGTCCAATCTTGGACTCAGTTTTAATCTTAGATGCTTTGCCTTATTCACTATTCTCTCCTTTTCTCTTTCAAATTTAAGTAATCCTTCCTCAAGATTTGTTATCTTCTGTTAAAAAACTGATAATGTATTAGGTGAGTTAACAAAACTGCAAGCTTGTTGATTTCATACTGTACCTTGCTCATCTTCTTATCAATATCTACAGTCAAAAAGTTTGTCCTACAGGTGTCTTTGTACAGAGTTTTGTACTCTTTCAATAAATTACATAGTTCCAGTAGAAGTGTGTCAAAATCTCTAGTACACTTCTTTATCTGCTCATCAAAGAATCTTTATTTTTCAATTTCTACTTTGTCCTTCAATGTCTCTTCCTTTATTTTCTCAATGTTTTCTGTGATATATTTACACAAGGTATCAAGTTGTCCTAAAGAATCTTTATTGTCTATATTATAGTTAGGAGCAATTACCTTTAAAGTTGGTATTGTGTCATCTATTGCCTTATAAGCTTGTGAGCTGCAGTCTATTATCTTTTTAATTGAATCCAATAGTACCTCAGTCACATTAGTTGATTTGTAGCCTGATGATGAACCTACATTCTGAGTACCACCAGTGGAAGTAACCAAGCTTGTATTGACCTCTGGTAGGTCTGTTTGTGTTTGCATTTCCTTAAGCAATTTTTTTTCTACTTCTCCAGTTGCCAATGGCACTGTTTCCTTATGAACCTGTTCCTGTTCTTGTTGCTGTTCCTATTCGGGAGCCTTTCGCTCTGTTTGTTCTTTGTTTGTTGCATCGTCTTAGTTTGAGCCTGAGTCTCTACCTTTTTCTCTTTGTCATCTGCTAGTTTCTCTTGTGTGTTATCAGTTTGCTCAGCTATCAGAGGCTCACTAGCCATTTTAGTCTTATCAGCTGCATCTTTGTCTACCACAATGTTGATCTTTTGAGTATCAACATCCACAATATATAAGACTTCAGGATTAGGATTAACATCATCTACATCCATACTTTCAACTACCGGTTGATCTTTTGTAGTTGTTGTTTTTACTGGTGGAGGAATCAAAGGAGGTGGGGGTAAGTTGTCTTTAACCTTAATATCGGGTGGTCCACCAACTTTACCTTTACCCTTGTCTCTTTCTTTCTGATATACCTTTATAGGTTTGTGGCTCATGTATTCTTCTTGTTTTTCTTTTTCCACTAGGAAAATGTCCCATGCATTTTCTGTCTCCTCAGTCACCTCATTAACTCTTCCAACCATTAAAGCAATGTGTTGGTGTGCAGTAGAAAATATTGACCGGTTGGCTTCAACAATTAAGTCATCAATTTCTTTGGGTGAATTCACTGGATATACAACAAGTAGCTTTTCTATCTTTATTTTCTTGTCAATTTCTACTATTGCTTGTCTTCTTGCTTCCAGTCTCTTAAATAGTTCATCTAGAACTTCATTTACTACTTCCATCAAAAATTTCTTATACCTATCCATATGCAATATAACACTATTTTCTACTTGTTCTTTTTCATCAACTGTCAAAGTGTCATATATTTTCTCTATATTCTTCAATTTTCCTTCCTCTGTAATTTCATTTAACAGTATATCAAGAGGGGCCAAGTCCTTGTTTGTCCTCTTCTTCTTCTTGGGTGTCAGTTTCTTCTTCTTTGGTGTAGCCTTTCTTACCGGAGATCTCACTGCTTGTTGTTTTTGTCTTGTCCTCCTAGGAGAGGGTGTGGTTGCCGGTGAGGGATCTCTTTTTCTTACAACTCTTTTGAAAGTTGCAGGCATGTCATTCTCCAAAGAAGTGCCTATTGGTGATAGATGAGTCTCAGGTTGTGGAGCTGCTAACTCATCCTCTGTTATACCGGTTTGCTTTAACACATCTTCTTTAATAGCCTTTGTCTGTCTGGAACCTCTTCTCACAACTGCCTCAACCTTTTTCACTCTTTTCTTAGATTGTATTTGGATTTCAATAGTTTCTGCACTACCAAATACTTCTTCCTTAGGTTCTTTAGGGGCTTCTAGAAGTGCTTTAGCATATGTTTCAATTATATGATCATCTGTTTCATAGCCCATCTCTGTTACCCAAATAGTCCTAGGGATGACTGCTTCCATCCAGATCTCATCCTTCTTGATTACAAAGCATATTTCATCCTTATATTTGTCAACAATCTTTTGTGATAATCTGATTCTTTTCTTCATTTTGACCTTTAGTGCTTGAAAGAAATCATGGATATTGTTTTCCTTATCTTCTCCCATATTATTGAATAGTTTTGTTAGCTATTTACCTACTGGTATATCATATCCAAGTTCTTTGTAGCCTATACCGGGAACCTGTTTGGTTATATGTAGCATCAGACATACTAACAGATTTCCAAATTTAAAAGTTCCTTTCTTGTCCTTCTTAATCTTGCCTAAGTTGTCAATTAATTCATCCTTCAACCACTCACATACATCAATCTTTGCATGATTCGTGATGATATCATAAGCACTCTTAATGCATAAACTTGAAATTGAACTAAGTCTATTTGCATGAGTAGCTTTATATCCTAATATCATGCTGATAAATCTCACGTTAATATCTGTTACATCATTTGCTCTTAAGGACCTTCTGTCAGATGTGGCACCAGTTAACTGAGTAACTAGGTCATTGGAAACCTTCTTGGTTTTGTCTGGCCTTTTACCGGTGGTTGGTAACCCTATGACAGCTTTCACAACTTCCTTAGTGATTTTGTGAATTGCATCTAACCAGAAAAATTCACCATGTACCCTGCTTAAAACTATCCTAATCACATCCTTGGGAAATTCATGAATGCTAAGGATCTCTGTAAATCCTAGGGTTTCAATGATCTTGTGTTCATCTTTTACATTGCCGGATTCATCACATATGACAATTTGAAACATGGTTTTAATCTCTTCATCTCCTAGTTCCTCAATGTTACAATGAATGTAAATTCTAGGGTCTTCAGCATAAACAACTCCCTTAGGAATTTGAGAAAAAGCACCTAAGGTATCATCTTTCTTTTCTACCTTAGGAACTAATTGAAATATGGGCTTAGGTCTTTTTATAACTTCGACAACAGTAGGGTTTTCTATATATTCAATTGCAGAGGTGGATGCCATGATAAAATACCTTTTACTACCTTTAGGATGGATGATTGCTTGAAGTGTTCTGGCCTCTTGCTCGAAATGCCTTAGCTCGGAATCTTCGCGCTCTTCGTAGGTTTGAAATCTTGGTGAAATGAAATGGAGCCAAAACCTCAAATTTATAGTGTCTTTTCACCATCTACCACATTAAATGCATGCCAGTCAAGTATTCACTTAACATTGTCTACCGGTAATAAGTAAATTCCAATTTATCTCTAACCAAGGGAATAATAGCACATGTGTCATTAGATTGCCAAACCCTCAAGGAAAATTTCTTCAAGTAGATGAAGAACTTCCTGCCGGTGGAGCACTGCTCTGTCCTACCGATGAAGCATCACTTTGTCCTATCGGTGAAGCATTGACTGGTTCTACCGGTGGAGGAGTATTCCCAATATTTAGATCAGCTTTTCTAATCCACTGTTTTGAGAATTCTTGCTTAACCTCTTCAACCTTTTCTTTACCTTTCAAGCTAGAACTTTTGTTGTCTACCGGTGATCCTTTACTTCTATAGAATTTTGAAATATGCCCAATCTTGTTACATGCATAACAAGTTACATTATTCTTTTGAATAGTTTTCCCATAACCTATGCCGGTTTGTGTTCTGCATTGATTGGATAAATGTCCAAATTTTCCACAAACATAACATCTCACATTCATTCTGCAATTTTCAGAGTTGTGACCAACTTTGTTGCATTTTGAACATTGAAGGAGGAAGATCAATTTAAGACAACATTCTCCTTGCTAGATGGCTTTTCAAGTTATAACCAAGTTTTAGTGAAGGAGGAAGATCAATTTAAGACAACATTTACAACTAAATGGGGCACTATGGCATATAAAAATATGCCATTTGGTTTGTCAAATGTCGGTGCCACTTTTCAGCGTGCTATGGATATGGCATTTCATGGTTTGATGTATAAATCTATACTTGTTTATTTGGATGATATCACTATTTATTCCAAAAATTCAGTTGATCACCTAGCTCACCTAAAGAAATTTTTTGAGAGGTGTAGAGAGTATGGTATATCTCTTAACCCAAAGAAATGTGTGTTTTGTGTTCATGAGGGTAAGCTTCTGGGCTATGTGGTGTCAAAAGAAGGTATTACTATTGATCCAGAGAGGGTAAGTGTTATTCTTTCCTTACCACTACCAGCACACAAGAAGGGCTTGCAAAGCTTCTTGGGTAGGATTAATTTTGTTAGGAGGTTTATTCCAGATATTGCAGACTTCAGTCCATTCCCTATGTACTCTTAAATGGTTTTCTATTTAGAAATGATTTTCATGGTGTATTATTGAGGTGCATAGATGTTGATCAGGTTGAAAAGGTATTGCATGAGTTTCATGAAGGATCAACATGAGGACACTTTTCAGCAAGAGCTATAGCTCTAAAAGTTATGAAAGGAGGCTATTATTGGCCTAATTTGTTCAGAGATGCACATTCTTGGGTTAGAAAGTGTAAAAAATGTGTTATGTTTGCAGGAAAAGAGAGGTTGGCAGCACTGCCATTGCAACCTATTCAAATAGAACAACCCTTTATGAAGTGGGGTTTGGATTTCATTGGAGTCATAAATCCACCTTCAAGTGTTGGCCACAAGTGGGAGCTCACAGCCACTGATTATTTTACTAAGTGGACTAAGGCTGTAGCACTAAAGGAAGAAAATGAGACAACTGTTTTGAACTTTTATGATGAGTTGATAACTAGATTTGGTGTCCCTGAATCTATAGTTTCAGATAATTCTCTTGCTTTTGTAGGGAGCTGAATATCTAATTGGGCAGTAAAGAATGGTGTTTATCTCAACACCTCATCTAACTATTACCCTCAGGGAAATGGACAAGCTGAGTCCACAAATAAGAATCTGCTCAGAATCATCAAAAGGACCATTGAAGGAAATCAGCGAGCTTGGCATACCAAGCTTAAATCAGCCTTATGGGCTGATAGAATCACACCAAAGAGGTCCACTAGAATGTTTCCATATATGCTTGTGTATGGGAAAGAAGCAAGGTTGCCTATTTCACTTGAGTTTCTAGCCCTTGATCTATCTAACCAACTGGATATGATTGAAGAAGAGCCTATGACAACAGGATTGGCTCAACTGATTGAGCTAAAGGAAGTTAGAAATGAGGCAATGAGGCAAATTAAACATCACCAAGCTCAAATGAAAAGATCTTTTGATAAGAGGGCTTCTCCTAGAGTGTTTAAGGAAGGTGACATTTTCCCGAAATGGGATGAATTCAAGAGTAGGCCAGACAAGCATACAAAGTTTGATGCTTTTTGGAGTGGGTCTTATATGATTTCTGAGTGCAAGCAACACAATGCCTTCCAGCTGTCTAAGTTGGATGGTGAAGTTGAATCAATCCCAGTCAATGGGATTCACCTCAAGCATTGCTTTTTAGGTATGCCTAAAATTTGTACATATTTCAGTTTTTCTAGTGGTAATAAGTGCTTTGCACAGTAGCTCAGTTTGTAGTTTTGTTTTCCCTAAGTGCCTAGTACACAGTTTTGAAGGAGTAATAAGAGTCATACTGCTGCAATCCATCGAAGCTATAGAAGAGAGGTGTCTATTATATAAAACAAGGAGTATGTTTATCTCCTGTTACACACAAAAGGCATCTCCCTCATATAGCTGCAATAAATTGTTGTAGCAGAGTTTTTCAGAGTTCTTTTGTTGTTACCCTGTCTTATTTCATTGATTACAGCCATATCATTCATGACAGCAAGCTATTCCAGCTTACTATCACAAGCTACATACCTATAAACAATGAAGTTGGACAAGTTTTGAGTAGTTTTCAAAGTTCTTACTGTGTCAGTTGTGTTTTCAGTTTTCTACAAGTTTTAGTGACTCTGTGCCCAATAGATAGAGTTAGGCAACTAGTTTATAGTGTTTAGTAGGCAAACACTCCGTAGAGGTCGCCAAAAATATTACCAAATTTTTGCACATGCTAAATTTGGTGGCCTAATGAGACCTTTCTTTCATTCATATTGAAATATACCAAACAAATCAGTAAATATCAGGTCAAATCATCAACAAGAAATCATATATGCATTGTTTTTGTCTAACCTCTTTGCTTCATGTGAAAAAAATACAGCAAAAGTAATATACAACATGTGGGTTAAAATATGGCTCCCACGAGGGTTGAGCCCAACATGTTGATGGAGATGGGTTTCTTTGCAGTTTTTGAATTTTTGCCTTATCGACAAGACCTACCCCGATTGGCAGGACTTACCTTGATGAGCAAGCATAGGCATGGAGCAGTTGTATCGGGTATCGACAGGCAAGGTTCTCCCCTACATCGATGCCCGATAGAGAAGTGGACGGACCAGAGTAAGTCATCGGCTATCGAAAGGAGCTGGTTTCATGTTATCCCGATGACCCAATGGAAAGGCCCAGGTGTAGACCATTTATCCCACATTGACTGTGCAGAGGAAATTCATCGCATTTAAAGGCAAAGATGCATATATCCTTAGTGTCAAAGCTTACGGGATTTTGACAAGGAGAAACTCAGCATTGGTGGGTCCCCATGTGCGTGCGCATCTCAAGGTGCCTGAATTTTGTAGCAGAAAGGCAAATTAACCAGCGAGCAAGTCGGGCAGATCGGATGCAGATCGCAGTGATCCAATGACTGTCGCTATGTCGTGATGGTTAGATGCTTGCCAAATATCATCGTGACTTGGTGACTGGTGAGGTGGCGGTCCAGTGGCTGGTGACGTGGCACAGATGGATGAAGAGATGGAAGGTCTAGTGGTGATGACGCGACAGAACATGTGGCATGTCACCAAAGGGTGACTTATCGAGGAGACCTTGGCCATGATGAATCTCTAAAAGGTTTCGCCGAAGGCTTAGTTCCATCGACATAGAGTATATCGAAGAAATCATAACCTGTCCTGCCGATAAAATAAAGGCATCGATGAAACTACAGGTTCGATGAGACTTGTAAACGGCTCGCCGAGGGAGTAGTTTGGCTGAAATAATTATATCCAACAGAACCAAAGGCGACGTGGCGGTCTAGGTGGATCCGTGAGTGGGCCGTAGGCTGACGCGTGGTAGGCTTGGCAGACAGGTGGTGCCCAGGAGGATCTCATGAGTGAACTAGAGGGTGCCACATGGTGACACGTGACAGAGGGGAGCAGATCAACCGGGGTTAACGATTGAGCAGATCAAGGAATATCGAATGGTGATGTGAGAGATCTAACGGTGGTTGCTATACCGTGATAGAAAGAAGGTCCCCAGTTATCTCCATGACTTGGTGACAAAGCACGTGCAAAAAAGGTGAGCGACTAAGATGTTAAGGATCGAGCAGTTTGAGGGTAGATCAACGACCGTCACTATACCGCAAGATGAAGACGCTCACTGGTTATCTCCCATGACATAGCGACTAATGATGTGGCAGATAAGAATGTGGCACCCAGTTGGATCTAGAGCCAATTAGGGGGCACCACGTGGCAGAGTGTGGAAAGTTGTCATTGGCCATCGGAAGTCAGCGTGTGGAGTGCTACCATCGGCTATTGAAACAACCAGTTCCACCTACCCCAATATCCCGATGAGGTCTCTAGTGGATTGGAGCAAGTCAGAGTAAGTTCGGAGTGGAGCTATCGAGTATCGACAAGACTAGTTTTTGTGCCATTCGATAACCTGATAGGAAAGCATACTGTTGGGAGCGCGCCATCGGATATCGATGAGAGTGTTTTGACGCTATGCCGATAACCCGATAAGAAGCGAGTTGTAAACTGTTTGCAGATGAGTGACTTAAAAGTGGGCTCGTTTTGAAGGTAAAGTGGTTAAAAAGCGAACAGGTTCCTAAAGATCCAGTGGTTGTCGCTATACCACAATGAAAAGGTGCCTGAATGTTAATCCTCGTGACATAGCGACAAGTCGTCAGTAGTCTCGGCGGGTGAATGTTAATATGTCACATGCTGACGGTTAATGCAAGCTATTAACTCAAATGGTCAGGTAACTGGTAGCGTTTAGGTGAACTCAACGCAAAATAACGAGAAGTCATTAGTTTTGGAGGAGTTTTTCTTTCAGTTAGAGTCCTGATTTGGTGGAGAGATGACAACACATATTTTTGGGAGCCAAAATTCATTTTTGAATTTTAAAAATAGCTTACTTGTATAAGGGACCTTTTGTCACTTAATTCTCTAGTTCTGGAGTTTCTGGTACTTGTGTAGCATCAGATATTCATGCTCCTGGGACTCATTTCATATGAGTTTTTTCCAATTTTGTAATGCAAAAAATTCCTTATTTTCAATATTGAAGCTGAGTTCCTCCTTGATATCTTTTGTCTAAGTGTTACGTTTGTAAGCATATTTGATTTAAAAATTGTGATTCTTCCATTGAATCCTTTATTTTATCTTAGTTTCTTCAGATGCTTAGTGTAAAAGGTACATGTTATAGTGCAGGTTTCTAATTGTGCAAGTTTTTCTTTTGTATCAGAATTGTGAGAATATCATTGCTCCTTTTGTGAACATCAGAAAACTAAACTTTCATGAAAATCATTTTTGCAAGCATGTGTATTCAAGATGTGTGTCATAAATAGCTTCATTACTTGAGAATTTTTGTGAGTTTGTAAGCATTTTAGATCATTTCAGTCATTGGTGGATCACCTTTTTAGAGAGAGTTTCATTTTATGCATATCCTTCTATCCCTTTTCCAAGTCAATTTCAAGTTAGTATTAGGTGATCAAATAGGAAGTTGGCCTATAATCCGGAGGTCTACTCTCATAATAGGATACCCACAGCCTCAGAGCAATCCAATTTGTCACTGGATTGTAGGATTTTTAAGCTTGCATCGGTTGTGAATCCCAGTGACAACACTTACATGCTTTCATGTAAGTACATTGTGCATTTGCTTATGTTTAATCTCTCTCCAGAAGATTGTGTAAGCTCTCCTCATTGTCCTGCACTTGGGGGGCAATGCTCTTTCACTAAGGATCCACTCTTCCCTTTGTTGTGGATGGTGTGAGTTCTATTACTTGATGTCATTCCTTGTGTGGAATCATTGTTGTTCACTCAAGGGTTCTCTCTTATACAAGAGGTGTAACTCCTTGACTACAACCTCTTTCACACTTGGTAATGTACATCTATAATAAATTCACCCATCTGCATTGGGCTAAGAGTGAGCTAGCCTTCATCAATAATCCCTTTTACCTAGCAATAGGAGGAAGGATTGAATTCTTGTTCTCTTATGTGCTTCATTCTGGAAGATGTTATACTGGTCTAAGACAACATCTCTTGGAGGTAGATGTCTTTTTGAACAAAGATATCTTCCCCTCCAAGGATCTCCTTTACACTTACAACAATATATCTCTTTTCAACTATCTTATCCTTGCTTGAAGAGTATTCCCTCTCTTGCATAGATCTATGACATTTTTGCATAATAGATATCTTCTTTGTGTTGAGGGTAGGTATCCTTTTTCTACTTTCCTTAAGATATCAACATTAAACTATGTTGACATCTTAAGGTGGGGGCACCCACACTGCTCCTTTTGTACTATATTTCTCTCACGCATTGTATCTCTTATACAGTGGGTCATTCTCGGAACCAGAGCACAACCTCTTAGAGTAAGATGTCGCCACTTTTCTTTTATACAATGGGTCATTCTCGGAACCATAGGGCAACCTATTAGAGCAAGATGTTGCCACTTTTCCTCTTTTACAGTGGGATATTCCTGGAACCAGAGGACAACCTCTTAAAGAAAGATGTTGCCACTTTTCTTTTGTACAGTGGGTCATTCTTGGAACCAAATGACGACCTCTTAGAGAAAGACGTATCCACTTTTCTTTTATACAGTGGGATATTCTTGGAACCAAAGGACAACCTCTTAGAGCAAGATGTTGCCACTTTTCTTTTATATAGTGGGATATTCTCAAAACTAGAGGGCAGCCTCTTAGAGCGAGATGTCGCCACTTTCTTGACATTTGTACTATACATCTTATACAGGTTGTAGCATACTTGATCATAGACTCCTATGAGGTGCTTCGAACCTCATTTTCACACACACGCATGAGGTTGAGTGGAACTAACGATGTTCTTACCCTCCTCTCTTACAGGGATCACCCATACAAAATATGGGGGCTAGTTTTCCATGTCCTCTTTTCTCCATGGATCACCTAATTCTAGGGGAAAGATGTCTATGGTTCCCTTCGTTTGCCTTTCTTCTCATGGATCACCCAAGTGTGTATTCATGTCCTCTCTCTCCTTCCTCTCCTGAGCTCATATTTTTACTATTGATGGTTCATGGATGATGTCAACTTTGCTCTTTAATGTGATTATTGGTGTTTATGTGATGGCATTTGTCTTTGTGTTTCAGTTAACTGTTTGAGACATTTGTATTGAGGTCTCTTCGGCTAGTTGATTTGTGGTCTTGTGTTTTGTTTTTGTCATGTGTCTTTTGTGCTTTGTCTTGTTTTTTTTGTTTTGTGTGCTCTTGCATATGTTTGAGTGAGTTAAGATCCTAAGATTGGGGGCTTTGTTCCTCAATATTAGTGATGTCTTATACTCCTTGTGGTATATCTTTGTATCTCTCATCTTCATCTCTCTCTTTCTTCTACTTTACTGGCAGTATTGGCGTAAGCCATACTCCCACTAAAATGGGGGCTGAATGCAGCGTCATAAAATTTTGACCCTCACAATTTTGACCACATCTTAGGCCCTCAATTATGCAAATGCATCCCTCTACTCGATTAGGACCCCTCTTTGCACCTTCATCTTGAATCTTCTCTTGTTTCGGCCCGTGTATCACCTTGTGACCCTGTCTAGGCTCCAAAATAGGGCAGGATAGGGGCGGTGCCCCTGTCCCCCTTGGACAAGGGGGTGGTTCCCCTGTCCTCCCTCTTAGGGTGGCCCTAAGTGTTGGAATCAAAGAACACTAAGAGGGGGGGGGGGGGGGGTTGAATCAACGTTCTACTAGTATGATCAATTTTAACCTTATTAAAACATGCATACACCAACCGGTATACCAGTACATACATAATTGAAAGAAGTAAAGCAACCAATAAGCCAATCACATAAATGAACACCATAACACACATAATTATATGTGGAAAACCTCAAAGAGGAAAAACCACGGTGGGATTTATGACCCACAATATCAATTCACTGGCCATATGAAGAGATATTACAAAATATAAGGGGCCTGCACTCGCAGGAAGGCTTACAGCCTAGAGCACACTGCTCAATTACAAAAGGAGCCTCACTGACTACATATAAATCCAGACTACAATGAAAAGAAATGAGTTAACTGCTAAGATAACATATTTTATGCCAGAATACAGTTCCGGTTAAGCTCTGTCTATTCCGGTCTAAAACCCTAAACCCTTTACCGAAATAACCCTTTACAAAAACATCCTCACATACATGATCTCTCTGATATATTTTGCATCTCCTTCATTATTTCCTTCCTAATACATATTCACATCACATCACATCCACACATTTCATAATCTCACATATCACAAAATGATCTAATCCAACTGACCTATATACCCTATACAATTTATCATGCCTTATGTTGGCTTACAAAGATAATTACAATATCAAAATACATGCCGGCTAGATAACATAAATACATGAATATCAAAAAATAATAGCCGATGTCGGATCCAAGAGATGTTGGAATCCAATACCTAAACCATGTCGGCCTGCATTGCCGGTAACCAAAGAAATCCTTCCATCCTGTTGCTGTCGGTACCGGTGAAGGGCCTGTCGGTACACAATTGAACCAAAACATGAAGCCGAAACAAGATATCATGTTGCCATCAATGACAACATAGTGAAACCAAGTAATTGAGTGTCAATTGCCAACACTAAGATGGGTCCATCTGACCCTTGAACCCGGTTTGCTTCTTAGGGACTTAAATCCTTCGGTGTCAACCTTCAATGAGATGAAAATAATTCTCCTAGGCTAGTATAAAAGGGGATCTAGTTCTCTCATTTGCATAAGCAAAGATAAGAAAAAATACACAAGCATGAGGAGAATAAGCAAAATTCAAGCAGAAGGTCTCCATTATTGTCATCAAGCATCCATCAAGTTATCTTCTTCATTCATCCATTGGAGCAACATTATTGTTAGATAGTTCAGATAACCAGAAGACAACTGAGGGGGGGGGGGTGAATCAGTTGTCACAGATTACTGAAAGCATTAGAAATTTAAAACAACAATACCGGAACACAAAACAATAATACCGGAATAGCAGTTAATCCAATTAAGCATAAACAATAATCATAGAATAAAAGCCATCCACACAACACCAAGATTTGTACGTGGAAAACCCGATAAAGGGAAAAACCATGATGGGAAGCCTACCCATAGTCAGATAATACTCCTACAGCAAGTATGTGAATTACAATGAAGGGGCTTGCACTTGCAGGAAGGCCAACAACCTAGAGCACACTACTCATCACAAAAGGAGTCTCACTAACTACATACAAATCTAGACTACAATTCGGAGAAGTGTTGAACTCCAAAAGATAGCATCTCCTATGCCTGAGTATAGTTCCGGTTAAGCTCAATACCGGAGGACTAAATCCTCTTACACAAACCCAATTCTATCTCCAATGATCAACCAAATCCTCTTCCTGAATGATATTAAATTATTCTCACATTACATTCCTTGACCATGACCTCTTACAATAACCATGATGATCTACAATGAGATCTTACATCTTATTTATACAAACCCTCGACCATAAATAGTTAGGTCGGCCATCAGACAATAAACCAATTATATAATTACAAACCATGTCGGCCTTAGACCAAAACAAATAATATCCAACACATAAGACATCTTGAAAATACAATAATAGGTCCTGTCCACACGTTACATCAATGTCGGTCCATAACCTAGATCAACCGGGACCAAGTATAGGTCCACATGCTTCAGCAATGATCGCCAAATGCCAAGTCTCGAGCATGATCACCAACAACATCCTGAAACTCTATCAGAAGTTGCACCAACACCAATTATGTAATGCATCAAAGATCTCCACCAAAAGCTCTGCTGATGAAACCCTCGCCGGAACCAGAAACCAATCTTCATAGCAAGGAGGATAGCATCCAATCACCAGACCAAAATCAACTGACCAAATATGAGTATAAGCATTATGAACAAGTCAATTCTATCACCAGATTATACCGGAGTCAACCAGATCATGCCAGATCCAAGTTAACCAAAAACTACTCAACCTATGGGTGTCGGTAAAGCATCCAAACAACTAGTGTTGACATCAATGCAACATATAATCAATTCCACCAAATGGCCAACAATATCCCCCTTTGGCATTGATGGTAACACTAGATGTGAAAAACATCTAAGTACTAAGAAATGTCAAACAAGTCTCCCCTTGTGGAAGACAACCAACAATCTCCTGCATATAGCTCTGAATATCAATATCTCTGCAAAGTTCTAAATTTCTTTTTCACATCACTATCTCTCCCCCTTTGACATCAATGCCATAAATTTGACAAAAATATAAAAGAAAAAACATAAGCTTCTGAATCTCAAAGCTGACTACTCCCCCTGAGCAATAGCATCACACATCAGTGCCAAAATGAATAGTATTTATGATAATGCATACTAGACTGATGCCAAACCACATCAATCAAGTCTCCGCCGGAGGGGAAGAAACCCCCAATATGTCTCTCAAGTACTCATATGATTCCTTGGATACAGGTTTAGTGAAAATATCTGCAATCTGTTCTTTAGTGTTCACATAAACCAGTTTAACTTCATTTGCTTCCACCTTCTCCTTCAAAAAGTTATACTTGATAGATATGTGCTTTGTCTTAGAATGAAATACTGGATTCTTTGATACATCAATAGCATCAGAGTTATCGCAATGAATAACTACCAGTGCATCACAATCCACTTTTATATCCTTCAACATTTTCTTCATCCATAAAACTTGTGTACAATTAGTAGCAATAGCTACATAATCAGCTTCAACAGTAGATAAAGAAATACATGACTGTTTCTTGCTGATCCATGAAACCAGCTTCTTTCCAAGAAAGAAAGCTCCACCGAAAGCACTTTTCCGGTCATCAACATCTCCAACCCAATCATCATCTGCATATGCACATAAAGTAAAGTTATCATCCTTAGGATACCATAAACCATATTCTAATGCACCTTGCAAGTATCTAAAAATCCTTTTCACCACCATCTCATGATTTTCTCTAGGATCACTCTGAAATCTTGAAACAATACAAACAACATTCATAATGTCAAGCCTAGTCTGAGTCAAATAAAGTAGACCTCCAATCATAGATTTGTATCTTGTAGGATTTATCGGTGGAGAAACATCTTTCCTTGTCAATTTCTCACTTGTAACCATAGGTGTACTTACCTGTTTAGAATCTCCCATATCAAATTTCTTCAACAATTCCTTAGCATATTTAGTTTGAGAGATAAAAATACCTTTGTCGGTCTGAGTAATCTGCAAACCTAAAAAAAATTTCATCTCACCAATCATAGACATCTCAAATTATTTCTCCATGTTCTTAGAAAATTCTATGCATAATTTATCTTCACCTCCAAAAATAATGTCATCAACAAATACTTCAACAATCGGTATATCACCATCAGTGATTTTATAATATAAATTACAGTCAGCACTACCCTTAGTAAAACTAAGCTTCAAAATATATTTATCCAACCTTTCATACCAAGCTCTAGGTGCTTGTTTCAATCCATATAAAGCTTTCCTTAACCTGCAAACCATATCAGTATCATCTGATAGTGAAAAAGCATTAGGTTTCTCAATATAAACTTCCTCATCAAGATCCCCATTCAAGAATGCACATTTAACATCCATATGATAAACCTTGTAGTTTTTATAAGAAACATAGGCAAGAAATAATCTTACAGCTTCAATCCTAGCTACCAGTGCAAAAGTTTCTCCATAATCAATTCCTTCCTTCTGAGAATATCCTTTACAAACCAATCTAGCCTTATTACTTATAACTTGACCATCCTCATTCAATTTATTCCTAAAAACCTATTTAGTTCCAATAAATTTTCTTTTTAGGCCGGGGAACCAAAGTCCATGTGTTATTTTTCTCAATCTGATCTAATTCTTCTTCCATAGCCTTTAACCAAAATTTATCTTTACATGACTCAATTACTGATACCGGTTCAACTTGTGAAATTAAACATAACTCATTAGTTGTCAGTATTCTTCTTGTCATCACTCCATTTCTCTTATCCTCAATGATTTGATCTTCAGAATGATTCAATCTCACATACCTCGGAGTCTTATGACTCTATGTTTCTCTTCCCTATTCTTTAGTTATTGTAGAATTCTCTGATGTTGCTGGAGTAACTGGTTCAACTCTCTGTTCCGGTAAAGGTGCTACAGGTTCAGATATAATCATTTCCACTGCCAGTTCCTTCTCATAAATTCTGATTTGACTTTTGCTAAGCTCATCTACTTTGACATTAGCACTCTCCACTATTTTCTGCAATCTCTTGTTATAACATCTATATGCTTTACTTTCATTAGAATAACCAAGAAATATGCCTTCATCACTTCTAGGATCAAATTTCCCAATAGTATCATCTCTCTTGATATAACATTTACTGTTGGCATTGCACACTCTAATGATAGTTAAAGGTGATTGAAGGTGTTGTCATTGATGGCAACCTTGCAATCTTATGGCACCTACACCGACAGACTCTACACCGGCAGATAATTCACCGACAACGACAATAATATTTACCGACACCCTAGCCGACATGATTTTGATTATTGTATTTTGTATTTAATTGTAATATCTTTTTGTAAGCCAACATGGCATGTTGTAATAAGACTCATATATAAGTATGAGATCTTGTAGATCATTTTTGGAGAGATACACATAGATGATAGATATGATGGATATGTAGAGCGAATATTAAGGCAGGTTTTGTAGAAAGGGTTTATGGTTATTGTATGAGCTTAAATCGGTACTAAACCTGGCATAACAGATGTTGTTTTGTAGCAGTACATTATATTGGATTTTCATAATCCGCTTTGTAAGTAAGTGAGACTTCCTTTTGTAATTGAGCAGTGAGCTCTAGGCAGTTGGCCTTCCTGCATGTGCAGGCCCCTCTTGTAAGTAATATCCATTCATTGGTCAGTGAGTGAATATTGTTAGTCACAAATCCCATCGAGGTTTTTCCCACACCAGGTTTCCTCGTTAAACATCTTGTGTTATGGTGTGCTTTTTATGCTGTCTTTACTGTTCATATTTACTGCATTAATTCTTGTTTACTGGTACATTGTTTTGGAATGCAAAATACTTAATAAGGTCAAATTTTCTATAAACCGGTTAGATACTTATTCACCCCCCCCCTCTCAGTATCTTTGGGACTATCATCAATCCTAACAATTGGTATCAGAGCTTGGTCCTCTATTTTCAAAAGCCTAACAACTTGAGGAAGATTCTGACACCAATACAGATGGAAAAATTGAGAAAGCAATTGGAAACAACTCTTGTAGACTTTGATGCAGAAAAGTTGAAGAATATCAAACTTGAAAATGATCTAAGGACTGCACATGAATTCATTCAAGGACTTCAGGAGAATCTCACTATTGCTAGAAACAAAAGAAGAGAACTTCATGAGAAGATACAAAATGATGATGATGAAAAGGAAACTCTTAATGAGCTTGTAAGCAAGATGAGGCAAGAAAACATGACCTTGAGGAATGAAATGCAAGACATGACTATGAGATTTTGTAAAGACATTGAAGATAGAAAGAAGAATGAAGATGACTTGACTAGGAGACTCAATGATGCTGGAAATGAAAATCTAAGACTCAGTCATGAAAATGATATGTTGAAGACAGATCTGATTCGCATGGAACATGATAAAACTAAACTTATGAGATAGAAGGAATTTTTGGAAAATGAGTTGGCTACTGCAAATCAACATAAAGAGAAATTAAAGAAAAGTTCAGAAGAACTTGAGGATATGCTGAAAAGTCAGAAACCAAATGGAGACACTAATGGACTTGGATTTGAAGTTGGTGAAAGTTACAATACTACAAACAATCATGATCACAACAAACTGGTAAGACAACCTAAAGCTTACAAATTTAATGGGAAATGCTTTAACTGTAACAAGTATGGTCATAGAGAAAATCAGTGTAGATCTAGAAACTATCAGAACACTAATGCACCCACCGGTCAATGTTCCAAATGCAACGAAATTGGTCATAATTCAGAAAATTGCAGAATGAATATAAGATGTTATGTTTGTGGAAGATTTGGACACTTATCTCATCAATGCAGAACACAAACCGACATAGGATATGGAAAGGCTATTAAGAAAAACAATGTGACTTGTTATGCTTGTAACAAGATTGGACATATTACAAAATTTTGTAGAAGCAAGACTTCACCGACAAATAATAAAGGACCCAGTTTGAAAGGCAAAGAGAAGGTAGATGAGGTAAAGCAAGAATTTTCAAGACAATGGATTAGAAAGAGAGATCATAATGTTGATGAGACTATTCCTTCACCGGTAGAACAGAGTATTACTCCACCGACAGGAGATTCTTCATCCAACTGAAAAGTAATCCTTGGGGGTATTGTAGCAAATTGAAAATCATGCAAGTTTACCCTTGGTTGATGGTGAGAAGATTAAATTCTTGTTTACCGATAGATGTGTTAAGTCTCACTTAACCGACAGACATTTATTGTGGTTGTTGAAGGAAAAGACATTATAAATCAGTATTTTTCCCTCTTTTTCATTCATCGAGCATTCAAACTTTCAAAGAGCACGAAAAACCCAAGCGAAGGCATCCATAGCGAGAAGTGAAGCAAGTTCTTTCAAGCATCCAAACCTATCAGGCAGATTAAGGTATTTATCAATGGCTTCCTCCTTTTCTCCAGAATTCATTGCAAACCCTACTGTTATAGAAGTAATTAAACGCCTTAGGCCCATTTTCAAGATTATTCCCGAGGTAGCGAAACAGGATGATACCCTAGGTGCTTTTTCAAAAATTCCTAAAGGAGTTGCATATGTAGAAGACCCTAGAATTTATATACATTGCCACATTGAGGAATTAGGTTTTGAGGAAATCATGAAAATGTACAAAAATGTTATTTGTGATGAAAATAGAATTGTGAAACCCGAACATAAGGTTATTGAGATCCTAGGTTTTGTGGAAATCCTTGACATCCTAGAATTTCCTAAGGAAGTTGTAAGGATTGTGCTGAGCAGAGTTCACAGTGAATTCTTTTGGCTAGACTCTATTCATAAAATCACTAGAGAAGCAGTTAGGGCAGTGACTGGCTTACCATCCACCGGTAGCAGGCCAGATAAAACTAAGAAAGTTTCAAATAATACAGTGATGACTTTAACAGGTGCAATGTATGACAACAGATCCCTGAGAGTTAATGATGTAAAGGATGAGAATGTTAGATTCATTAGCATGATATTAGGATACAAAACCACACATGCTAACTGACTGAACTCAGTTTCAAGTCCATGTATTAAAAGTGCATATGATATGGTCAACAATGATGCTAAGATAGATATATGTGAATGGTTGAAAGATGAGTTGATTGACAATCTGAAGAAAATCAAAGAAGATAAGAAAGGTACTTTCCGTTTTGGTAATCTTCTTGTATGCTTAATGTTGTATTTTACAAAAGAGGTTCCCGGTATAGGCAAGAAAGACTTTGGTTATGACATACCAGTAGGAAAATAACTGCTAGATATATTCACCGGTATGGGGACAGACAAGGACAACAATATCACAGAGTATTTCCAAGCCCTTAAAGCAAAAATGAAAACAAGAGAAAGGTTACCACAAAGCATTATAGACAAGTATCAAAAGGAAATTTGTTTTGTAATTAAGAAAGATGAGATTTGGATGGAGGCAGTTCTTGCTAGAACTGTTTGGGTGACAGAAATGGGATATGAGGCTGATGTGAACATAATTGAAGCATATGCCAAAGCCCTACTTGAAGCCCCTAGAGAACCAGAAGAAAAGGTTTTTGGTAGTGTAGAATCAATAGAGAGTGGTGTACAAACACTTAAACAGAGGAAGAGTAGAGAAAAATACATAAGGAGTGCATCTAAGTAGGTTAAAGAAATAAAGGAAAACATAATGAATATCACTGGTATCAAGGAAAGTGACTTAGAAGGACTACAACTGGAGGCTCATCTCTTACCGGTTGGTACATCCTCAGAAAGTGAAATCCCTGCAGAATTCAAAAGAGTTGATAGGAAGAGAAAACCCTCACCGGTACCCTATCCTCCTCCCAATAAAACAAGGACAACAAGGCAGAAACAACAAGCAGTAAGGCCACTAGCTAAGAAGATGACACCTAGAAAGAGAAAGGAAAAACAAGTCATTCATCCACTTGACAACCTACTAAATGAGATAACAGATGATGGAAACTTATCTAATGTTAGCAGATTATATGATACATTTACCAATGAGGAGAAGGAAAGTGTTGAAAATAGCATCATCTTACACCTTGATATTTATAAGAAAGTTTTAATATAGGTTGTAGATGATTTGCCTAGTGATCTATATAGGCGGTTAGATGCTAAAAGGTTAGCTATTATGGAACTTGACAAGAAAATAAAGATTGAGAAACTGCTAGCTGTACATCCGGTAAAATCAGTTGAGGAAATTGATGAATTGATCAGTGAAGCTAACAGAACAGTCTTTTCAAGTGGACACCGACATGTAAGCCTAATGGCCAACATGGTTAATGAAATCTCAGAAGAGACAACTGACAAATGGGATATTTTCTTTATTGAGAAAGAGAAACAAGAAGAACTGAACAAACCTAAAACATTCAAGGTATACCAAAAGAATCGAGACAAAGGAAAAGGCAAGGTAGGTGGACTACCTAATATAAAATGACAGATAATCTACCACCACCTTTAGTTACTCTACCGGTACTAACTGACAATATACCGACTACTGAGAATGTGGAAACACCACATGAGGACACAAACCCTGAGTCTAAAATCTTGTATACTATGAACATAGATACTCAGGAGGTAAATATTGTAGTTGACAAAGAAAGCACCGAGGAAAAGAAAAATGATGTTGCTACTAAGCAACCAAATGATAATGTTGAGATTGGATCACAGGGAGAACACATTGAGATTAGGGTTAGTGAAATGGTTACTAACAATACTGTCAATGCAAGCACTGAAAAACCAATAGAGATAGAGTTATCAGCTGTTGAGAATACAGAGAAACCAATTGAGATAACGATAGTGGACAATGTAGAGGTACTGATAGAGAAACTGACAGTGGATACCACTGAAAAACCATCAGAAAAACTGGCTGACAACACTGTGAAACAGATAAAGAAACGGGTTGAGAAATAGGTACACACAGAGACAGTGCCACCGACATGTACTGAGAAGCCTAAACCTTTGTAAATAGAAATGCAAACACAAACTGACCCTCCAGAGGTCGAGACAAGCAAAGTGATTGCTCCCACCAGAAGCACTGAAATTGTTAAGGTAATTGGACAGACATCCAGTAATTCTATGACATAATTCAGACCAACCAATGTGACAGAGGTACTCTTGGATTCTATTAAGAAAATTACAGATCGTAATGCATTGGCTTATAAGGCTATAGATGACACAATACCCATTCTTAAATTGATTGCACCCAAGTGTAATGTAGATAATAAGGATTCTTTAAGTTAGTTAGACACATTGTCTAAATACATAATCGACAATATATTGACTATGGACCAAATAAATGAAGAGACATTTAAGGAGAAAATAGACAAGGAAAAAGAGAAATTCTTTGGAGAAACAATAAAGAAGTGCACAAAACATATTGATACCCTCTTATCAACACTGAACAAAACAATTATGGAGTTCAAGGAACTGTATAGAGACACTTGTAAGACTAATCTTTTGACAGTGGATATCGATAAAGAAATCAACAAAGTGCAAAAGGAAATTAATGACATAGCTGACAATATCATTGGTTCATCTGAACCAATATCAGTTATTGAACAAGAAATTACTGGATTTGAAGAGAAACTTGAGAAGTTAGAGAAGGAAAAGGAAAGGATAAAGGGCAAAGCAAAAGAGCTTAAATGTAGACTCAGTCCAAAATTGGATAACCTCATCTCTCTACGGAAAGAGATCTCTGAGGCACTTATTCAAGGGTAGAAGACACCGAAAGAGAAAATGCATCATCTCACCGGTACTATTCAGAGAACAGAAGCAACATTGAAGGATAGCAATAGGTTTACTCGGAGTTTGAACTTGGTGTTAGCAGACCTATTCTAGATTGTAACCAACCGGTTACAAGGTTCTAGGTGAAAACTGCACTCATTTGACAGATTTTTGACAACCTTTGTCATTGATGTCAAAGGGGGAGTAGTAGAATTGAGAAAAATGACTTGCAAAAGAGATCATCTACTCAGGGGGAACACACAGTTTTGGTAAGATTTTTGGACTTCATTTTTGGGACAGATTTTTGGATTTTTCTCATGAGTGTTGCCATCAATGCCAAAGGGGGAGATTGTTGGAATTGCACACTCTAATGGTAGTTAAAGGTGATTGAAGGTGTTTCCATTGATGGAAACCTTGCAATCTTATGGCACCAGCACCGACAGACTCTACACTGACAGATAGTTCACCGATAGCGACAATAATATTTACCAATACCCTAGCCGACAGGATTTTGATTATTGTATTTTGTATTTAATTATAATATCTTTTTTTAAGCCGACATGGCATGTTGTAATAAGACTCATATATAAGTATGAGATCTTGTAGATCATTTTTGGAGAGATACACATAGAGGATAGATATGATGTATATGTAGAGCGAATATTAAGGTAGGTTTTGTAGAAAGGGTTTATGGTTATTATATGAGCTTAAACCGATACTGAACCTGACATAGTAGATGTTGTTTTGTAGTAGTACATTATATTGGATTTTCATAATCCACTTTGTAAGTCAGTGAGACTTCCTTTTGCAATTGAGCAGTGGGCTCTAGGTAGTTGGCCTTCCTGCATGTGCAGGCCCCTCTTGTAAGTAATATCCATTCATTGGCCAATGAGTGAATATTGTGGGTCACAAATCCCACCGAGGTTTTTCCCACACCAGGTTTCCTTGTTAAACATCTTGTGTTATGGTGTGCTTTCTATGTTGTCTTTACTGTTCATATTTATTGCATTAATTCTTGTTTATGGGTACATTGTTTCGGAATGCAAAATACTTAATAAGGTAAAATATTCTGTAAACTGGTTAGATACCGATTCACCCCCCCTCTCAATATCTTTGGGACTATCATCAATTCTAACATTTACTACCAAAAATTCTAAAATACTTAACTGTAGGTGTATTGCCAAACCATAATTCATAAGGTGTCTTACCGATTTCTCCTTTGATATGTACTTTATTGAATGTATAAACCACTGTACTCATTACTTCTCTCCAGTAGATATGAGGTATATTAGCTTCCATCATCATTTTTCTAGCAACATCCAAGATAGTTCTATTTTTCCTTTCCACAACTCCATTCTGCTAAGGTGTCCAGGGAGCAAAAAATTGTCTTCTAATACCATGCTTGTCACAAAAGTTATTAAAGTCACTGGATGTGAATTCTCCACCATGATCTGATCTCAAACATTTAATCTTGAATCCTATCTCAGTTTCCACTTTAGCATTAAGGATTTTAAACTTTTCAAATGCTTCAAATTTTTCTCTCAAAAAAGTAACCCACTTCATTCATAATCATCAATGATCAGCATGAAATATCTATCACCATGAAAACAGTTAACTCTAGCAAGGCCACACAAATCAGTATGAATAAGATCAAGAACATCATTTGATTTATCTTGTATACTCCTAAAGGAGGTTCTGACCTGTTTACCCATTTGACATTCTTTACATATTAGATTATAGGGCTTCATAATCTTAGGTATATCTCTAATAGCCTTAGTTGAACTGATCTTTACAATGCAATCAAAATTCACATGACACAACCTTTTATACCATAACCAACTCTCATCAATCTGTGTAATCAAACATGTCTTCTCACCGGATTTCAAATGAAATATGTTACCTTTTGTATGTGTACCGGTTGCAATCTCCAAGCCAGGCTGTTAATGATTTTTCATTTTTCATCCTTGAACTGTAATTGAAATCCCTTATCTACCAATTGTCCTACACTCAAAAGATTATGCTTCAAACCTTCAACATAATAAACATTGTTAGTATTGTTCTTACCATCCAATGATATAGTTCCTTTTCCTTTGATCATACATTCCTTGTCATATCCCAATCTAACTAGTCCACCATCAATTTCTTGCAAAGATAGAAACTTCCCTTTATCTCCAGTCATATGATGTGAACAACCACTGTTAATTACCCATTCATCTTTATCCTCAATTTTAGCAGCAAGTGATTTCTCCTCAGGTATATTCTCTTCCAGTGCCAGATCATCTTCCTTGATAGCTAAGAATACCCATTCGTTCCCATTGTCAGATCCACTAGAAGAGTCTTCTATCGGTTCATCATTTGAATCAATGCCTTCCTCATCCGCTATGTAGCATGATTTGTCTCTGTTTTTCTTGAATCTATACTTGTTCTGATATCTAGGGTTAGGCTTAAATGATCTTTTAACTCTTACTTCAAATATTGAATTCCTTTCAGGACATCTAGATGCAAAATGACAAATCTTATTACATGCAAAACATTTAAAGGTGCTTTTCCTTCATACTTACTTCCTATCGGTCCTTTCGGTACTCTTCTAGCAAATAGTGCTTCAAGTTGCTCAAACTCATCATCTTCTCTCTTCATATCTTCTAATTATTTTTCTTATAAATCTCTCCAGTATTGCTTACCAGTTGTAGATGTAGATGCATGAAAAGCAGGGTCAGTTTTCACAACTCCAGAAGGTCCAAATTCCTCAAGCTCAAAAGAAGATAGTTTCCCAACCAAATTATCTCTGTTGACAGATGTATTAGCCATTGTTCTCAACTCATTAATAGCAATAGCCTTCATTTTGTAAGATGGTGGTAAGGCTTTCAGGACTTTAGAAACAATTTCATCTTCACTCAAAGTTCCACCACAATAATGAATTCCCATAACAATCTCATTTACCCTTTCCATGAATGCAGTAATCCTTTCATCTTCTTCCATCTTCAGGTTTTCATATCTCACCCGGTAACCATCAAGTTTAGAAATCTTTATTATAAGGTCACCTTCATTAAGAGTTTGCAATTTATGCCATATAGCCTTTCTAGATGATTTGTCAGTTAATCCCATTATTTTCTAATCAAAAAGTGCACACAAGAGGGCTTCTCTTGTTCTACAATCATTCTCAAGATCCTTGTCCAGGTTTTCCAGAGGAGGATTGTCAGATCCCAGATTATAGGGTGTGACACCATTTTGTGTGATCTCCCAAATCTCCTTGCCAAGACATCTTAGATGAGTCTCCATCCAAATCTTCCATACTATATAGTTTATTCCTTCAAGCCTCGGTATATCCCTTCGAAAGATAGCTCCAAAAGAACTAGATGAACTTGAACTATTAGTCGCCATAGAATCTTCCTTAAGCAGTTAAGTTTTCTGCAGAAAGGACCAAAGCTCTCATACCAATTGTTAGAAAGTTCAGATAACCGAAAGACAACTCAGAAGGGGGGGTGAATTAGTTATCACAGATTACCGAAAGCATTAGCAATTTAAAACAACAATACCAAAACCCAAAACAATAATACCGAAATAGCAGTTAATCCAATTAAGCATAAACAATAATCACATAATAAAATCCATCCACACAACACCAAGATTTGTACGTGGAAAACCTAGTAAAGGGAAAAACCATGGTGGGAAGCCTACCCAGACTACAATCCGGAGAAGTGTTGAACTGCAAAAGATAGCATCTCCTATGCCTGAGTACAGTTCCATTTAAGCTCAATACCGGAGGACTAAATCCTCTTACACAAACCCAATTCGATCTCCAATGATCAAACAACTCCTCTGCCTGAATGATATTACATTATTCACACATTACATTCCTTGACCATGACCTCTTACAATAACCATGATGATCTACAATGAGATCTTACATCTTATTTATACAAACCCTCGACCATAAATAGTCAGGTCATCCATCAGACAATAAACCAATTAAATAATTACAAACCATATTGGCCTTAGACCAAAACAAATAATATCCAACACATAAGACATCCTGGAAATACAATAATAGGTCCTGTCCACACGTTACATCAATGTCAGTCCATAACCTAGATCAACCGGGACCAAGTATAGGTCCACACACTTCAACAATGATCTCCAAATGTCAATTCTTGAGCACGGTCACCAACAACATCCTGAAACTCTATCAGAAGCTGCACCAACACCAATTATGTAATGCATCAAAGATCTCCACCAAAAGCTCTGACGGTGAAACCCTCGCCAGAACCAGAAACCAATCTTGATAGAAAGTAGGATAGCATCCAATCACTAGACCAAAATCAACTAACCAAATATGAGTATAAGAATTATGAACAAGTCAATTCCATCGCCAGATTATACTGGAGTCAACTGGATCATGCCAGATCCAAGTTAACCAAAAACTACTCAACCTACTGGGACTAGAAAGGTGTCGGTAAAGCATTCAAACAGCTAGTGTCGACATCAATGCAACACATAATCAATTCCACCAAATGGTGAATAATTATAACATTCATTTTCAAGCATGTGTGTGTGTTAGGGTTTTGTCATGCTACATGCCATTTCATACATCATTTATGAATACATTCAAGAAGAAAAGCAACAATCATCAATCTATTGCAGATCTACAAGGTATACATCTCCATTATTTACATTTAAGCATTTGCAATTACTTTCTTTCAAGGTTTAATCCTAAACTAGGTTTTGACTGAGGCAAACCCCTATCCACAACCCTGTTCCCCTTCTTTTCTGTGTGTAGGTTATCGGTGCACAACTATAATTGCAGGTTTGGACTTCATTTGCAGAGACGGAAAATCCCTTTTTGGCGGGCAGATTTTTCGGAGGACCACATACACTTTCAACTTGGTCCTGACAACTTTTCTCCAAATTTGCAGGGAAGATCCTTATCCATCTAAATATCTCAGATCCGAAGTTACAGTGCGATCCTAAAGCAGTAGCTCTTTATTTCATCCATTTTTGTCTCCTTTTCTATATAGTCAACAAGTCTGCGTATCTATTT
This sequence comes from Cryptomeria japonica, assembly GCF_030272615.1. NCBI lineage: Eukaryota > Viridiplantae > Streptophyta > Pinopsida > Cupressales > Cupressaceae > Cryptomeria > Cryptomeria japonica. Next base: position 74,004,134 of record NC_081409.1, read on the forward strand.
ACAAAAGAGGGTGAATCACATTCTAACCCTTGCAATTCACTTGGTATTCATATCCTTACTCTTGGATTTGGATGCAATGGATTCAAGCCCCTCTTTTGAATGTAAAGTATTTCCCAAGTGAAAATCCTCCTAGTGGTTTCCTTTCTCTCTCCTAGGTGTGGAACCACTAGGATCCAATTTTCCACTTTACATGAGATTATTGAATGTTCTATGTTTCTTGTTGCCTATGTGAGGCTGTGATAATAACATATGTTATTCATTTCTTGAAGATTATCATTTGATTAATAACCTTGGTTATCTTGTTATGATGCATTGAGAGCCCTTGTTGTGTGTTGTGTATGTTGTCATCATAAGGTCTAGGAGCATGCTAGGGGGAGTGGGCTTCCAAGTGAGTGAGTGGGGTCATGAGGATTGGACAGTCAGGTTACCAGGGTCTAGATCATCAGGATAGCTCATTGGGAGTTTATTGTATAATCAAGTGATAACTTAATAAATTAATCCTAGGTGGGATGGGTAGTAGTAAATCAATTTAATAAGATAAAAAATGGATGTGTTGTGCCCCTACTTTTCCCCTGGATGGTTAGTATGGAACCAAGAAGGGTTTGGGAAGACCTTGGTGATCTAGGTAAACCAAACTCCCTTGATATCCTCAAAGGTTGAGACAATTTTGTATGAGTATTGCGTATGTTGGGACAAGTTACCAAGTTCCCACTGTTGTTTTATGGTGATGGCGTGCAATGACATTCCTTCCGTACATGTGGGTCCTAGAACATTAAGTCTTGATTTGTTGAGAAGCCTCTCGAGGTCTTATGTCTTATGTCTTGTGCTTGATTTAAGCCTTGTGATGTGGTTTTATGTCTTCTTTCATTGGGATGTTCTTTCCTCTCGCTGGATGTTCGAATGCATGGATGTAAATTCTTATCCTTTCAGCATGTTCTTGGATTCTTGGAGCAGATTTAATATATCTTGTGATTAGTAGACATCATTGTAATGATATGTAATTTGAAGGATGGAAATTGTAGATAGAGACTATGGATCTTGTAGTTGTGACCTTGATAGTTACATTATGTATCTTTGATATTCATTATTCATATAATTAGAGGTTGAGATTCATGGATAAATAAAAGATGCTATTTGGATTAGAAATATGGGCATTTTATGTTATTGAATTTGAGATTTATTCTTAGACTTGTGTGAAATCTTCTATTAGAAAATGGGAAAATGATTATACTTTGGTATTGATGTTTGGAAATGTATTGATAATAGATGGTTAGGGATAAGTGAATGGGAACATTTGGATTCGGTGTTCTGAAAAAAATCTATAGCATAGAAGTAAATTGGATTGTAATTGTATATGCATGATGGCTGGATAAATATATGTTTTATATGATCTTATGAGAAATGATTATTGAGGCTAAATTTTAACTCCAAAGAAGTATCTTGAAACTTATTAGTCGATCATAAAGTATAAAAGGAAGCTACATGAAACTAGTTAGCTTCAACCAATGAAGTAACATGAAATAAACAAAATAAACAAGATTATACCTTCCATGATTTACACCTCATTGTGTCCTAACTCCACTGTTCTTGGTTGCAGATGATTTTTCTCTCAGACAAGCACTAGTAGCTTCTAAGATGGCATATGAATAATGGACTAATAGTTAACTGATACTATGATATGCAAATGATATTAAGCTAACATGCTATGAAAATGATTTATGCTCAAAACTCTAAAAATGCTATTTGCTTAAAACTCAAACTCACAGATGCAAGATAAAGACTCCTAGAATGACTGTAAGATTAGATATTAGACCATTAGTTTCAAAAATGGCTTAGGAGACCTCTATTTATAGCTTTTTGAGTGCATAAGCTTAGGTGGTAGAGATCAACGGTCATGATCAAATCTTGCAATTTTGAATAGTTATGAGAAAGAGGTTGAGATGTGAGAGAGAAAGGTGGAAGATGTTCCTCCTACTCCTACAAGATGGAGGAAAATGTGGAAAGAGAAGGCAAGTGTCATTCATCTCACCTTGACTGAGGATGAATATTGAGATAATATAGGATAGTTGGAGAAGATTTAGGGATAAGAGGACAAGTGGACTCAACTTCCTCCAAAGGTGTAGGAAGGTTGGAGAGAATATAGGGAGGTTGAGGAATGTGTTTACATACATATTATTTGGAGAATGAAATGAATGTTGAAGATAATGATATATTAATATAAAAAATATTAATATATTTAGCCACATGATCAATGCATTGGCAATGAAGAAGTGATGTGGAGATGAGGGTGAGTTGGAAAAAGGAGATTAAATAATTAAGAAGACTATAGGATAGTGGATAGAAGAATAATCATTAAATATTATATATTTAATTGATTAGAAGAAAGGCTAAATGAATTAATTAATAAAATGTTTTAATTAATTAATAGAAGAATGAATTAAATAAATTAATCTTTTCAAATTAACTATTTAATAGAAGAACTAACAAAATATTTTTGGCGATGGGAGGAGAGGAGCGGGGAGTGGGAAATTCAAATTTCAAACCTGGGATTGGCAGATTTCATGGGGATGGTAGTCTTTCTGCGGGTGCAGCTGGTAATCAGGCTGGTTTCCAGGCCTCTCAGGGTATTGAAGAGGACAAGGCGACAGTCAAATCGGTGGAAGACAAAGATTCCAAAAACAGGGATCCACATGATAGAGGTAAGGAAAAAAAATGGTCTGCGCTTTTTGGAGTGTGGCCACTGGTGAAATCTAGGCTTCCAGAAGTTAAAAATATATCTGATCTTGCGACAAGGGTTGATGCTATATCTGTTCCGAATAAGCTGGTTGATCTCATTGTGTCTGGTTTAGCTATGACCTTAGTTGGAAAGTTTGCTGGTTTTAGACCTAACATTGATGTTGTCAAGAATTTTATAAGGAGGAAATGGGTTCTCAAAGGTCAAGTGGATGTGGCGGCTTTACCTAGGGGTTTTTTTTCCTTTGCTTTTAATAACAAAGAAGATATGAATAAAGCTCTATGTGAAGGGCCATGGATGTTCAACAAGTCAACCTTGGCCTTACAGAAATGGGCTCCTAACCTTTCTCTTGATGAGTCCTTTTTTGTGTCGGCGCCTGGTGGACGTTCCTCCCTAGCCTTCCGCCGGAGTTCTGGAATGAGGAGGTCTTTAAAGGGATAGCGGGTTCATTTGGGGAACTTCTCTCGATCGACCCGATGACTGTAGCTAAATCAAGGTTGGTTTTTGCTTGTATCCATGTTAATGTTAATGAAATGACTGATATGCCTCAATCTATTAAGATTCTATCTAAATTGGGGAAATGGAACCAAGTGATTGAATATGAATCTCTCCCGTTTGCTTGTTTTCATTGTAAAAATTTGGGTCATTGGGTGAAATCTTGCCTGCTCAAGAAGAGTAAGATTGGTAAGAGTGATAGTAGTTCGAAGCAGAAATGGCAAACGAAAGCGAAGAGAGAAGATCCAACTGTAGAGTGTGCTCCCGATAAGGAAGTGATTGAGTTGGAAAATGAGGAAAAGAAGGATATGAATAGTAATAATGAAAAATCCGTTTGTTCCTGTTCTAACAATCAAATAGAGAGCAACAAGGAGGAAGAACAAGGGATAGATGTAAATGCTCAAAAATTTGAATCAGAGGACTAGAAGGGAGGGCCTATTATCCAGGATAAAGCTGATGAGAGCTACAATGATGATGCTTCTGCTTCATCTAATACTAAAGAAAATGGGGGAGACTTTAATGAAGCGCAGGACTATAACATTTCGAATTTTAACCAATGGAGGTATTTCAACTACAAAATGGAAGTCCTAAGCTGATCCAATGCAAAACTCCACCTAAAAGTTTGGAAACGGTGGCTCTTGAGGGAAATCTTAGGATTCTCAGTACTAAAGAAGGCAAATCAAATAATGGAGGACCCAATGGAGGTATTTCAACTACAAGCAAGAATAAGAAAGTGGCGGATGTTGGAAGTCACAACAAAAAGAAGGGGAGACCTTCCCTAAAAAATCAAAGCGAACATGAAAGTTGGAAGAACCATGCTGATGGAACACAGAGCTCCATCGAGTCAACCTTATCCCCCGTTAAAGTATGAAGATAATTTCATGGAATATAAGAAGGCTGAATGCCCTCCATAAGCAATATGTGTTACGTAATATTATAAGAGATCATAAACCAAATGTTGTCCTTGTTTAGGAAACTAAGATGTGGAAAGATAAAGTGGAAAGGATTAGAATATTTAAAAATAATGGAGTTATTGGAACCAGTTCGGAGGGTGCCTCTGGAGGAACAACGATTTTTTGGAACCAAAATACCATTATAGGGAAGGAAATCATTTCAGAAGTCAATAGGACCTCAGTTCTGCTTGAGCATATTAAGAATAACTTTGTCTGGGTTATCACTAATATCTATGCGCCTAATTCTAAAGCTGGTAGATCTAAATATTGGAGGAGCCTTGTTGAAGATAGACTAAATTTTGCTGCTAAAAGCTGGTTAATTATGGGAGATTTCAATACACCTCCTTAAAGAGGATGAAAAGATGGGAGGCCTCCCTTTGCAACTAGAGGGAAGATAAGATCTTATGGATTTTATCAATGATCAAGCTCTTATGGATGTGTATCTCCAAGGGATTAATTATACTTGGACCAATCATAGAACTAGTTCTGTTCTTATTCAAGTAAGGTTGGATAGATCCCCAATTTCTCCTGAATGGCTTTCTAAGTATAGTTTCTCTTTGGCGTCTATTATTAAGATAGGATCTGATCATTACCCTATCTCTTTTACTGCTGATTCTTTTTCTGCAAAGAGAAATTTCCCTTTTAGATTTGAAAAAGTGTGGTTATCTCACTCGTCTTTGGAAGTCTGTGTTGTTGATTGGTGGAATTCTGAGATTGAGGGAACAACTTTATTCAAAATAGCCAAAAAGCTTAACATTATAAAGGCCAAAATCAAAATATGGAACAAAGAGATATTTGGTGATATCTTTAAAAGCAAAGCCCAAATTAAGATTGACATTAAGGAAGTCCAAGATAAAATTCAAGAGGAGGGGCTTTCAGAGGACTTGAGATGTATTAAAAATGGGTTGTTGTCTAAATACCATACAATTATTTCTAATGAAGAGAATTTTTGGAGACAAAGATCAAGAGCCTTGTATTTGAAGGAAGATGATAAAAACACTCAGTTTTTCCACTTGACAGCTCTAAAGCATAAGGGCGGTTAACAAAATTTCCAGGTTATCTTGTAATAGGGGGATTTTATCGGATGAAAATGATATAAGAAAGGAAGCTTTGGATTTTTTTAGAAATCTTTTGGGAGGGGTGGACAATCTGGATTTTAGAAATCAAGACCTTCTTGTACAAGCTATCCCTCCCATTTTAAATGAGGATGACAACAAAAATCTCTCTCGGATACCTTCTAATCAGGAAATCAAAAAGGCAGTGTTTTCCTTTCAGGGAGATAAGTCTCTTGCTCCAGATGGATTTCCAATGTTCTTTTTCCAAATCTTCTGGCATATTGTGGAGACAGATATCTATAATGGAGTCAAATAATTCTTCGGGTTCAAGGAGACTTTTAAAAGAATTGAATGCGACCTTCATCGTTCTTATTCCGAAGGTTTCTGGAGCTGACTCTCTTAATAAGTTCATACCTATTAGTCTTTATAACTCTATTTACAAGATTATTTCTAGGGTTCTTACCTCTAGAATGCTGGATATTCTTCCTAGGATTATTTCTGTAGTCACATAAATCTGTCCACTTAATTAAATGAATACTTAGTATTTATTTGATTATTTAACCATCAATTAATAATTAATTAAATTAATATTTAATTAATTCATCTTAACCCTCTTCTCCTATTAATTAAATAAATTATTCAATTTATTTGATTTAATTCACTTAACCAAATTTAGACCATTAATTAAATAAATAAATCATATTTATTTAATTAAATCTTCTCTCACATTTAAATAAATTAATATTTATTTAAATTCCCCCAAAATCCCACCTCTCACATTTAAATAAATTAACATTTATTTAAATCACCTTTATCCTCCACTCACTTGTATTTTCCTACAAATGCAAGTTGCACAATTATTTTAAATAAATAATTTATTTAAATCACCTTTATCCTCCACCCACTTGCATTTTCCTACAAAAGCAAGTTGCACAACTATTTTAAATAAATTATTTATTTAAAATCCTATTTATCCTCATCCACTTGAAACCTTTAATGGTTTCCCTTAAAGTATTCAAACTTGATGGCTTTAAAGTCTTCAAACTTGATGGCTTCCTTCTATAGTCTTCTTAAGACTTTAATGGTTTTCCTTAAAGTCTTCAAGCCTTTAATGGTTTCCCTCAAAGTCTTCAAGCATTTTAATGCTTTATCTTCATTTTTCTCATTTAAATAGATTAATATTTATTTGAATATTTATCCAAATGCAAATTACACCATTTAATTGAAATAAATGATTTTATTTTAATTGAAAATACCAAAATTTCTCCCACTTGCATTTTCCTACAAAATCCACTTGCATGCCTAAACCCCTTCTAGAATTTTCTAATCACTTCTAAATAACCTAACCCCTTCTCTAAACTTTGTCACATTCCTAAGCAAAAGGGAAGTCACTTCTCAAACCCTCAAAGTCTTTGATAACCATTAAAGGCTTTCAACCTTCAACCACTAAATGGCTCAAAGTCTTTGATAACCATTGAAGGATTTTAACCTTCAACCACTTAATCCCCAAAGTCTCCAATAACCATTAATGGTTACCTCAAACTCTCCCACATGGTTAAAACATTTGTTTTGACTCAACCTCTACCCAACCCAAAGGTCTCATCAGGCCATTAATGCTTTGACCATGATTATCTCTTAAACATTTGCACAAAGGTTTATCCTTGGATAAACTCTTAATCCAGTGGGCAATCTTAATTTGGACTTGACCCTTAGCCTCTAGATAACCATGAGGTCTTCTCAGGCCTTTAATGCCTCCAACCTCTTCTCTCAACCCAATCCTATGTTGACACTTGTCACCATTTTATTGGTGCCAATTGTGCACATGGATCCCCAACTTTCAAACTTGGCCCTTGATTAAACCATTCAATCTTAACCCTTCATTTCCCCATTTCTTCTATAAATAGAACCCTTCTCCTCAAGCAAAAAAGAGAAGCATTAGAGTATTGTTGTTATACTGGCATTAGCATAGAGCTTTTTCATAGCATCACTATCTACTCTTGCATAGTATTTGCTTATCATATTCAACCATCTTGAATCTCCATATGGCATCCATGGCTACTGCTAAAAGCTGAGAGCTACACTCATTTGAGACTTGGAGAGGAGAGGAACAAGGGAGGAGCAACTATGAGCATCTTGATTAGCTATTTTATTCTATGTTTATATGCTTTCTATTTCATGCTTAATATCTCTCTTGATATGCCTGTTTAGGATAATCTTTTGTTGCTAACACTAACGTTTGTTTCTTGTGCTCTTGTGTGTGTTGCCATCAAACAGATTTTCTAATCCTTTTTGCAGAGCATCAATTTCAGCTCAGTAGAACAATTTTGTCCCTGGTAGACAGATTCTGGATTCTATTATTTCGGTTCATGAAAATATTCACTCTTTAACTGCTGCAAAAAATCAAGGATTTTTTCTTAAGTTGGATATGTCTAAAGCCTATGATAGAGTGAACTGGCAATTCCTTTTCAAAATTATGAAAGCTTTTGGGTTTGGAGAAAAAGTTATTCAGCTCTGCTCCCAGTTGACTGGAACTTCCTCCTTTGCAGTTATTGTTAATGGATCCCCTTCCAGTTTCTTCAAAAGTTCTAGAGGTCTAAGACAGGGGAATCCCATCTCCCCTATCTTGTTCACCATTTTAGCTGAAAGTTTGGGCAGATTTATTATAAAAAAATGTGGAAGATGGAAAACTCAAAGGCCTTAAACCTTCATCTTCCAACTTAACCTGTACTCATGAACAATTTGTTGATGATTCGATTACTATGGGGGAAGCTACTATTAGGGAAGCAAGAAATATGAAGAATGTTATGGACACCTATGAAACTGCTTCTGACCTAAAAAATTAATTGGGATAAGATCTCTTTGTTCTTCATCAATACCCATGTTGAAACATAAATAAGGATTTAAAGAATCCTTGGATGTAAAATTGTTGAGTTTCCTTCAACCTATTTGGGGCTCCCACTTTGTTTAAAGCCTTCGAATAATTTCTGGATGAAGCTGGTTGATAGATTCAATTCTAAATTGTCTGGTTAGAAAGGAGCTATCCTTAGTCAAGTGGGCAAGGTAATGCTGCTTAAAGCTACTCTTCAAAATTTGCCTATTTATGCCCTTAGCCTGTTTAAAATCCCCAGAAAGTTTGCAAAGGCAATTGAAAGAATTCAAAAGAAATTCCTTTGGTCGGGAGTGGAAGACAAAAATAGAATTCCCCTTGTTGCTTGGAACAAAATTTGTACTCCTAAGGCTTTTGGGGGGTTGGGTTTAAGGAATATTATTTTTATGAATAATGCCTTGTTAGCTAAACAAATTTGGAGAATGAAAGGGGAGGAAAGAGAATGGAATTTAATTTGGAAAAAGAAATATCTTTATATGCAACCATCTGAGGAAGAATTTATGGAAAACTCTTTTTCTGTTGAAGGCTCAACAATTTGAAATGCAGTTCAAACAGCTAAAAGTTGGGCTGCTGTTGGAAGAATGTGGAAATTGGGGAATGGAAGAATTATTAGATTTTAGGAAGACAGATGGCTTTTGGATAAACCTCTGGAGGGTATTCCTATCCTTAAGGAATGGAAAGATTGGCTCAAAAATAGGTATGGTGGCTATGTTAGAGACTGTTGGAGAAACGGGAAGTGGATTATGTTCAGCCAGCAATGTCTAGAATTAAAGTTTCTTGAGATTCTGCTTTCTTCTAAAATCTTTAGGGACAATGAGGAGGATAGTTTGATTTGGAGGGATACTTCAGATGGGAATTACTCTGTGTCTTCGGCGGTGGCTATTCACAACAAAGCTCCGGAAGAAATTCCTTTGTGGGCTGAAGTGTGGATAAAGAAGTTGATTCCCAAAATTAATATCTTCTTTTGGATTTTTATCCAAAACAAGGTGTTGACTCTTGATAACCTCCAAAAGCATGGATTTGTTTTTCCTAACAGGTGTTCTCTTTGTTGCAAGGAACAGGAGTCTGATTGTCACATCCTCTACCAGTGCACTTTCAGTTAGGAAATCTGGAATATTATTTTTAGTACGTGGAAGCTGAGCTGGGTTTTCCCGAACTCTCTGGGGGAGTTCTGGAAGCAATGGTACTATCCTAATTCTAACTCTAAGAATGTTGAGCTGTGGAAAATTACTCTCCCTAATGTGATATGGAATATCTGGAAGGAGCGCAACAACAAGATTTTTAGGGACAAAAGTGCTAACCCTAAAGTTGTAGTGGATAAAATCTATAGAGAGATATTTGAATGTTTAAATGGAACTGATCATGGTTCAGCTGCTAAAGAGGACTTTAATGACAGATGGAATCTCTCTAATATCAAATCTAGTAAGGATAAGGGTAGGGATGGTCTTGTTTGGTGCTTTCCGTCTCAAGGATAGATTAAGACCAACTTTGATGGGGCATCTAAGGGGAACCCAGATAAAGCTGGTTATGGGGGCATTGTCAGGAATTTTGCTGGAAGTTGCTGGCCCTCTAGGTAATCAAACTAGTCATTATGTTGAAGCCTCTGTAGCTTTGAATACTTTGATTATTGCAAAAAATCTAAATCATGATAACTTATGGCCGGAGGGAGATTCTCTAAACATTATTAAGTGCCTGAAGGGAGAAACTAAGCCATCTTGGTCTATAGAAAATAAAATTTTTAAAGCTAGAGAAATTATAGCTACCTTTAAACTTATTATAATTGAACATGCCTTTAGGGAAAAAAAATTGGTTGCAGATGGTCTAGCAAACCTAGGCGTAATTTTTGAAGCTCAAAGTATTTGGTATGGGGAAGACAATATTAATTCTAATATTAAAGATCTTTAAAGAAAGGACAGATTTATGGGGAAAGATGGATCACACAATTAATCATCAAAGTTTTAATGAGTAATCTTCACATTTATAGAAAGGTAATGATGATTCGTCAGAATGACAGAATCATAATCAAAGCTATTAATCTTCCGCACACTTTATGGGTTAGCATTTTCAAAATTTTGAGAGTCATTTGGAAGGAAGCTTCGAAATTGCAGAAGAACAAACTTGGTATAACAAATTCAAAAATTGGGGGGGGGGATCTAAGGAGAGACGAACCAGATAACATTTTCAGATGGAAGGAAATGCCAAAGGTATGGACTAAGCTCGAAAAAGGGTTCATGATGAATTTCATGGAGAAGCTGGTTGATTATGACAAAGGCAGAGTCAACCTAGCAGTCATGAAAATCACTGAAAAACTGGATTAACGGGTCTTTCAAAATTCATGGTGTGAGGTTTAAGCCGGATGCAGAACTCATAGCGACAGTAACAGGTATGTACCACTCAGGTCTAAATTTTTTTAGAGACTTGAAAGTTTCTAATAATGCGGTTAAGATTTTTCCGCGCAAAGATAAGGATAGGGCAAAAATTGGTAAAGCTACGGGGGGGGAGGGGGGGTACTATGATGCTTCCAACATTAAGAAAATCTGGGGCTATGTGTTGAATGCTATTATGGAATACATTACCGTAGAGGGTCATTTTACTAGGGTCCACACATACCATTTTGTGTTGTTAAATCATTTCAGGCATGAGAAGAGGATTTCCTTGCCCTACTACCTTTTCAGGTCTTTGTCGAGGTCCAGGAAAATAAGAGATTATCTGTGTTTCCAGGGAAAGGCAAGAGGAAGATGGAGGAAGGTGGGCCTAGCAAGGAAGAGACGAATCAGAGCAAAAAGAGCAAAAAAGCTACAGGGTTGAAAATTCAAGAGGACAAGGATAATCGAAAGGAAACAGAGATTGACTCAGAGGATATCGGAAAAGATGGTAGTGAGATGGAAACAGATGAGTCTGGAGGAGAGGAAAGCTGGAAAGAAGAGGAAGTGGGGGAAGAGGAAGGAGGAGCTGAGGACGTTTCCGATCAAGATAGTCCTACCCACAGTGTTAGTTTAGGCACTGTCAATAGCCAGCCAATGGAGGAGTAGGAAAATAAGATTAATGAGGAAAAATAAATGGATTTTGAGAAGGAAAAGAAAAAGGAAATTGAGCAGGAGATGGACAAGGAGAATTCGAGCAAGGATAAGGATTATGCTGGAGAAGGGTTAATTCTGGATAACCTCAAAAATCTATCTGAGGCTAGAATGGGTTTTGACAGGTGGGCTTATGAAGGAATTAAGAATCTGGAAAAAAATGGGAAGCAGTGGGAAGAGAAAAGGAAGAAAAATGATAGGGACTAGGAGCAATGGAAGAAGGATATGGAGGAAAAAGCAAAAAAGTTGGAAGCTCAAATTGGTAACATGGAGGAAGGAAAAACTGCTATGAAAAACCTATTGGTAATGATTCCGGATATCCTTACCTCTGTTACTAAGAACTTAGAGGAAATCTCTAAGGTCCTTGAGGGCTCAAGCATTCCCAAACCTACCTATTGTGGACCTTGAAATTGATGAGGATACTATTGAGACAGGGGTTGTGGAAAGTGCACCTGGTCGCGCAACAAAGAGAACAAGGGTGAGCATGAAGAAAGCTGTTGTGGCCTCTGCTAAGGAAATCCCTAATCTTAGGGATAATATTAAAGAATTGCATGGGATTAGCGAAAGTCTGCCTAATGCCCTAAAAAACATTAAGTAGTTTGTTTTCTATCTTCTGTTTGTTTTGGCTAGATGTTGCTGGTTTTGTGGGGCTTTTTTGCTAGATATTGCTCGTTTCTTTGCTGGTTTTTTAGCTGTTTGTTTCTTCTTGCTTCTTAATGCTCTAATTTCTTAAGGATCTTTTGTAAAGGGTTTCGAGGTCCCTTCAAAACCTGCTTTTACCATAATCAATAACTATTTAATAGAAGAATAGTTATTAAATAAATATAAAATATTTATTTAATTGTTCATAGCCAATTTTATGTGTATACAATGATCACTAGGAATATTGTAGGAAAAAATACTCTTGAAGATTTGTTTGCATTCTAGATGATTGTTATTCTTGTAATTAGAGTGGTGATTCTTTGTTGGTATATACTATGTTATTTCTATCATGAGTAATGGTGATGTGAGATATGTGTTAGTTTTGTATGATTTTACTTTTAGGAAATGGATCAAGTTGATTGTATACACCTTATGTAAATATGATGGCTTGGGATAATGGTTACTTTTCTATGATTTATTTGTGATAAATTTTAAGTTAGTATAGGAAAAGATGTTGTAGGATTTTGTGAGGCCTCACCTCGACTCAGTTTGACATTCAGTGGATTTTATATTTTAGACTATTATGGATACTTTATTTTGATGCATTTTGAGACTTAGAACTTATATGATTTCAGGATATTGGATAACATTGCTATGATTTGATGATTTACTTACATGCTTTATGGGATAGAACACTACATGATTATTAGATAGGATGATAATTGCAATGATAGATGTCGTTATTGAATTTGCAGGACTTTACTCTGAATATAGAACTATGATGTATGTTTAGTTTATGTGAATTGGGATGAAATTGCTTATGTGAAATTTGCTTGATAAAAGATGTATTCAATCTGTGCGGATGGAAATTGTATGCAAGTGATGATGTGCATTGTTATATTATTGAATTATATTATATTTGGATATTTGGAAGTACTAATGTGTAAATTGAGATGCGCAGGAAATTTACCATGTGACCATGGAAAATTACGGAGAATCAAACCTAGACTTATGTATGTTCGTAAGCCAGGGTTTGTCTATTTGGAGAGACAACACCCCGTTTGTGTTGTATTTTATTCGTATCAGTATATGCTGCATGAGTGTTATGTGTTATTTAAATTTATTGTGTAAAAAAAAAAACCTCAAGAGACAATTTCATGTTCATTTTTGTAAAAGTATTTTATTAGTGTCACTTGGCACATTTGTGGATTTAAATTTAAATATTTTATTTTGTCTCTTGCTGGGAGAGTGTTAATTATAATTAATTATTAAATAAAATAATGTGTTGTCAAAAAGATATTTTGAGAATTTAATATTTGGAGTGGTCAACTTATGTTCGACCCGAAAATAAACTTCAGAGGGGTTTAAAATGGGTTAAATGAACACCTAGGGGTAGTTTAATAGGGTTTCCTAATGCCCATAAGGTATACCTAGGGGTTAGGGGTAATTTTAGGCAAGTTTCTACTTTATAATGATCTTTTTAACGCTTTAAAAATTGGTTTTTTTGAGTTGAGCGAAAATTGAAGATTGAAGTGAAATCAAATCAAGATTTTTCCTTTTGGGAAGGAGAATCTTTTTGCATTTTTGCTTTCTTTCTTCTTTTTTTTTTTTTTTTTGAATCCTTGAGAACTCAGTGAGTGAGCTTCTTAAGGAAGATTTTTGGGAATAGCAGGGTAATCACCCACTCTCCATTTTTGGAGACAGAAGAAAATTTGGAAGAAAAATAATGTTATGGGATAAAGAAATTGATTAAGGAAAAAAAAAGAATTGTGGATTGGGCAGCTCTTCTTCAGATATCATCATAACCTTTGGGCAGATTAAGGTTGGTTTTCAATATTTACTTTTAATGTTTTTTTTTTTTCTTGTTTATTTCTGAAAGTTGTTGAATGAGAAAATCTGTATTCTTGAAAATGGATGTTTGAAAATCTTTTGGTGTCTTGTTTTATGAATGAATGTGTTTTGGGAGTTTTCTCAAGATCTCTTACTCTTGGGGGAGAAGAGGATCTTGAGGGTGGTAGCAGTGACAGCCCTCGAGTGAGAGACTCTCTTTTGAGAGCGATCACAAGGGATCTTTGTGTGACCCTTGCTGCATGGCCTGTTTGTGCAATGGGGGTCATAAGGAGGGTTATAAGGCTAGAATGCCTTTGGGGGGCATAAGGATTATGGGGTTGAGATTCTTGATATTTTATTTGTGCCATGAGGTGGCTTCTTGTTATTACATACTTGCAGATTCTCCTCAGGGTATTTGGTCCACTACCACCCTTTGAAAAATAATCACCACCAGAGTGTGGTGCTGTGAAAGCCAGGTTGGGAAAGTGTCTGGATTATTTGTATGCTTGTGTTTCTATGTGTTTGCCTGTTTGTTACCCGTCTAGGAATTGGTTCTCCGAGCTCGGGGGTGGCTACCAGTTAGCCTAGGCTGGGAGGTGAGCACTCCGTGGTCAATTTTGTGTTTTCTATTATGCAGGAAATTCAGAGGAAAGATGATAGGATTCATGAAAGATATTCAGAAGATTGTATTTGAAGATATTTGAATTCAGTTGCAGATGTTTGTTTAAAGTTGTTGTAAATAAATGCCTCATTCAAGAGAAAGGAGAAGCAAGTTGTAAATTTGTAATAGTAGACTTGAAGTCTTATTGTTGTGACTGTTCAGAGAAAACATTTTGTAAATTTGGTAGAATATCTTAGAGATGTTTTAAAAAAAAAGAAAAGCTTGTTATTTCTACTTCTGGTTTATTTGAAAAAAGAAAAGTTAAAAATGTGTTGCATGCAAGCTTCTTGTATTATGGAAGAAATAAAAGGTCTGTTTTCATTTAGATTTTACCTGTATTTTAAATCGGACAATTTAGAGGTTTATTTAAGCTAAAAGCTTTTAAGTATTTTGAATGGAAAAAAAAAAAGTTGTTTTATGTGAATATTTTATTTAAAAATATATATATATTAATGGATTTCTTATTTCCAGAAAAAGTATAATGTATCTTTGTAAAATACTTTAAAATGTATTTTTGTTAACATTGATTTAAAAGCTTGTTTTATATATATATATATATATATATATATATATATATATATATATATATATATATATATATATATATATATATATATATATATATATATATATATATTTGATTAAACTTAATGTTATCTTTCCCTTTATTATATTAGCTTAAAATTTTACATGTAAAAATTCTCTTTCAAAAAAAAAATATATATATAAATTTTATTTGGAATTTAGATTTATCTTTTTATCTATGCTTATTAAGTTATGTAAATACCACATATATATATAAATATATATATTTATATATATATATATATATAAATATATATATATATATATATATATATATATTTTTAAATGTTATAGTTTTTAAAAAAAAAAATTTTAAAAAAAATTTAAGTTTTGGGTCCCCGCGGACTCCACTGTGTGTACGCACAGTGGACGACCGCGCGGCGCCCACTGTGTGCACACACAGTGGAGCCGCTTGCGGCTCCCACTGTGTGGGCACATAGTGGACGGCCACGGCCGCCACTGTGTGGCCACACAGTGGTGCCGCCAGCGGCGCCCACTGTGTGGGCACACAGTGGTGCCGCGGCGCCCACTGTGCGCTCACACAGTGGCGCGCGCGCGGCCCAAACCTGCCTTGTTCCTCCCGTAACCTGCAAAGAAATTTTCATGGCCGCCCGTAGGGTTTTCGGCCCAGCAAGGAACTTTACCTGTTAAAAAAAAAAGGGTTAAACCCTAGCCCGAAAGGGGCTAGGGCAGTTTAGCATTTTGAAATTAAAAAAAATAAATATGTTATTTGGTTTAGAAAATGTTTTATATAAGAAATTAGAACCCTAATTAGGGTTGGGGAAAAAACATGGTTTTATAATTTGGTAATTATATTGGTTTTCAAATTTAGAATTAAAATATTAATATATAAGTAAAATATATATATAAATATATATGTTTCCATATATATATATATATGGGAATATATATATATGTATATATATGTTTTTTTTGAGTTTTTTTTGAAATAAGAAATTAAATTATAAATATACAAAATATATGCATAATCAATATGTATATATGTACATTTTATATGTAATCAATATTGATTTGGGGTATATTATAAAGAGAAAATTAATTAAATTTGCTAAGACTATGTAGTCATAATGGAGGATAAATTAAAATATCTCTCCTAATACTTTTAGTTTGATTAATTTAATAAAGCTATTAACTAAATATCTCTTGGAGATAGAATCTAAACCAGTAGGTTTTCCGCAATTAAAATATAACAAATTATCGAAGCTTAGTTCGTTTCGGAATTAGCCAAAATTTAATAATGAAATTTTCTTTAACGCTTGTCGCAAGAGTGTACTTGTTAATTAAATTAGTACCTTTTAAAAAAAAAATTGTTCTGTTTTTGCCCTAAATTTTGGGCATGACAGATTTTATGATGTTGTTGCTTTCTTAATGTATAGTGATGACATTGAGATACCCTAAGGACGGATGATCTATGTGGTGTTGATATTTCCGCTTGCGCACTTATGTTCTTGTGATCATGTATGAGTATATTATGTGCATGTTTAGAAGATGTATGTAACATTTGAGATCATGACTAGATGATATTCTGGTTATTTGAGTCATATGTGTTGCATTAGTTATCTTTGAGAAAAAAATTTGTATCTCTATTTGTATGTTAGATGGTTATATTTCTCTAGAGTATTTTGGCGGGCATTACATCTGGTATTAGAGCCCATGTTACAAACACTAGGATTTGTGGTTAAGGGTGTTGTTCTTAGTCTTGCATATGTTCTCTTTAACGTAAGTTCTTCTTTGAGATTTATGTTTGGATAAGGACATTGGAACCTTGGAGATTTTAAATGTTTAAGTTTTGTGTTGTCTCCCTAATCCTTACTAGGAATCATAATTGTGTGTAACATGTGTATTCATTCTTTATGCTTGATTTTTGGATGTGATCAATATGATTCTATGTGGCTTTGCTTTGTCTTGTAATTTCTAGTACTTACCTGAATTTTACTGGTTGTTTTCACTATATAAATGATTATATTATAAAGTGAGAGAAAATTGTGTGTATTCCCTTAATTGATGCTATAATTATAGGATTAACTTGTTACATTGGACTAATACATTGATTTCCTTATGAATAGTAAGATGAAGTATTTGTATTATGCATATAAGAGTGATTTAGTGTAGATCATGATATGAAATCAAAGAACTTGTATGGGGGGCATTTATATATAAGTAAATAGTAGCTTAACAATGCCCTTTTCTTTCCTTTACCCTCCTATGTAAAATGTAAGAAGTTAACTTGTGATGTAGGGGTACCAAGTAGAACTATTGGATGTTTATATATGTGTATAATCTTGCATGTAAGAAAAGATACTTAAATAAATAATATCTTTTAAGGTTTTCTATCTACATTTATAATGTTAGGAGATCACGTGGAAGATTGAATTTGCCTATCTTAGAGAATGATGTAAATAGATGCATTGTACAATAAATATGGTATGTCTAAAAAATTCAAATTGTCCACATATAATTTTGTGTGCATATATTGATTGTCTAGCAATGTTCTTCCTCCTTCTTCTCTCTACTTGGGTAAAAGACTCGTAGAGCTTAGGGGTTTACTGATATTGAGTAGAAGCATTGAATACTCATTGATGAAATATGGTTTTGCATACATTAAAGAAAAGTTTGATGGAATAAATATGCATTGAAGATCAAGATTTATGCATTGCATCCATGATTTTAGTTAAAAGGAAGAATTAGATAGATAGAATATCTCTTGCATACATAATGTAGAAAGTTTTATGAATTAATAGGTTAAAGGATCATGTTATATGTGTTGAATGGAGTAAAATTGGTGCATTGCATGTATAGTATAAAAAATTTAAAATTATGCCATTGTGTCTTTATTTGGCTTGGTAAGATAAAAGCCTTAGCTTTGTAAAGGAGTTGTGTGGTTTGATGGAATGTTTTGCTTGATCAAAAGGATAGATTAAGAAAAGACGTTATTTCCTTACCCCACTCAAATTTTGAAGAAGTTCTTGCTCAATGAATTCTAGTGGAATGGATTGATAATTTGAATTGTATGAGGTTGTAATGTGTTCCTAAACGACAATTTTCCTTGAATTGCTCAAAGTATTTAGTTTATGAATGATTATAATTAAGGGATGATAGGAGATGAGTTTGAAAATAATAATGTATGTATGTATTTGAATTTATGTGACATTAAATGTAAATGGAAATAAAGTGGTTGCAAGTAAGACTATGATATCTAGTTTTCTATTTAATGTAGATAAACGAACTAGCTAATGGTATGTTAGGAAATGTTCATTGGTGATAGGAGTAGGTGAGATTCAAATATGATATTAAATGTGCTTAGCAATTAATCAATGAGATATATTTCTTATAAGTAATTTCCTTGTGTAAATATATGATTGACTAAATTGCTAATGACATCATGTAGGATATTTTAATCATCTGTATGCTATTTATTGTGCATTGAGAGAAATGGTGTATGTTATAGTATATCATCAAGTGATTAATTGAGGTTCTGATATCTCATTCAATTATAACTTGGTAAATGTGGTCATATTAGAGATAGGATATCTTGAATATTGGTCATGATATGAGTGTATTCCTTGTGTGTATGAGACACTTTATCTTTTCCTAGCATATGTCTTCTTTCATAAAGGATAATTGCTTAGACTTTCGTAAAAAGATTACATTGTATTAAAGATGATAAAATGAATAATACATAAATAAATTTATGGTCTTAAATGTTTGGTGTTCACTCTCTAACACATTTAGGGCATTGTACCCTTGGGTGTTGTGCAATGGTAATTCCCTTTAGTGTAACTAATATTGGTCACCTCGTGATGTGGATGGATGAGTTGGCTCTTTTGTCTTGAGTTATTTGTAATTTGTATGAAGCATCATTGGAATTTATTTGATTTTTGGATTTATTATTTTTTTTTCAAGGCTGACCACTAATTTCTTCTTTCATCTATTTTGTTCTATATGGTGGCACTTGTCACGCTTTATTTCTTATTGATTTTGCTGGCAATTTTTCGTGATTTAATGTTGATTTTGATTATCTTTCTTTTTGGGGCTTTCTCTTTTTGTTGTTGTCTATAGTGGTCATTCCGAATGTTGAGTATTGTGGGCCCTCATTTGTGTTAAGTGTAGTCTCTATCATGTTCATTTTGAACCTCTAATAGTGTGTGCAAGGGAGGACACCACAAAGAAGTGCACTAGACTGGGTAGACAGATAGATAATACTAATGTTAGTAGAGTAAATGAAATGTGTTTTAGGATGAATGTACTAGTAATTTTCTAGATTTCATGAAATATTAGATGGAAGTGCATTTAGATTTAAGAAATTTGTGACATATATGAAATAGTTAAATGGATATGAACTACAAATTTCATGTCTTCAATGAGTGTTTATGTATGTTTCATGTATAAATAATTGATAAGGATGCCTATTAATGAATTAATTGAATGAAGGGTGAATCGAATGTTTGTATCATGTAGTGAGATTTACTCCTTCTCCTTATCTAACATGTTGTTATACTTCATGTTTGGTGCCTTCAATGTGGAGACTGAGATGTTTGTATGCCATAAATATTTCTTTCTCTTAGGTATATGAGTTATAAATTTTGGGGTATTGTGTGATATCTTGATTATATTTGACTTGAGAAAGCTCATTTCTGACAATTTCCCCCTCATATAGATGTATGACGTGACCTTCATAGTAGGAAAGGGGAAAGTTTATGTGTAAAATGTTGAGTAAAGGGTGTATTTGTCTTCATATTAGCGTACGTACATATGTTTAAGGAGTGTTATCATGCTTGAAAAGTGTGGATTATGATGATTTGCATTTATGGATGCTAGCTTGGTGATCAGATGTATATATTTTCCTTACAAATGTGGTTAAATTATGTTCTCTTAAAGGTATTTTAAGGATTTCAAATGCTCATTGTAACTAGTAAGAGTGTTGTGTCTTGATTTATCTCTTGTGTATTGTATTAGTTGAATAACTAAAAGCATCAAAAGGGGGAAATTTTGTTGTTATTTTCTTACTTTGAGACTAGGAAAATGTTTGAACTAAGATGTTCTATTGGTTGATGAATCCTTTAATGAAGATTAATTATATTGTTTGTAATTGTCCTAAAGAAAATATATAGTTTGGCTATATTCAAAGAAATTTTAGGATAATGCGTACATGTCTTCAACTTAAGCTTAGCGACTTCTAGGAGTAAGTCGAGTTCTAGGGGGGAGGATGTAGTGCCCCTCCTTGATTCATCCTTTATGAGAGGATGTGATAAATAATTTTAGATTTGTTCATGTCCTTGATGCCTCTTGTTTCATTCTTAACATTAATA
Organism: Cryptomeria japonica; assembly: GCF_030272615.1. Lineage (NCBI taxonomy): Eukaryota > Viridiplantae > Streptophyta > Pinopsida > Cupressales > Cupressaceae > Cryptomeria > Cryptomeria japonica. Next base: position 74,024,383 of record NC_081409.1, read on the forward strand.
TTATCTTTGAAAATAGTAGATTCATTATGATTACTATGTGATTCCAAGCTCTGGTTTGAATATTGAAGTTAGGACTTTGTTGAGCTTTGTGTTTATTGCAATATTTAGGATATGTGGCTCATGATTATCTCTTATGATGATTTATCTTGTGCTAGATATTTCATATTGATAGTTGAGACACTATGACGTTATGAGGCCGTTAATATATTTAGGACTATTATGATGAAGGATTTAGGATTGGTGATTCATATGCATGCTCATTATGCATGTGAGGTTTATATTTTCTTATGATGATACAATACTACCTTGTTAGTGCTAACCTCACTTCATGATCATGTTGGATGAGATGATGATATGTCTGTTATGATTGCTTACTACTATATTTGTGATAGAGACAATGTCATATCACTCATTGCAAGCATGATATGATGTTGCAATTCTCTTCACTTGTCTGATTATTTATGATATATGCTATTGAATATGTTGTCTTGCGACTATTGGTAGATGAAAGATTGTAGGTACCAGACATCGACTCCACATGGTCTCACAAGTTTGAGCGTGTCTTTATCCCAATGGCAAGTTGATCAAAGGTGACATGATTTCCTTCTACACACTCTAGGCTAAGTTGATACCCTTGTCAGTTAGTGTCTTGGCATATGTCGTCATGTTAGTGTCATGGGATATGTTGTCCAACCCTATGTCAAGTTGCTTTGTGGATTTGTTATTAAGTATTAAATTAAATTAATGGATGGCATTGATATTTAAATACAAAGGCATATCTAATTATTGAGGGTTATTATTTATTGATGTTATTTTGTGGATCATAATATTTAGCATTATGCATGAAAGATTATTTATTTATTATATTTTATATGATTGTGGGAGATATTAATGGTATTGAGTTTAAATTGTATTGGCTAGGGTATTTATATCTATTCGTACATTTAATAATTTGTTTATTATTTATTTATTTATTGTTGACTCATCTATTTATTGGTTATTTATTTATTTACTTACCCCTTGTTTTGATTAAGTAAAAATGGGTTTTTGAAAGGAACCCGAACCTTTTACATAATAGGAAATAGATAAAGCATTAAAGCAGAATAGAACCATGCCTGATCACCCTAACAAAAAACAGTTCCCAACTCAACCAAAAAGGGAACTCAAAACACATAGAGCCACAAAAAGACAACAAAATGATAGCAGAAGGACAACACAAAGATAAATACAGAGACTGAGACAACTAAATATTTTTCATGATATCTTCTGCATGAACCACCATCTGCTTCATGTTGTCCGCAGAGGCCTTCAAATCATCTAGCTCGCGTCCCTTGATATCACCCCGATTCTTGGTGTTGGCCCTAGTTCTCTTCTCATGACCTTTTTTCTCCATCTGGTCCTTATCGCCCTCTTTGTCTTTGATGTTATCAAATCTGTTAATCAGAATATTCATGTTGTCCACAAAGGCCTTAAGAATTTGGAAATTATGTTCAAGAATCCTCTTCACAGTTAATTCCATCTTGTCGACTCTATTGACCAGGTTTTTCATGGTAGTTTCCAGCCTATTCACCTCTCTATTCCCTTCCATTTTCTTAAACTTCTTTTCAGTATCAAGAATTTTACCCACCATAGCTTCAATAGCTTCAGCATTGTTGATCGCAACCACTAATTCTTTAACATTTACTTACCCCTTGTTATGATTGACCTTTTTGGGAGTTGTGATTGTGAAGATATTATTATTTAATTGTTTGTTTATATCTATTTATATTATTTTGTGGTTTAATATTAATTAGGCATTTGATTTATTTATTAGTCCTTTGCTATTTTATTTCTTTGTTAATTGGTTTATTTATTATTTATTATTGTTTATTCTTTTACCCATTTGTTTATTTATTATTTACATTACCTACCCTCTTTTATTTTTAGCTATGAGATTTGGAGATTTAAATAATATTATTTTATTATTATTCTCACCTTGATTTTAGGTATGGTAGTTTTGAAATATTATACTTTGATTATTTTTGATTGGATGATATATTTCATAGATTTTGAATGAAATTCTATTTAATGGGCTTATTGAGCATTGTCAAGGGTGGGCTTGCTTGAAAAAATTACATTGTTTAAAGATTTTGGATTTTGGCTTGGATTGGATTTGGATTGGAGCTTGGAATTGGGAGTGCGCTTCATCAAATTCTTATAGACCCTTTCTTCAATTCCCAGGTAGGAGATTTTAATCCTTTTTTTTTTTGTAATTTGCATTTTGGCTTTTAAATGTCTGTTTGGAAAAGATTGCCTGTGAGAAGGGTTTTTTTTTTTTTTTTTTGAATAAAAGGGGTAAAAAAATTATTGAAACTCAAGAACCAGAATTACAAAGAGAGCTCGAGCCCCAGGCCCCAGGATAGAACCATCAAGCCAGCCCCACTACAAACAACAACCTAACCCTCCATATCCTCAGTAAAAATCTTTTGCAAATCTTGAGATTGATCCTCAGAAAGGTTCTCCCAACCTTCAACCTTCCAATCACTATCATGTTCCGAGGCCCACTTTGCCAGACAATCAGCTGTTGTATTCCATTCTCTAGGGATGTGGATAAAAGACACCTGCTCCATTAAAGAGCTAATATGGAGAATCTGCTGAACAATCCCTACCAACTGCCACTGTATCCTATTAACCTTCTGCTCATTCAACAAGTTAACAATAATTTGTGAGTCTGATTCACAAATCACATGCCTTTGACCCTGCTCCCAAGCTCGTTCAAGGGCATAGAGAATTGCAAATCTCTCCATGAAATTATTAGAGTGCCTCCCTTTATGAATCAAAAAGAGGAAAACTACCTCCCCCCTACTATTCCTGCCAACACCCCCAACACCAGCTGGGCCTGGGTTACCCCTAGATGAGCCATCAATATTAATCTTGATAATCCCATCCTGAGGGGGTATCCACCTTCCCACCATTTGAACCTTCTTCGTAGCCCTTCTACCTCTCCTGACACAAGCTGCGGCTGGAGTCAGCTCTTGTAGGCCAAACCTACTCACAATGTCTGCCTCATCTCTACTCAACGGAAATTTCACCTCACATTTGGCTTCCACTGTCTCCCGGATCATGACAATAATCATATTCCAAACTTGCTGAACAAACAATCTGACCTCACGAAAGATCCTTTTGTTCCTCTCGAGCTAGATCTGCCATAGAATGAAGATGGGCCCAATATACCAGACAGTCTGGAGGAAGGATGACAAGATAGGAGGTCTACCCAAATTGCTCCAGAACTCCATCAGAGAGTCTGCATGGACACACAGATGCTTCCACACCCCCCACCAATAATGCCAAATAAGCTTTGAGAAGGGACATCTGAAGAATAGGTGTGAGGAATATTCCTCTCCATTACCACACAAAACACAGATAGAAGGCCCCAAGAATCCCCATTTGCGGATATTATCCCAGGCTAGACATTTATTCAAAGCCAAGGTCCAAGCAAAGCAGTTACACTTCAGCCAAGAAACATTATTCCACACCTGTTTCCACCAGTTCACCTCCCCTTCCTCCAGTCCTCGGTTCAACAATTCCCAGTATCCACTAGCCACCTTAAAAACTCCCTTAGGATTTGGAGACCAGGCAAGCCCATCCCTTCCCTTGAGGAAGCTACAATGACTACTCTTCAGAATGCCTTGCAACTCTGCACACTCATCCTCCATCCCAACAACCAACCACTCATTAGGAGCCTTCCACCGCTCCAAATCTAGCCTACCACACCTATAAGAAGCCTTAAAGTCACTCACCCTTGACCAACCCACCTCTAAAAACCTTTGGCTCAGATTCCCAAGATGAGGAAACTGATCAAGGATGGGAGGATAACCATCCCAAGAATCATTCCAGAAAAGGACCTCTTCCCCCCTTCTACAAATCCAAAAGAGCCTAGACTTAATGAGAGCAGCCCCCCTCTTGAGAGTGACCCAAATCGAAGAGCCCTTTCCCTCAAGTGGATACCTAGGGATTTCCTCCTTCAGGATCCTCATCATATATTTGTTGGCCAAAATCCTAGCCCAACCACGATCCTGTTCCACACACCACCTCCAATACAATTTAGTAGCCAATGCTTCCCCAAAAAGAATAGACTACCTCAAGCCAAGACCCCTCAACTGCTTCGGGCTACACACTAAGTTCCAATTGACCAAACTCCATTTGGACGAGGAAAGATTGCCTGCCCATAAGAATTGCCTAGCCAGAGAATCCAATTCCTTCAAGAACCACTTAGGAGCCACATGAAGCATACATTGATAGATCGGAAGAGCCTGAACCACCGACTGAATCAGTTGGACCCTCCCGACAAAGGATAGCCATCTGTGAGTCCAGTGATCAACCTTTGAGCGAAACTTATCCAAAATGCCCTGCCAAGACTCCCTAGGAGGTTTACCAGGAGAAATAGGAATACCCAAGTAGCTCAAGAGAAAGGAACCAACTTGGAATCTCAGTATAAGAGCAATCCTCCTTTGAATAGTTGCAGGAGTATTGAAGAAGATGATAGAAGATTTATCCTCATTGATTAACTGGCCCGAGGCCTCAAGATAAACATCCAAGGCCTTCCGCAGATTAGTAGCTTCTCTGACTCGAGCCAGCCCCATAAGGGTCGTGTCATCCACAAAATGCAAATGTGACTGCGGTTGGAGGTCATTACCCCATCTCCAACCCTGAATAGTACCCAAACCCACATTCTGCTTAATCATCCTCCCCAAACCCTCAGCCACAAGAATGAATAAATAAGGTGAGAGAGGGTCCCCCTGGTGAAGACCCCTGGAAGCACCAAATAGCTTAGTATGGTTTCCATTAATAAGCACTGAGAAAGAAGTAGTCATAACACAACTCATAACCCACTGGACCCACTCGTTAGCAAAACCAAAGGCCCTGAGGATCTTCTGAACGAATGACCACTGGACTCTATCATACGCCTTAGCCATATCCAACTTGATAAACATAGCTTTTTCCCTGGATGAAGCCATAGAATGAATGGTCTCCGTAGCAATGACCACACCATCTAGAATTTGGTGACCTTCCACAAAACCACTTTGCTCCTCAGAGATGACCCTCCCCAAGAACTTCTTCAATCTATTCGCTATTAGCTTAGAGATGATCTTATAAACCACATTGCAGAGGGAGATAGGGCGGAACTGTCCTAACCGGTTGGCCCCTTCACACTTAGGGATAAGAGCAATGAAAGTAGCATTCAATGCCCTAAGCATATTCTTGTTCCTCTGGGACTCTTGGACAACATCCAATAAATCCAATTTGATAATATCCCAGAATTCTTGAAAGAATTCCACCGGGAACCCATCCGGGCCAGGAGCTTTTCCTTTCTTCATGTGAAAGACAATCCTTTCTAGCTCATCTAATGAAATAGGACACAAAAGCCGCTCATTCATCTCCCCTATGACCATAGATGGAATGCAATCAAGAACCTGATTCTCCGCCACTGAATCCCTGGGGGGGTCCTCCCTGAATTGGGCCTGAAAGAACTGTAACGACTCCCTAGAGATCTCCTGCAAGGATAAACACTGCTCACCTCTATCATTGACCAGAATAAAAATAGAGTTACCATGTCTTCTTTCTTTCACAGAGTTGAAGAAGAAAGTAGTGTTCTTGTCCCCCTCCTTCAGCCAATCAATACGAGCTCTCTGCTTCCAGTATATTTCTTCTCGAAGCTCCCATTCCTCAACGACTTTGACAACCCTTTCCTCATCCCTAAGCAGCTCCTCAGATAGGCCTTGCTCTCTAATTTTGCTGGTGATCCCATTCAACACCAGTTGAGCAATATTCTTCGCATGAAAAATATTCCCGAAGCCCTAGCGATTCCATTGCTTAAGTTGATACTTAACATATTGTAGCTGCTTGGCAAAAGAGTACATGACAATGCCAAAGGGTGGCTTCCCCCTTCTCCACTATTCTGCAACAAGGACCTAAAGGGAAGGATCCCAAAGCCACATAAGTTGGAACTTGAAAGAGGGAGAGCGAGCAACCCGAGCCGAAAAAGAAACCAACTTGATGGGCTATTGATCTGACCCTCTCCAGTCAAGAATCTCAGAACTTGTGGACCACCCTCCCCCAATCCAGAAACTAGAGACCAGGAAATGGTCTAGCCTCTCTGCAATCCAATACTCTCCCATCCTCCTATTGTTCCAAGTGAACATACCATTGCTAGGGTTAATGTCAACAAGCTACAACAAGGATATACTATCCTGGAACAAGACAGAAGAAGGTTCCAATCGCATGACACCCCCTTTCTTCTCACTCAACTCGAGGATAGCATTGAAGTCACCTGCCATAATCCAAGGATGAAAAGGGGCCAGCCTTTGCATACAAGAAATATGGGACCATAGGTTTTGCTTAACCAGAAAATCTGTAGGGGCATAAATGTTAGAAAACAGAATGGGTTCCCCAGTCTCAAGACTAGAGATAACCCCAGATAAAGAAGATCTGGATGCAACCCACTAGACCAGATGAAATCTTGAAGGGTTCCAAAGACATGCCACCCCTCCAGAGGATCCAACAACCTCAACACACTGACATTCGCCTCTCCCTCACAAATTTGGCACTAGACCCATCATACTCTCCACTGAGATTTTAGTTTCTTGCAAAAATAGGACATCTGGTGAATGATTCCTAATCAAATCTCGAACAACTTTTTGTCTAGGGCCATTGTTCAAGCCCCTCACATTCCATGAAAGCACAATCATTTAGGGGGATTGGAAAAATGTGAATCCAAAGTCTTTACTGACCCTGACTCAACCAAGTTCTCCCCCATCAATTTGATCTTATCCAGGTCCTTCTTTCTACCAGCCTTTGAGCTCTTCTCTGAAGCAATTTTCTTAATATCTTTTTGATGTAGACCCAGGAGGGTGGAGGACTTATTACTTTTTACCCCAGTCGAGTCTAATTTCAAAGCTATTGGAGAACCCTTCCCCTCAACCAAATGCTCCTCCAAGCTAGGAGTGGGTCCCAGATGGACCCCTACTTGCTGATCCATCTCCATCTGTTGGCTTCCAACCACTAGCAGGGCCTGGGTAGAGTCCTCAATTACACTTTCCGGTGCCCCCTTGATGCACCTTGATCCAGAGGGATAGACCCCGGATTAACTTCCTGTTGGCTAAGATCATCCAGGACCTCGAATTTGTTGAAGGAATCCTCCCCTTGTCTCTCCTGAAAGGGCCTCTTTTGACCTTGGTTCTTGTTCTTTGTCTTAACTGCAACAAAACCATCGATACCCGCAACCTCGACTGACATGGTAGCTTTCCCTTTCTCAGCCCTATCTGGGCTTGGGTTCGACTGTTGAGATTGGCACACCGCTGGTTTATATCTAGGAAATTTACGCTGTAAATGACCATACTCATGACACAAATGACACCGAAATGGAAGAGTCTCATAATCTAACTGGTGAACCCAAGAATAAGAACCTGCACACATATCTATAGCATCTGGCAATGGTTTACTAGGATCAATTTCAACACAAATGCGCGCCAAGGTCATTACCTTTCTCCCTAGGGTTTGCATTGAAGATCCCACTGGCCTCCCTAACAGAGCAACAAGCATCCATAACACGTCCTCTCGATAGCTTTCCACAGGAAAATGTGGTAGCCGAACCCACACTGGAACCCTATTTGGAAGCTGCTCCGATGGATTAAACCCTGCATGCCAAGGTTTGATGAATAGACCCACTTGGTTATAAAAATACAGGCCGCCTTCAAATACCCTATTGCGATCCTCCATGCAGTTGAAAGTAACCATGAAATAGTTATTCTCCAATAGCATAATCTCCATTTCCCCTTCCGGTGCCCAAGTCCTCTGCGCCCAGTTTTCTAAAAACTGTAAGGACACCCTCATTCCCAAAAACTTGCAATAAAGGGAGTATTTTGAAAAATAATCAATGTCTTTAGCTATCATCTTAGGAGGAATGACCAACTTCGGCCTCTTGCTGCATCTCTCCAGACATCCATTAGTCTTCATAATCTGAGAACTGCCCGCATTCCCATTCCCAGAATCAGATGAAAAGAGATTATTGTTAAAAGTCTTCATACTCTGAAGTGGGGGTTTTGAGCCCACCGCAGCTCGAAAATTCATAGCTGCCACAACCAGCAAAGCCTCACCACCAAGTGTTGACATCAGAATAGCAAAAATACAAAATGAGGACCAAGCACCCCCACCCCAAAGGGGCCACACAAAGAAGCACGACACCCAAGGTACCCCCCCTCCCACACCACCGAAAGGAGGGCCTTTCAACTCCCCCAACCCATGGGAAGAGAGCCGCAACAACCCAAAACCCCACTCTCGCGTAGCCAAAACCCAGCCCCACGCAGCCTCAATCCCGCTCCGCGCAGCCAAAGCCCGGCCCCCCAAAACCCTCGCAGCACCCTCCTCACCCAGCACCACCCCCGCAACCACTGAGCTCCCCCAACCCATAGAAAATCCCTTCCCTATCGCTCCTGCAACTACCCTACACGTGAGCTAGGGCCATGAAACCCTAGCTCGGCCGCTCAGATGCCCCCGCATGCACACCATCATTCCCCTTTGAATTCTCTTTGCCTGTGAGAAGGTTTAACTAAACTAAATAGTTTAAAATATAATGAGGGGGCTTGTGTATCTTCTGTGTTTCAATATTCTAGCGTGAATGTCATGAATGGTTTTCATTATCACTTTCCTACACTTTGCCATGAGTTAGTGGCTATTTAGTTTTACTATGAGTTTGTCCTCTCTGGCCTATTCTCTTCGGTTGGTATTTCGGGAAAGAAACATTTGGTTGATATTTTATTTGTTCTTGGAGTCTTGGTTGGAAAATTTGTATGTAATCTATTGTTGGCTCCAACTGTGTTGTGTCTCTTTGAGTGTTTAAACATTCTATCGATTATCGAGAGTAAATACTATATTGTCAAGGCCAGAGTCCAATCTTATATTGGATCGATAATTTAGATTTATATCTTGAGTTGGCTTCTTTGCATCTTGTTGTATAAAGTCCGACTTTGGCTTATGTGTTTAATTTATTTTTTGGACTTGGTCATATATTTTTGTGTCATCTCCGAGTCTTTTTCGCTTTGAAATAAATGTGCTACTTCAGTTTGTATATGCGTTTAAGTACCTGTTATATGTGTTGGTGTATCAGTCATATGCACCAGAGTATTTTGTATTTGCGCTATTGTTCATAGTAAAAGCGCTAGTTTGTGGCTCTTATGCACCATTTCATTTCTTATATGGGTTGTTCCATTTGGAACAAGCGTTGCTTCACATTTCAAATGCATTAACCTAGTTTATACATGTGCAATATTGTTATTTATATGTGCTATACTGGTTGATAGAAGCGTTGTTTCTCATTGTAAAGGTGCTATAATGTTTAATGGATGCATTGAATCAGTCTATGAATGCACTTGACTATTGTATTTACCTTTCTGAGTCCTTTCTGACCTCTGTTTTTAGTTTTTTCCAATCCAAAGGTTCTCCTTTTGGGTTTTTTCTGAATTCCTGAGTTGTTCCAGGATCAATTTATTGTTTGTAATTGATTACTTGTGTTATTTTGGGTTGAGCAAGATGAGACATACCTTGCTATTATTCTTTGGGCTCATGTTGGATATATCTTGTTATTGAGATTCTTGAATGTTCTGTGTTTCTTGTTGCCTATGTGAGGCTGTGATAACAACATATGTTATTCATGTCTTGAAGATTATCATTTGATTAATAACCTTGGTAATCTAGTTATGATGCATTGAGAGCCCTTATTGTGTGTTGTGTATGTTGTCATCCTAAGGTCTAGGAGCATTCTAGGGGGAGTGGGCTTCCAAGTGAGTGATTGGGGCCATGACGATTGGATAGCCAGGTTACTCGGGGTCTAGACCGCCAGGATAGCTCATTGGGAGTTGATTGTATAATCAAGTGATAACTTAATAAATTAATCCTAGGTGAGATGGGTAGTAGTAAATCACTTTAATAAGATAAGAAATGGATGTGTGGTGCCCCTAATTTGTCCCCGAATGCTTATTATGGAACCAAGAAGGGTTTGGGAAGACCTTGGTGATCAAGGTAAACCAAACTCCCTTGATATCCTCAAAGGTTGAGATGGTTCCGCGTGAGTATCACAGATGTCGAGACAAGTTACTAGGTTCCCAGTGTTGTTTTATGGTGATGGCATGCAATGCCACTCCTTCCCTATATGTGGGTCTTAGAACCTTAAATCTTGATTTGTTGAGAAGCCTCTAGAGGTCTTATGTCTTTGTCTTGTGCTTGATTTAAGCCTTGTGATGTGGTTTGATGTCTTCTTCCATTGGGATGTTCTTTCCTCTTGCTGGATGTTCAAATGCGTGGATGTGAATTCTTATCCTTTTAGCATGTTCTTGGATTCTTGGAGCAGATTTAATAGATCTCATGATTAGTAGACATCATTGTAATCATATGTAATTTGGAGGATGGAAATTGTACATAGAGATTATGGATCTTGTAGTTGTGACCTTGATAGTTATATTATGTATCTTGGATATTCATTATTCATGTAATTAGAGGTTGAGATTCATGGTTGAATAAACGATGCTATTTCGATTAGGAATATGGGTATTTTATGTTATTGAATTTGATATTTATTCTTAGACTTGTGTGGAATCTTCTATTAAAAAATGGGGAAATGATTATACTTTGGTATTGATGTTTGGAAATATATGGATAATGGATGGTTAGGGATAAGTGAATGTGAACATTTGTATTTGGTGTTCTAAAATGAATCTATAGCATAGAAATAAATTGGATTGTAATTGTATATGCATGATGGCTGGATAAATAGATATTTTATATTATCTTAGGAGAAATGATCACTAGGAATATTGTAGGAAAGTATGCTCTTGAAGATTTGTTTGTATTCTAGATGATTGCTATTCTTGTAGTTAGAGTGGTGGTTCTTTGTTGGTATATACTATGTTATTTCTATCATGAGTAATGGTGATGTGAGATATGTTCTAGTTTTGTATGGTTTTACCTTCTAGGAAATGGATCGAGTTGATTGGATACACCTTATGTAAATATGATGGCTTGGGATAATGGTTACTTTCCTATGATTTAGTTGCGATAAATATTAAGTTAGTATAGGAAGAGATGTTGTAGGATTTTATGATGTTGTTGCATTCTTAATGTAAAGTGATGATGTTGAGATACCCTAGAGAAGGTTAATCTGTGTGGTGTTGATATTTCCGCTTGCATACTTATGTTCTTATGATCATTGTATGATTTGATTATGTTCATGTTTAGAAGATGTATGTAACATTTGAGATCATGAATAGATGATATTTTGGTTATTCAAGTTATATGTTTTGCATTAGTTATCTTTAAGATTATTATTTTTTATCTCTATTTGTATGTTAGATGGTTATATTTCTCTAGGGTATTTTGGTAGGCATTACATGAAGCACATAAGGATATTCCTAGAGCATCTAACATCATTTCTAAATACTTCTTTCTTACTGTCATATCTATACATGCCGAGGTAACATAAGCATACACAAAATACTTCATTGTTAGAATTCTAGGAAACATAACTTTTAATAAAACATCCATAAATATTCTTGCAAAACACTTCAACACTTGAAATTACAAATGAGACAACACACAAAGAACACAAGCATATCCTCAATATCATAGCACCTAAAATAAAAATGTAGAGAAATGTAGAGCATTTTTTAGACCAAACAAATTCACTTCTAACAAACAACCAAATTATCAGCAAACAAAAATCACTAGTCACATCAGTTGCAACTGAAACTTGAAAAGATAATAATGAAATGTCCATAAAGCATAAACTTTATGTCCAAATCTGCAAGACCAAGCTCTCAAGTGTGGAGAAATGCAGAGCATTCTTCCAACCAGAATTCAAATACTATTTCCTACATATCACATTTCCTCATACTAAAAACATTCAAGAACCAACAGTAACTTGAACAAAAGTGCCAAGGCCAAGGAAAACACATCCATACCATCACCATCATCATGACACAACATATCATCATTAACATATCAACACCTCATACTGAATGTAGACATTAGGCACCAAGAAGGTGAACATCCACAACCCAAAGCAACTACAACTAGCAACCATCTATACTGTATAACATCTTCCTTAATAATGACATCATCAGCCTCAACAAACCATGACAACACAATATCCATATCAACATTAACAATCATCAAGGATAATACATATTGTCAGACATTAGGTTAACATCAATGGAAACACATATTTCCAATCATTGTGATAAATTTAGGGCCATGATGTTAAGGACAAACTGACCATTCCCTTCATGTATATGGTCACTTATATTCATAATCCTATGGTTAGCACAAAGTTTGTTTTTGCAACTTTCCTTGCTGAGAGAATGCATGAGAAGATCGTTATAGCTAAATCATATCCATAAAGGTTTGAGTTCAAATGGTATTCATTGTGCTATCATATGTTATTGTTTAGAGGACAAGGGTTATGGGATGACAAACTCTAGGTTAGAATGAGAGATGAAAAAGGTGGCATGCTCCTTGTCCAATATTGGACATGCATATGGGACAATGATTGTGAAAATGATGAATTTGTAACTTTTGAGGAGCACTTTGTTTGAAAGATCATGAGCTACTTTGGTGAGGCAGAAGTGAGGATCCCCAATGAAGTGTTGGACTTACTTAGACCTACTACAAAAATTTGGATCTCAGGATTTCACATAATTAGGGAAACTAGTATCTCTTCACCAATACCACTACTATCAAAGTCTATGGGTCTCATGTGTATCCCCGTGTGTTAGCAAGATGTGTGCCAAGGAGAATTTCTTTCCTTGAGGTAATATGGTAGTTAAATGAAGCAAACAAAACTTAGTTGAGAGGACAAAGCAAAGGTTCTATTTTTCCTACCTCAATCAAGTTTACAAATTTCACTACTACAAATAAATATGGATTAAAAAGAATATACTGAATATTGTGGTCATAAAAGATAAGGCATGAATGTGCTAGAGATTTTAATTTGGAAGGTTTCATATTATACATCAAAGTTTTGAAAGAGAGGCCTCCTATGGTCCACATGATGATGTTTGAAGGAGATGTTGTAAAAAATTATGCTAAAATTGAGGAAGTGTATGAGAAAAGAAGGAGATATAATACAACCATGGGGGCTAAAGAGATGAGAAGAATTGACAATATAGACTTTCTTGGATTCTTTGTCGAGGAGAAGAATCCATTCATAAATATTTAGAGTTTATTGTCCAGCATGGAGACTCTTTGATCTAGCAAATAGTCAAGCAGGATAAACATCCTATTGTTGTTGAGTTAGAAGAAGAAATGGCAATAGAGTCACCTAATAAGAAGGAAAAGTTGATTGTTCTTGAGAAAGAGAAAGGAAAAAGCATTGAAATTATTGATGTGGAAGAGGATGTCCTAATTGTTGAGATTGAACTATAGTAACCTCCATCTTTCCCTCGTGTTTATCATCCTCCTTCTCCACAATTTTTACCACCTTCCAAAAAAGTAGAGGATCATACAAATGATATCAGAATATTGGTTTGAAACCAATTTCTTGATGATAATAATTTTATGCAGACTCAATACTTCAGAGACTCTGTTATTTCATTGAAAAAAGATGGATATCTTAAGAAAGTTACAAATGAGAGAAATAAAGCACCACCCTCAGAGTGGGATAGAATTGGAAAAGAGGTGTTGGATACATTCAACCTTAGGGTTGAGAATATTACACTAGAAGAGGGCAGGAAGTTAGTCAAAGAGAGTGGAATTCTCTTATTGCTACATTCAGATCTTAGTATTACATTAGTATTTGATATTGTGAGAAAGAGAAACAAGTTTATTCATCAGAAGGCAAGTAGATGAAGATTTTTTTGGTTCTATTTTCAATCATCATAACATTGTAGTGTTGTGGGTGTTGGTTCCTAATACACATAAGCTAAACCAGGTACAAAACTTAGAGGACTTGAAAGGGAGTAAGTTGGTAATTTAAAGAGTATTAGACGCCCCTGCTCCATAAGTCACAAATTTAGAGGTCAATATTGCTTTGTTTAGTAAGGTAACTACTAATAAGCTCTACACAAATCATGAAGCCTTAAAGAAGGAATGTATGCAACTAGCAATCAAGAACAAATATTTGAAAGCGCAAATAGAGGAATTGAAGAGTGCTATAGTGCAGATTGTATCTACCCCTTCATATTGTGCTCTAGTATTTTCATCAGATAGGGAAGCACTACTAATTTAGATTAAGGAGTTGAAATATGAGATAGAGGAAAAATTAAAGGAAACAAAATATAAATAGTGAATACGATGGTTACTAATCTATTTAACCATAGGTTAACTAAGATAAATAAAAAAGTAGGTGATGCTTACAAGGTATATTATGACCTAAAATGTGCAATGATCAAGAATGATTTGGATGTTGTGAATTTGAAACTATTCACAGAAAGGTGACTCCCTAGAACTTAAATTTTTAGGGGTATGATTAAAAGATCAAGGTATGATAAGAATAAGCCACCAAAGCTTCAATTAGTTTTTGATAATGTTCTATTGTTAGAAAAAATAGTGTCATACATGATGAAGCTTGACAAATAGATTAAGGAAAAGTTGAAAATTATTGATCAAATAGAGTGCAAGGTATTGTTGAGCATCAAATATGATCAGGGAAAACCAAAGACCCTAGAATAGTGGAAATTAGAATTCAATACTGCAAATCCAAAGGCAATATCTTTGTTGTGTCCTAATGAAAATTTGGATATCAATCAAGTGAATTGAGTTCTTGATGATATGTGTGCTTTTGAAGTGATATGTGAAAGTTATCAAAGAGATTCAAGAGTAGTTCTAGATATCAAGTATGCAAAGCACAATGAATATGTTGTCAAAGTTCAAGAGTTTCAACGACTTGCATATAGAAAAATTGGAGCTTGGGAAGATAGATATGATGAATAATAAGGGCACGTGTGCCATTTCAATTGGTCATCAGATTTCAGCTAGAACAAATCAGCCTTGTGGATAATGTGATTCTGACATCTACCCTTGCATCAACATCAACTCCTAATTTTTTGCTAAGCAACATATTTTGCTATCTTTGGAAATAGAATCGAGTCAATCTTGCCTATTTTATGTTGGCATTTTTGATGTTTATGTTGTGATTGTCATTGATGGACACACACTTGCATTGAGATCTCCTTTATATGTATGAGCTAGAGCTCAACCGGTATTTGTTCCAACCGGTATGTTGTATTCTAGTCTTTAGACTAATGATTTTGTAGAATGTGTTTCCCGGTCTGAAGCGGCATGACGACCCCAAGCAGTTCATAGATCTCAACCAGTACAAGGGAGCAAAGCGGCATAACACATTCTTACCAGTCTTCATTTTTGTCAAACCGGCAACCGGTATTTTGTATGAACTGGTAATACTTTGTGATGAGTTACCAACCGGCATTTTGTGATGAGTTACCAACCCACCAATTGATTGACGGTGCCGACACACTGATGGTGCTTTTTGTGTCGTGTTACTGAGTATGTCTAGATTCATTGAACCTAGGAAATTGTAATATAATCCTATTGGATCGACATGAAATCAGATTCCTTTAAAAGGACATCATGTCTAGGGTTTTGAGTTGTTGTTATTGTTGCTGAAAGGGTTTATGTTGTGGCTAGGGTTTAAGGTGGTTGTTGAGTTGTTGTAAGAGCGATCTTATCTGAGAAGATCGAGTTGTAAACAGAAAGAGATAGAGAAGACTAAAGTAATGTTGAAATGCATTAGCAGTGAGCTATACTGGATCTAATCAAGCAGTTTGTGCCATTAGATAGATCAAACACTTGTTGATTACTCACATCTTCGACAAGTCTGTAGCCCTTAACCGGGTAGGCCCAAAAGCCTTTGTAAAATCCTCTAACAAGGTGGTTCACTTCTATGAATCTAAAATCCTCTAACAAGGTAGTCTTTAATCAGACTTATCTCCTAAGAGAGATTGAGATTCCTAACAAGATCTGTTCTGGTGAAGAACATTGTAAGACCTTAACCGGTCCGACCTTAACCGGTCTAGTTTCTATTCTGTAGATAGTGACTTGTGAGTTCCATCTCACTGTGGTTTTTCCCAGTTGGGTTTCCATGTCAAATATCTTGTGTTATGGTTGTATTGCTTTTGTGGGTGAATGCTTTATTCACATTTTGGTTTGCATGTGTGATAACCAGTCTGTCTGTTAGACTGATTTACCGATTTATCTTCAGACTGTGTAAGTGTTTAAGTACAGAGATTTTTGGCATACTAATTCACCCCCCCCTCTTAGTATTCATCAATTGGTATCAGAGTCTACCTTTCTATAAGTTTAACCACTTGGAAAGAGATATGGGGGAATACACTTTGAGGGAACTTATTCAACGGCTCACTAAGTCTAAGCAAGCCTATGATGATCTTATGGTCAAATACAAGGCTTCTCAAGCGAAAAGGAGAGAACATGCAGAAAAGCTGATGGAGCTATCTGAAAGTAGTTCTGAAGATGAAGCTAATATGGAAGCCATGATTGCAGAAGTGAATAAGCTGAATGATTCAAACTCCAATCTGAGAAAGGAATTGGAAGGACTGACTATCCGGTTTAGTCAAGAGCTTGAGAACCGTAGGAAAGCTAAAGATCAGGTAAAGGACAAAGATCATGAGATCTCCAAGCTGAAACAAGAGATTAGTGCACTGACTGCTTGCCTTCATGAGAGCAGGATGGAAAAGGAAGACATGCAAGGTGAACTGAACATAGCCATCTCTGAAAATGCAAGTCTAATGTAGACAAATACTATTATTTCCAAAGAACTCTCTGAGTCAAAGGAAATACTTGCTAAGTTTAGCAAAAGTACTGTCAAGCTAGAGCAAAAGCTTGAGTCATCTAGACCGGTAAAGAATACCAATGGTCTTGGTTTCTCTGGACATGAAGAAGGAGAATCCTCAGGAACAAATGCTGAAGCATCAAAGAAGCAACCGACACTCAAAGGAAAAGGTAAGCAAAAATTCAAACCTGTTTGCTTTAACTATCTTAAAGAAGGACACACTGCCAATGTATGTAGGAGCAAAGCCTACAATAATTTTCCATATTTTATCAACAATGTACCTAGATCCAATAAGTTCAATGGTCATTGTTATGCATGCAACAAGTTTGGGCATAGAGCATCTGAATGCAGGTCTGTCATGAACAATACCGGAAGATATCCTCAGAGGACCCAAGGAGCTAGTCCGGAATCTTTTGTAAACCGGAACCCTAACCAGTTTAATGCCTACAATTATCAATCAGGCAACACTGGTTACCAATCGAAAACCGGATGGAGAGCAAACTGTTGGATTTGTCATGGACATGGTCACACTTCTGTTACATGTAGAAGGAAGAATGGAAATATAAACAATGGACCTTGGAGAGCACTTGGATTGGTTTGCTATCACTGCAACAAACCGGGTCACATTGCAAGATTCTGCAGAAGAAGAAAGAGTATATCTGATGATATACCGGTCACTCAAAAAGGAGAAGTTGATGTTGAAAAAGTTCAAGCGGACATGAACAAAACCTAGATGAAGAAACCAACAATGTTGGAAGAGGAACTGGTTTCTACACCTAGTGTGGAAATATCGGAACCGGTAAACTAAGCTCCAAAGAGGCTTATGGGGAGCAAATGGCGAAATGATTGTGAACCCCCGGTTACACCGATAAAAGACCTTAATCGGTATGTGATACCTATCACTTGGTAGAAGATCAAAAATGGTAAAAGAGGCAAATTAGGGTTTACGCCCTAATAGAGGAGCATTAATGGCGGTAGGTGAGAGACATGTATAAAAGCATATTTCAAATCATTTCTCACTATTTGTTTTCGCGCGAAGAAAAGTTTTCAAGTGCAGAGCAAAGAAAAGGCGATTTGAGCTAAGATTTCAAGAAATTGATAAATCTTGAAGGAGATTCAAATCTAGTTTGCAAGCGGTCGTGGAGAACACAAAGCGGTGATTTGGCAACTGACGGAGAGTGGAGTGAAGCAGAATCAGGAAGCCCTAAATTCCCGTTGTAAAGGTATTTTTCGTGTTCTTGAAAATACTCAACAATGGCTTCCGCATCTCATACCAGTTCTAGTACATCCATTGAGTCGGAAAGTTTTATTCAGAGGAAGTCCAAATATAATGCCTTATCACAAGTTCGGACTGGAGTCATAGTTGAAGAAGGAATTTCAGATTATATCGATTGCAAAATAGAAGACCTAGGGTCTTTAGCTATTCACACTCAGTTAGGTTTATTTTGTGGCAAGGAAAAAAAGATCAAACCAGAGTTTAGTATCTTAGAGAAGAAAAAACTCCATAATGCAGTATACTTCCTAGAAGATTTTATGAAGGATGATATCAGGATCATTTTGAGCAGAGTCCACGGTGACAAGATGTACTTGGAGAGGATGCATGATATCATGCCTTAGGCAATTCATGCAGTCACCGATTTTTGCAACACAGGGGAAGTGCCAGCCCTAAGAACGGTAAGCAAAACCAAAATGGCCAAGCTCACCGGTTCAACAAGTGACTCACGGGGTATGACAGTTAATCCTATTAAGGATGATCTAGTGAAATACGCCTGCATGGTGATAGGCTACAGAACATTCTCAGCCAGCAGGATTAATTTTGTATTTGCTGCAGCGGTAAATGCCGCTTACTGGATGATTAAAGAGGATGCATCTTTTGACTTATGCACCGGTATGCAGAGGCAACTCTTGTTGAATCTAAAGGCGATCAAACAGGACAATGCACTGAGGTTTAAGTTTGGACAACTACTGATAGGGTTGTTCTTCTATTTCCAAGGCTACTTTCCTGGAGTAGGAGATGTCCAGTGGTCTCTTGACCAACCGGTAACCAAGCAAATCAAGGAAAGAATACAAGCTATTGGAACCAGTTACCTTGAAGTACTGAACAAATATTTTGATGAGTTCAGAAGAAAGATGAGTCAAAGGGTAAGGATCTCAGGTGATATAGTAAAGAAATACGAAGATGACATCTGTTTCACCATTCAGGTGGACAAATGCTTAATGGAGGCTGTTGAGCCTAGAATGGAGGAAGTGGAGCCAATGGGCTATGAAGTTATGTATGATATGCTAGAAGGGTATGCCTCAACCCTTATTGCCTCGCCTCTTGATCCAAAGGCTAAAAGGTTCGGAACCTACTTGGAGAGGATTGCATCGGCTGAAGAACCATCGGTTAAGAAAGGAAAAGAACCGGAAGCAAAGAAAGCCAAAGCAATGCCTGCAGCATCGGCACCGGCTACCACTGCAACTCCAAGAGTGACCAAGCGGTCACCGGCAAAGAAGAAACTGGAGGTGACACCGACAAAAGTCTTTGAAAGAAAAAGGAAGACGAAGACAAATGAACCGGACTCTGAAGAGACCGAGTCTGATGAAAAGCCAAAGAAGGCTAGACAGACAAAGAAAATAAAGAAGAATGAATCGGCAGCATCCGCACCGGTAAATATTGACATCTCCTCATACAAACCTTTGACACATTTTCAAAGGACAGTTAAGAATATTAGGAGAAAATTACTTCATGATTTAGTAGATTATTATGATGATTTTAGTGATGAGGAAAAGGAAGAAGTACTATAGGAAATCATCATTTATTTTTGTAAAAATGACCAGTCGCCATCAGAGATTAAATCTCAGACACCAGATTCTTTATTTAAAGCATTAGATAATAAATGGCGCATTGCCATTGAAAAGGAACATGAGATTAGGGAGAAAGTCTTTGCACAGTACTTTCCCGACCTCTCAAATTCAAAATTGTTTGATGTGTTGGACCAAAATAAAGGACTCTTCTTCACAAGGAGAAGAAGACTCTGGCTGTTGGAAGGAAGAGTTGATGATGTTGAAAAAGACACTCATCAGTATATGAATCATGATATTCAAGCTCACAAGGCACGAATGGTCAACCGGCAAGCAGAAACAGAACCGGTCATATCCAAACCGGATGAAGTTTTTGATGAGGAAGGAAACCCGGTTGAAGAACCAATCGACACTATTGATGTCGATGCCCTGGATGTAGAAGATGTCACTCAGGACATACCTTCTGAGGGAACTGAACAGGGGCAACAAGCCGAATAGGGTGGTGAGCAAGCTAAGGACACACAGGAAGTGGTTAAAGAAGAGGAAGAGAAGAAGAAGAGGGATGAAGATGAGAAAAAGAGAAAAGAGGAAGAGGAGAAACAAAAAGATGAAGAGAAGAAGAAGCAAGAAGAGGAAAGGAAGAAGAAAGAAGAAGAGGACAAGGAAGAAAAAAGGAAGCAAGAAGAGGAAAGGAAGAAGAAAGAAGAAGAGGACAAGGAAGAAAGAGGAAGAAGGAAGAGGAAGAAAAGAAGAAGAAGGAAGAGGAAGAAAAGAAAAAGATGGAAGAGGAAGAAAAGAAGAAGAAGGAAGCGGAAGAAAAGAAGAAGAAGGAAGAGAAAGAGAAAGAAGAGGAGAAGAGGAAAGAAGAAGACATGAAAAAGAAAGAAGAGGAAGACAGGGAACAAGAACAGAAGAAAGAAGCAGAGAAAAGGAAAAAGGCAGAAGCGGACAAGGCAGCGAAAGCAATGGAGAGCACACAGATGGAGACTCTGAAGCCAACCGGGAGTCAAGCCAAACCGGCTGATATCTCTAGTCCTATCGATCTCCAATCTGCAAGTGAGTCGGAGCTTATGCAAAGCATCAAGGTTTCTCAAGAGCGCATTGAGATCATTCACAGGAAAAAGGAACAGGACATAATTCAGGCGGTTGTAGACACCCTTACCGGTTTAATCCCCGGTACCAATCTTCCTGACACTGAATCATCATTAGCACAGCTCAAACTACTATGTACTATAGTGGATGATCAGGTACAGAGCCTAGAAGAAGTAGCTAAGGCAAATGTCAAGAAAGAGCATCAAAAGGCTCTTAACATTGCTTTGGTGAAAAAGATGAATGAGCTTTGATCTGAACTACTGAAAGACCAAAAGGACATAAGGAATGCCTTGGATGAGGGAAACTTGCTACTAAGCAAAATCTGTCAACCTCATCTGTTCTGCGATTATGTGCTAGCTAATAAGCAAAAGATTCAAACGGACTTACAGTCCTACTTGGGCACATTTAAAACACCTTATGATTCCTTTGCAACATATGGGCAAACCGTTCACCGGTTCCAGATTTAGTCAGCCAAAATAGAGAAAGAGATCAGTATATGATCTAAAGATTTGCAAGAGCTACAACTGGTTTTACTTCCACGTCTACAAATTCTTCAGAAGTGTTATCTGAACCTGGATGCCTTGACAGTCACGCAGGAGTTGAGCATAGTTGATGCCATGGAGGAACAGGTATACTAGATGCAAACAGAAAAAGAAGTGGCCACCTCCCTACTTGAGTCCTGGTCTCTATCCATGAAACAATTTTTGCAGGACTATAAATCGGTTTTTGACAAGTATTATTCATTGTTGTCATAAACTTTTTATTTATATCAAATAGAAACAGGGTTGTTCAGCAGTACTTTGTCATTGTTGGCAAAGGGGGAGAAGTACTCTATCTATTTTCAAGACAAATAGGGAGAAGCATCTGATTTTAAAATTTTGATATATATTTTTAATATATGCTATGTGCTCTGCTATCTCAAATGATTATGCTTTGTATGCAAAATTGCTATACATTGTGTTGATTAAAGGATAGTGTATATGCTTAGGGGGAGCAATTTTGTTAATGGCATGTTTTTGTTGTAAAACACTTAGATGTCAAAATTTTATTTTCCTAAGTGTTGCCATCAATGCCAAAGGGGGAGATTGTTGGCATTTTTTATGTTTATGTTGTGATTGTCATTGATGGACACACACTTGTATTGAGATCCCCTTTATATGTATGAGCTAGAGCTCAACCGGTATTTGTTCCAACCGATATGTTGTATTCTAGTCTTTAGACTAATGATTTTGCAGAATGTGTTTCCCAGTCTGAAGCAGCATGACGACCCCAAGTGATTCATAGATCTCAACTGGTACAAGGGAGCAAAGCAGCATAACACATTCTTACCAGTCTTCATTTTTGTCAAACCACCAACCGTCATTTTGTATGAACCGGTAATACTCTGTGATGAGTTACCAACCGACATTTTGTGATGAGTTACCAACCCACCGATTGATTGACGGCGCCGACACACTGACGATGCTTTTTGTGTTGTGTTACTGAGTATGTCTAGATTCATTGAACCTAGGGAATTGTAATGTAATCCTATTGGACCGACATGAAATCAGATTCCTTTAAAAGGACATCATGTCTAGGGTTTTGAGTTGTTGTTACTGTTGCTGAAAAAGTTTATGTTGTGGCAAGGGTTTAAGGTGGTTGTTGAGTTGTTGTAAGAGCGATCTTATCTGAGAAGATCGAGTTGTAAACAGAAAGAGATAGAGAAGACTAAAGTAATGCTGAAATGCATTAGCAGTGAGCTATACTGGATCTAATCAAGCAGTTTGTGCTATTAGATAGATCAAACACTTGTTGATTACTGACATCTTCGACAAGTCTGTAGCCCTTAACCGGGTAGGCCCAAAAGCCTTTGTAAAATCCTCTAACAAGGTGGTTCACTTCTGTGAATCTAAAATCCTCTAACAAGGTAGTCTTTAATCGGACTTATCTCCTAACAGAGATTGAGATTCCTAACAGGATCTGTTATGGTGAAGAACATTGTAAGACCTTAACTGGTCTGACCTTAACCGGTCTGGTTTCTATTCTGCAAATAGTGACTTGTGAGTTCCATCTCACTGTGGTTTTTCCCAGTTGGGTTTCCACATCAAATATCTTGTGTTATGGTTGTATTGCTTTTGTGGGTGAATGCTTTATTCACATTTTGGTTTGCATGTGTGATAACCATTCTATCTGTTAGACTGATTTACCGGTTTATCTTCAGACTGTGTAAGTGTTTAAGTACAGAGATTTTTGGAATACTAATTCACACCCCCCTCTTAGTATTCATCATTTTAAAGATATTAAGGCAACTTTAATTTCTTCTTCACTCTTCTCCAACTTTATATTCTTGTTTCTTTTGTTTTCGATATGCTATATTTTTGGGCATAATTTGTAAGAGACTATCAAATGAGAATGTGACAAGTGTACAATTGGCTTTAAGCTTGTTTGCCCCCTTGTACCTTCTTCTTCAGCCTTTAAATATTTAAAAGAGGTTAGATTTTGTATAGTGTCATAGATAGGTGTCTATAGCAAAAAGATATAGCTTCAATATTTTGCAAGGTGTAAAGAAAGTTCAATATATGAAATACAAAACGTTTCAAATCTTTTTGGTGTGATTGTCTCCGTAATATTAAACTTGCAACTCTTTATAAAAATAAAGGATACATTTCTTATATTTCATCTCTATGATTGTTTCAAATCTTTTTGGTGTGATTGTCTCTGTAATATTAAACTTGCAACTCTTTGAAATATAATGGATACATTTCTTATATTTCATCTCTATGATTCATTCATTGTGTAAGTTCAGTTTGATCCTTCTTTTTAATGAAAAGATTAAATTGCTATAAGTTGAATGTAAGGGTTTTGGGTGTGGTGTGAAGGATCTAAAAGAAGAATCATATTAGAGTTTGCAATGTGAAAATTAGTGTAATATACTAATCTCATGATTCCACTGGTTTTAAATGAATCTCGATGAGCAATTGTGAATGTTAAGTTATAGTTTGACTCTATAGCCTTGATAAAGAACTAGTCTAAAGTTTGAGTCTTTCAAAGTCAAAGATCATATCTAAAAAATTAAAATATAAAATTCACTTTCATGTTTTTAGTTGGTTAAAATAGGGTTTCATATTCTCATAGAAATAAAATAATTAAATCCAAGGTTGTAGCCAAAAGTAATAGGATCAATTCACGTTGTCTTGGTGCATTAAATGAGAATATATTGTGTTAAACAATACTACAAAACTTTTTTCATAGGATCGTAAGGTATTGTAGTAGGGCTACCCCCCTTGGTCTTGCATAACCAAAAGTATAGAAGGTTTTAGCCTTAGGTTTAGACCTTGTTTGTTGGCAACTCATCTAGAGCCCTTGAAAATAAGAAGTGGCTAACATTTAGAGGGTATTAGGTAAATCTATTGGAAAACACCAACACTTTGCTTGCATGTTACTCATTTTTTCATCATATATCATCACAATATATCCCAAATTTTTATACTTTCATACTCCCTACCACACTATCATTTTTTTTTGCTTGGTAATAATTGTGATTTTATTGCTCAAAATAAAGTGAGTACATAAGTATAAAGCTCAAGAACCACCAATCCACCATATCAAAATTGCATGTATGACATCTACCCAAACCACCCCAACAACAAAACAAGTTCATTTGCAATTACATTCATGTTCAGCTACAAAAACTATCCAAAAAACCCCAGCATACATTCATCTACAGAGTTAGCCATTCCCATAATAACTGTCATATCCCATGAACATCAAAAACTAAAGAGATGCGGGTTACAGCAAAAAGTTCAAACGAAATAAAAACCAGACATAAACTAGACATTTCACACCTCGAAAAATGGGCAATCAAAAAGGGAATTTGCAGTTGTATCATCCCCTGCGAGAGGATCTTGCCATACCACTGGGACGAGAGCCAACCTTTGCCTTCCTCGGGCGAAGAACATGCCTCCCTGCTTCTGCCTCCTCTGCCTTCGCTTGCTCGATCACCACTTCCAGCTCCTTTATCTCAACCAATAGTTTCAGAGCTTCCCAGCCCCGCTATCCCTCCAAACTATGGTGGTATTTACATTATCCTCATGCCCATCTCAGAAAAGGTTAGATGACCTACTTTATACCTTCACCTTCATGCTTTACTCTTTCCCCAATGTTGAAACCAACTCTCGGGACTGCCCATTCAAGCAATGAGTCCAATTCACCCAGGTAAGCAGCAAGAACTAAGGCTTCCATCACATGCTTCACCGTCACTGTATTGTCATCACTCTGCAAACCCCAAGACATCACTAATGAATAAACATCCATTCTAGTCTTATAACGATGCTTGATTCCCTCAAAAGCACTTCTCACAATCAGATAAATGCAGGGTACCAGATATTCATCCCAGATATTAAAAAATCTCTTCACCCTATGGGCAGTCAGCTCTCCATGAAATAAGCAAAGTTGTTTCGATGTCTTGAGAGTGAAATTTTCTTCCATCTCTCACCCCAGCATAGAAAAAACCACCACCACCTCTCTGCAATTCCACCACCACACTCAAATTACTCTTCAAACCTTTCACTCCTATTTCCTTCTTTGTTTTCACATTAATTGGCATGAAGCAAGTGGATAAATATCCCTTTAACTTGGCTTGCACTCCCTCTTTAAGACTCTATGCAACATTAAAATAGCGTTGCCTTCCATACCATCCATCAACCGCTTTCCTACTCATCACAATCTTGGGGATCTCAAATTTGCTTTCAACTGACATCATCACCTTGTCAGTTATTCTTTGAAATTTAATTGTCTCATGTCTTCAATTCTAACTTCACCAATTTTATTAAAATTCAACGCCCATTTTGATAAGACATCTGCTTCCATATTACCCATCCTTTTAATATGGCTAATTCTAAAATCTTCAAAATTATTTAAGTCTTCCACAATGTTAAGAATAGAGTTTTATAGATGCCACGCATCAATCGATCCCTTCATGATTGCCTGTATAATCACCAGTGAATCACCTTCAAGATGTAATTTCCTCACCCCCATTTGCCGACAAAATCTTACTACCATCAACGCAACACTTACTTCCGCTACATTATTAGTCCCAGATTCAAGTTTTTTCGCCCCCAGAAACAAAACCTCTCCAAACCAATCCCTTATAATGAATCCTACCCCTGATGGTCCTGGATTACCCTTTGAGGCACCATCAAAATTTAACCTTCACCCAACCTTCCGAAGGCTTTTCCCACACTACCTTAGGCTGGAACGAGGAACTGGATTGAACCCAGCCATGCCCATTAATGGGCCCTACCACACTATCATTAATTTGAGGACAAAATAAACCTTTAGTTGGTGGGGTGGGGGAAGGAGGGAGGGAGAGAGATTTTCATTGTCATTATGATTAAATGCCTTTTGCATCATGGAAGTTTTTTAATACTTAATCAACAAAGATTAAAACCTAGCTCTAGTTGTATTGATTACCTTACATGACTAAAATATAAGCATTAGTCATTGTATTCATTTGATTATCTTATGGAAGGAAAGTAGAAAAGGGAATTGCAAAGTTTACCAATCATATAGAGTCTGTAAATTTGGAGATTCAGTGTGAAGTGCAAAAACAAGGAGTGAAGTGTGGAAGCAAAATTGGGACAATTTAATTGTTGGGAGGAGTTTTCAAGAACTAAGTATGGGTGGAAACATTATCAGGAGAAAGTTAAAAAAACATACTCTGAGAGGTCTAGTTGTATTCACTACTGCCTAAAGTTGACAAAATACAATGACAAGATGACAAAGCAATTTGCATAAACATTCTGGAACAATGAAGCAGTATTTAAAGGACTGAGAGTGTAAGCATCTAAAGCAGCAATTTCAAAAGTATCTAGTCATCTCTTGACAAGAGAAGCATTTCCTACATCTTTGGATGCAGTCTCAACCAATGCAAAATTTGTTAGACCAAGGAGAGCTTTGAAATTTTATCCCAAGGAACTAAAAACCTCTCCTTACCACCACTATTGAGAGAAGTAGAAACCCGTGTGATCAAGTATTTCACTTGTGATGGAAGACACTCTCTTCTTTACACAATTCATTTCAAGTTATTAAGTTATTTGTGCTATAAGAGATTAGTAAATGTCCCTAATTACTTGCATCATATGCTCACTAGGATGGCTATATAATTTAGAAGAAAAAAGATGTATTCATCTCTATCACACCACTATTTTGTTGTCTTGTTGGTAAAAACAAGCATATTTTCTCAATTCCCAAACATTACCTAGGAATAATTTTGTACTTGGGATAACATTCACCATAGAATCCTATGACACTTTTCAGTTGATAATGATAGGGTTGAGGAAAATGTTGATCAAACAAGGGAAGAAGAGGAAACTAAACCCCCTAGGAAGAATGTATCAAAAAAAATTTGGGGACAAATTAGCTCCTCCATCATCACCTACCCATAGCCCTAGGGAGCACATGAGTGAAGAGTTGAAACAAGACCAACTCACAACATCTAAGG
The DNA here is from genome assembly GCF_030272615.1 of Cryptomeria japonica. NCBI lineage: Eukaryota > Viridiplantae > Streptophyta > Pinopsida > Cupressales > Cupressaceae > Cryptomeria > Cryptomeria japonica. The sequence continues at coordinate 74,051,574 of NC_081409.1, forward strand.
ATTCACCTGCAACATCCCAACCAAGAAGCCCTTCTCCACCTAAAACCAACAAAAAAAGTTATTGATTTTTCCTCTTCAACTAAGAAAAAGCCTAAGAAATATAAGGCTAAAGAGGAACCTACAAAGCAAAAGCCTAAAGAAAAACCTAAAAAATATAAGGCTGAAGGGAAACCTCAAAGATGAAAAACCTAAAAAGAAAAATCTTAAAGAGCAGACTCAGCTAGAAAGGCATATTGCCTCAAGGAGAAAAGGATTATAGGAGAAAAAAAGTCTCAAGAACATGGGAATATTTTAATGTTGAAATAGATTCAAAGAGGGAGTAATTATTCATGGTGACCCTTATATAGCCAAGAAAAATGCTAAAGACCCATCGAGCCCAAGGCAGAAAGAAATAACCTGTCTTACGGGTTTAGATATTGATGTGGGAATGGATATTGGACCTAAGAATTTTCTCATCAGAGAAGATGAGAATAGTGAGCTATAGTCAACCCTTAGAAAATTTAGGAATTAGAAGAGCAATTGAAGGGTTATAAATAAATAGAAACTAGACTACAGGGGAAGGTCAAGGATTTTGAGGCACAACTGCTAACTTATCAGTAGGAGAGTACATGGCTAAGTAAGCTAACACAAAGTAGATGAGTTTTGTAGACATGTTTTTGTATAATACACACATTCATACATACCCAAGAACTATTATCTATGGTTATAACTTTATTTAAAAATAATGCAATAAAGGTTTACTCTCTTTTTTCCACCTCAACAAGACAATTTGCCCATTAGTCTATCATAGGAAACCCTCTGATCAAAATATGAAAAATAACACTCAACTAAATAGTTTTTTCCTTGTTTGTTTACATCATGATTTTTCCAAAGCTTCACCTTTCTTGGTATGTGCACATCATATTCAAGGGAATATTTAACATGAAGACATTCTTCCTTTGTTTTCCATCTTATTATTTCTTAAATTCTTTTTTGTCTATCATTTATTTTTCATAAACTTTACTCATGTGCTTTTCTATAGTATCCAATTTTAGCTGCAATTTCTTATCCCTATTATATTTCCAACAATAAATCTTACACTTGTACTTTGTTGAAAGTCGCATTTTTTTGCATTCTTCACTGGTTCAATGAATGAGTACTTTGACATCAAGTCAATCTAAAAATTCCTAATCATGTCCTACTTGCACCCTATTTTTTATTTGGCTTTTTGCCTTCCCTTCCTTAAACTTGCAACATCAGTTGTGGCATTGTAATCCAAGCCAATTAACTCATTTAGGCCACCTTGGTTATTCCTTGGAACATAATCTATGGCATTGTTATCTAAGTCAATTAACTCATTGGGATTTTCCTTTGAGGTATTTCCTTCTTTGTTAATATTTGGTGCAAGTGTTGATGTTGTAGCTTCACTTGATGGACTGTAAACATTGTCAAAGTATGACATTATGGTTTTGTATTTTTATGACCTCCCTTCACCATTGTCAAGAGTCTAAATCTTGATCGATATCTCTCACAAAACAAAAGTTGCAAATTTTTATCATTTTTTTTTAAGAATGAATCATAGAATATAGATCCTTGATTCCTTGGGCCCTAGATGTCTCCCTACTGAATATCCCTCATATCCATCCCATCCTATCCATCCACATCTTGGAAAGTAACTCTATATAATACTCTCTATACTCATGCATAAGAAAGAGTGGAGTTTGTAACATGCATCCTAACCCCCATCTATTTTTGTTCCATTTCTAATTTCTTTTGGATGTCTTTTAGATTTTACTTTAATAGAGAGAATGAAATCATCATTTTCTTCAAATGATTTGTCAGAGTAAGAATGGTATTTTATGGTTTTTTCTTTGATCATATTGTAATATTCATCTCATGCTTCTATCAACTCATAATACTATTCATATATCTTGATAGCCATGTATTCTGGAGGATGAAATCTCATTGGCTATTTGTTTGCTACAAAACAACATAAACTTTAGCAACATGGGCCAATTTTTTTGGATACTCAGTTGCATAGTGTGGTATAATACAAATGAAGAATTTGACTTGTCTAGGAGCCTTTCTATGAGAAATCCTTATCCTAAGCATATATGGTGGAGGTCTATAACCTTTCTTTTTAGACTAAATTTTCATGGATGAGAGAAATTTCATATATTAGAAGATTTCTATAGAGTTTAGCAAAATTACTTATTTCACTGAAAAATAAGTATCTTTAAAAAATTTCTTCTAATGTTTAGGCTTTTCACATGCATATTTTCTTTTGAGCTGTTTTAGTTGGGAAAACTTTTGGAAGTCATCATTGGGTGAATTGTTACAAAATTCTTTTGAATTGTAGGTAGAATTTATACTTAGTATCAATTGCAGGAATAACTCTAACAAAACATTCTTTCAGAAGCTTATTGGCAACCATGTTTTTTAGCTCTACAAATGTACATTCAAGAACTGTAGATTATTTTTTTAATGTAATATAACCTTTAACCCATTGTCCTGACTTACAAGGTAACAAGTTTAAATAGAATTTTTTTGTTGTAACATCATTTTGCAGTCTTGCTACAAATAAATATTTTTCAAATATCAAATTATATTTATACAAAAACTAAACATTCGTTATCTTTAAAGTGTACAAAATTGTAATAGCAATTCTTATAATATTTTTGTTTGCCATGCACAATTCATAAATCATTCTAAATCTTAGATGAGCAAAATCAATGAAAATTATTTCTTCCTTTCCCATATCCATATCTTTTACTATTATAGGTACCATCATCCACCTAATAGCTAGTTCGTTATCAAGAAAACCTTCTGATCAATCTCAAAGTTTTCTTGAGGATATCCTAACAACATAGTTAACCTTTTGTCTTTCATTTCATTGTGTCTTAGTGTCATAGAAATATCTTAATGCATGTACTAGAAACAATTTACATCATATGGGTCTATCAAGTCAACAATATCTAATATATATTCATTAGTCATTTGGATGATGTTGTTTTGGATGGGTGCTATAGGAAAGTGGTTCACTTGTAATTTCCTTTAAATCTATTAATGCAAACTTTTCTTAGTCTTATTCAACTAATATATATATATACCATGTTTTTTAGCTCTACAAATGTACATTCAAGAACTGTAGATTATTTTTTTAATGCAATATAACCTTTAACCCATTGTCCTGACTTACAAGGTAACAAGTTTAAATATATTTTTTTTGTTGTAACATCATTTTGCAATCTTGCTACAAATAAATATTTTTCAAATATCAAATTATATTTGTACAAAAACTAAACATTCTTTATCTTTAAAGTGTACAAAATTGTAATAGCAATTCTTATACTATTTTTGTGTGCCTTGCACAATTCATAAATCATTCTAAATCTTAGATGAGCAAAATCAATGAAAATTATTTCTTCCTTTCCCATATTCATATCTTTTACTATTATAGGTACCATCATCCACCTAATAGCTAGTTCGCTATCAAGAAAACCTTCTGATCAATCTCAAAGTTTTCTTGAGGATATCCTAACAACATAGTTAACCTTTTGTCTTACATTTCATTGTGTCTCATTGTGTCTTAGTGTCATAGAAATATCTTAATGCATGTCCTAGAAACAAATTACATCATATGGGTCTATCAAGTCATCAATATCTAATATATATTCATTAGTCATTTGGATGATGTTGTTTTGGATGGGTGTTATAGGAAAGTGGTTCATTTGTAATTTCCTTTAAATCTATTTTTGCAAACTTTTCTTAGTCTTATTCAACTAATATATATATATATATATATATATATATATATATATATATATATATATATATATATATATATATATATATATATATATATATATATATATATATATATATATATATATATATCTATATCATTTCAATCAAAGGATCCTCAAGCGACCTATTAGATTCTAAATCAATTTTAATTTCTTGATTAGACTTTGTTTCTAACTCAATTTATTTTTATGCATGTACAAGTTTAGTCATTTCCTCAGTCTAGTGTCATAAATTGTAACCCCTCACAATTTCACACTCCTTTTTGGGATCTTGCTTTAGTGTGCCTCCTTTTGCATCATTTTCAACCTATTTTGACCTTATCTCATCCAAATTGTCGTCATATGCTCATGAGGTGACTTGTTCCATTGTCTTGGAACTATGCACTTTGCAATCACCTTTGTTTTGTTCCTTTCTAGCTAGATTATGATGCCTATCACCCTAGTCCTAGTGGATCATGGTGCCTAGCACCTTAGTCCCTCCAAAAAGGGCCCAAGTTCAAATATTTCGAAGTGTTGGTTCCCTCAATTTGTGATTAGATCTCGATATTTTGATATGATTGTTGGAAGCCAGCCTAAATGTGAAAATACCTTGAGATCGCTATATAAAGGCATCATTTGTAATTCATTTGATCATTTTTCATAATTCACAAATTTCATTCAAGCATTATATTTCTTCATTCAAGAGCATATCTAAGTACTACGAGAATCAAGCTACAACAACTTAGCTTCAAATATGTCTTCGTGATGAATTTTGTTATGATTTATCATGTTATTGCATCAACACTTGGAGGACTTATCTAAAGATCATTGCATCACCACCATTATCAATCCAAATATACAATCTTGTCAATTCAACATTTTAATCCAAATTCACCCTCTACCCTACAAGGGGTAAGCTCTCTTTCTCATCATCATTGTTGTTGTGGAAGTGGAAACACTTACCCAAGGTTAACTTAGGCAAACACCTAAACAATCCATCATTTTCTTTGTGTGTGCAAGTTACAAATTGAATTACCAAAAGTGACAAAATTGTACAAAGCAGATTGAGACAAACAATTCCAAATTTCAAATAGGATAAAAAACTTGGGACATTCAATTAGCTACATAGTCCAATGCTCTTTGGCTGAATTCTGGAGAGAGTGATCTACAAAACCTCCTGATTTGAAATCTAAAGCTTCAGGTTGTAGGACACCTGCCTACAAAGGTTCCCAACTTCATAGTCCAATTGTTTCAGGCCTAGATTTTAGACATAGGTTCCTCTCTACATCCCATTTCTAAATCTGTACTTTTAAGTTGATTTCCAATTTTGTATCTACCTATTTATGTTGTTTATTGTCTATTTTGTATAATTTCTCATCTTAATCATATCAAACCATATGATCAAACATAAAAAGATGAAATAATCAGACTAGCATCCAACTCTCATTTAGTATTGAAGTTGGATCTTGTTGGCTATTTCCTCCAATGAAAAATATTGATTTGGGGTCTTAGTTTGTCTCTAGGCTAGGACCCCATTTTAATATATTTCACTCAATAAATGCCTATTTCATTAGGCCAATCTTTTTTCTATAATTGATGAGCTACTTTCTAATTGGGTTTCTTTTTCTTTAGTTCTAAATATACCTTTCCTTATTTGAACAAGTATTTTCTTTGGTGGAACATAAAGTGCTTTACCCTTTTCTTCCTCAAAATTGTCATGCTCAACCTAAGTAATTATAATTTTCTTCATATATGACCTTATTTTATCTAATTTATTGCTACAAAATCAACTAAAGCTTTATCTTCTTTAATCTCATTTTGGTGTTTTAAGGATTCCTCTTGACTATGTGACACTTGTTTTATAGAGGCTTTAATGCACTACTGATTGTTTTACATAATGTTTAACATTGTTATATTTGTTCTGACCTTGTGAGTTTGTGAACAAAATTTAGTCAGTGAAAAAGTTAACTTTCTCTATACTTGAATTAACAAAGTCACAAATAAAGAGAGTTTCAAACACATCCATGGCCAAATCATCTATGCTTTCCTAAGCAAAAACATTCCATTGGACAAGCCAATTTGTTTAGGCTTCAAAGTTCTTTTGCTTAGTACCAATACCGATACAAAGTCTTGACTCATACCTACCCCATAACTTGGAATCTTCATTAATTATTGTTAAAGATTCTAATGTAGGTCATCTCCAAAGTTTACAACTAATTATCTCTTTCTTTTTTCCTACCTCTAACTTCACCCATAACTTAGAATCTTTATTAATTACTATAAAAGATTCTAATGCAGGTCATCTACAAAGTTTATAACTAATTATCTCTTTCTTTTTACCTACCTTTAGCTTCAATTAAATTTAGTCCTCTTTCTTTTTACCTACCTCTAACTTCAATTAAATTTAGTTTTCTTTTCACCTTTTGATCTTGGGAGAGATTCCTTAATCATTATTGTTTTTCCAAGCATTTTGCTTATATTAATTCCTTTTCTTTTTCTAGCTTCCTTATGTTCTTCTTTAGGAGTAAGGGTTAACTTTAAACTAACTTATCCATAAATTGGGGATTATTGTTGAGTTCAAATAATGTAACCATTATAACTCAAGAAGGATGTGGATTGAGGCTTGTTATCAAAGATGAATGGTAGTACAAGGGTAGAAGACTCTTTTGGGTTAACTCATCTAAGGTTTGTGGTTAGTTTTTGGAATATTTGTAGCGGATCTAAATAAATAATAACTTCTAGTAGGATGTCTCAAAGATCTTGCAAGTTCAATTTCAAAGGGCTACTCAAGTTTAGTCTGATTAAGATCATTAGCCATATTAATTATCAGCCATCTTCTTTGAATTCTAGGAATAATTGATTGTACAAAATGGAATGGTCTTTGAAACGAGGCTTATTGTGCTGGATTAGTTTTTCAAATATCAAAAATCTATGAGTTTAGAGTTTCCTTTAGGATATGAAATTCTTACAATGAAGTTAGATGGTGGAAATGTTGTATTTAATAGTCTATAAATGCATCTTCCTCCTACATCCTAACCATGCATCCCTACCATCCACTATCTAAGCAATCCATCAATCCATTTTATCCTTGACTATAGACCTTTGTCATTGGTTCCAAGAAAGTGGACATCCACATGTAATCTAATGCAAAGGATCCTCAACAATCCCGAAGAAATATATTAAATTCAAATCCTTATTCGATCAACAATTTCATATTTTTAATTCTCAAATTGACACTGAATTTTTTTACCAATGTCATGCATCTACAACTTTTAGCATTAACAGTTGCTAAATGAAACAAACAACTAAATGTTTTTTCATAAATTATTTCTAAGAGAAATAATCAACCAACCTTTTTACAATTAATTGTTACTAAAAGAATCATGAGACTAGTGGCTTCCTAAAAAAAAATCAGCATAAAATTTTAAGCTTGCCCGCTGCTATAAAACCATGGAACAACCTGCTTGTGAAATACTCCATAGGAACAATACCTAAGGAGAAAATAGTTAATTGTTGTTGGTAATTCCTAACAACTAATAATGATTTGATGGTGTTTAATGGTAGGTGGGAAATGGGTTCACATGTATAGACATTCGGGCAGCAGTTATTATTGTATGCGGGAAAAGCGGTTCAATGAAATCCAAAATGTGGAAATATTCAAAGACTTGCCCACACACCCATGGGACTCTTGGTGCAAGTTATGGAGCCATAAGGAATGGCTCAACTTCCCAAGGAGTGTTCCATGGTTCTCTATCTCACAAGGCCCCTCAAGCCAATTCCTTTGCTCTCAAATCACTGAGCAAAGTGACTTAGGGATGACGAATGCAAGAACGAGGGATGCTTTTGATCGAATTTAGTATGAATGCATCCTATTTATGCACGATTCTAGTAAATGAACTAAACTAGATGATAAGATGACAAGGTTAGTAAAAATACTATCCTAACATGATATACTAGCTATATGATTTAATCTAAGATGATAGAAATACTCTAAAATGATTATTAGATTTATTTCTATTACAAAGAGAGGCTAAATACTTATTAAAATTAAGTATAAGTATGATGCTAAAGACTTGGATCCTAAAATGAGGGGATGAGGGCTCTATTTATAGAAGAAATAGGGCAATGGATGGTTAGGATTGAAAGTTGTCAATCCATGTTTGCAATTTTCACCAATGAAATGGTGACAATTGTCAACATAAGACTGCTTGAGAGGAGAGGCAAGAAGCATTAAATGCTTGAGAAGACCTCATGGTTACCTTAGAAGGTAAAGGTTAAGGCTAGGTTAAGGTTATCCATTCGATAAAGCTTTTACCCAAAGGGTAAACTCTTGTGCAAGGGTTAAAGGGATAACCATGGTCAAAGCAATGAATGCTTGATGAGACCCTTGGGTTAGATGAGGGTTTAGTTAGGCAAAAAGTCTCTAACCATGCCACAAAGGGTTAGTTAACCATTAATGGTTTGAAGACTTTGGGGACAAATTTGTAAGAGTCCTTCCAAATTTGGGGGTTTTCAACAAGTTTGCTTGTTGAAGGCATAGAGGCTTTAATGCCTTTGGAAGACTTTACTCCAAATTTGAGAAGTGACCTCCTCAAATTTAGGGAAAGGGGATCATTTGAAGGGTTTAGCTTAATTGATTAGGATTAGATAGGTTCTAGAAGAATTTAGGAAGAGGGTTAGGAGGCAAGTGGGAGATGTAGGAAAATGCAAGTGGGTGAGAAATAATAGGATTTAATTAAAATAAATTTCTTTATTTCAATTTGGTTGCAAGTTGGAGATTTTAAATAAATTAGATTTATTTAATTGGGGTGAACTATTTAATTAAATGTAAATTTAATTAAAAAGTAGAGAGAAGGGATTTAATTAAATAAAATAATTTATTTAATTAAATGATGTAAAAAGGCTTGAGTGAATTTAAATAAACAAATTCAATAATTTATTTAATTAAAATAGAGGAATGTGGGTGTTTTAATTAAATTAGATTTAACTAAATAGAGGAATGAGAATAAAATGAACATTAAATATTCATTTAGGAATATGGTCATTTTTATACGTCTACATTTTGCCCCTCTTGAAGTGACGTGTGTGCACATGTTGATTCAAAGAAAAATGATGTGTCGTCAAAATTTGATTATGATCAGTGTGATGTCGTATCGAGATGTTCATGTCGTGCTCTAGATTTGATAAATGATGCCCCAGATTTGATAAATGATGTTCATAATGCCCCCTCGGGAGATGAATCAAAATTTGAAACTTTGATTTGAGTTGATAAATTTGATTGCATTTTAAAATTTTGTCTATGTTGAATGCGATAATTTGATTCATCTCTGGATAATGATGTTTGTTAGGGTTAGAAGTGAGACCACGAGCAATTTACATGTTCCACAATGTAACCATAATTTCTGTTTACCCCATAAAAAGGTAAAAAGTGATTTCTTTTGGATCATTTATGTTTGATGACTTTGGAGAAAGTGAGAAAAAGACAAAATGCCAATTCCATTTGCTTCTCATCGATTCGAGCGTGTTCGGAGGTATTGGAGGCCCGCCACGTATGGACCACCGGTAAGTCATCAATTTTGACCCCTTTTTTATTTTTATTTTGTCATTTTTTATCATGTTTTTCATTTTTTATGTCCAAATCTTATAGTTTAGCACGTAGGGTAAAAACCATAGCGCATACGATAAGAAGCTTAGCGTGTTGAGCCTTAGGAATTAGGGTAGCGTTCGGGTAGGGTGAGGTAGCGCAGAGGGGGGGTAGGATAGCGCATAGGCATCTTTTAGCGAAGCGGGTTCACAGGCTAGCGCGTAGGGGGAAAAGGGTAGCGCATCGGGAAGACCTAGCGCATAGGGTTAGTAGGGGGTTGCATGGGTAGGTTAGGCTAGCACGTAGGTGCGACCTAGCGCATCAGGGTAGTTTTGCAGTGCAGGGCCAGATTAGGATAGCGCATAGCCAAGTTTGAGCGCTTAGGGTGTTTTGGGTGGCACATTGGTGTAGGTTAGCGCTTAGGGTTAATTCTGTAGCACATAGAGATATTTGGATAGCGCATGTTGAGCAGTGTAGCGCGTGGATAAAAATTTTCAGTGTGTGGGCAAAAAAAATTGGGGAAAATAGGATTTTGTGAGGGATTATGAGATGAAGAAAGATAGGTAGGTGTTTGCCAATTTTTTCGGGATGGGTGTGATAGTTAGTCTGCGTGTCTGCTGTCGTTGGTTTCAGAAATTTGTCCGGTATGAGTTTTGATGTGGGATTTTTGATAGATAACTTGATTTGATTTTCAATGTTTCAAGTTGATGTTGATCTGATGCTGATATGGATTTTTGATTTGATATGAACTTGATTTGATATGCATTGTTTCAAGTTGATATAAATGTGGGACTTTGAGTTGTTTTTCAAGTTGATATGGCTGTGGAACTTGAGTTATTTTACAAGTTGATACGAGTGTGGAACTTGAGTTGTTTTATAAGTTGATATGGCTGTGAAACTTGAGTTGTTTTACAAGTTGATATGGTTGTGGAACTTGAGTTGTTTTTCAAGTTGATATGGCTGTGGAACTTGAGTTGTGTTTCAAGTTGAAATGATCTGATATTGATATGGATTTGATATGATGTGGAACTTGATTAGATTTTCAATGTTTCAAGTTGATATGAATTTGATATGATGTGGAACTTGATTAGATTTTCAATGTTTCAAGTTGATATGAATTTGATTTTGATATGAATTGATTTGATGAGGAAACTAATATTGGACATGTTTTGTTTGCGACAGGAGCGGCTTGGGGTTGTGCAGTCGCGAGAGCGATTTCTGAGACCATGGTCGTTGATACCATGATTGACATAAGAAGACAGGGATATTATTGAGAGGTGTGGACTATCCTCTTTGTTAGAGATGCCCCGATATATCATTAACCGGAGTTTATTGACAACTTTGGCCGAGAGGTGGCATAGTGACACCAACCGCGACAGGTGAGATCACAGTGACACCTGAGGATTGCTACCGAATTTTGTGGATTCCCGTGGTAGGTGCACTTTTACCATATGAGTAGACTAAGGAGGGCGAGATAGAGGCTCTTCGCTAGATTCTGTATGATGAGCATATTTGCAGGTATGAGATCCCATGGAAGGACTTCATTGATTTGGATTATGCTCTTCTACCATCAGTGCTGGTAGGATTCATAGGTGGCTTCTTATGTCCCGACCGTAGGTTGAAGGGACTGGCAGTAGGATGGGGGTTGGTCTTGGAGGACATGGTGACATAGGGTCGCTGATTTGCATGGGGGTTTGCTATGTTGGCTCACTTATACATGGATCTTCATCAGGTAGTTTACTTGGGATACAACAATCTATCAGTCGGGGTCACATTGCTACAGGTATGGGCATGGGAGCATATTCCCGTAGCTAGGCCACTTGCTAACAGAGATAGGCCAGTTGGTCGCGCTTATGCATATGGATATAGAAGAATAGTTGTCCAGCGTAAGTTGGGCAATTGGAGCATTGGAGGCGGGTGCTTGATGATATTGACATGGATGTCTGGAGACTGTATATGGATCGTAAGGTGTGGGCAGAGGATGAGATGGAGATGCCTTATGTTTACATGTCCCGATTTTTGATAGGGCAGACACCTTTTGTTATTGAGAGATTCCTGCACAACCGAGTGTTGCGACAGTATGGACGACAACAGGGGATACCATAGGGAGCATGCTTGTATGCTCAATGGAGGCAGGATGTACCAGAGTGGGGACCCACTATTGATAGTGCGACGACAGTTGAGGAGTTCTTTCACCTATCCAGCCAGATATGGGACTATGCCTACGAGATAGTGGATGCAGGGATGACTGGTGAGTTCTCAGTACACTTTGCTAATGAGCTCATGCGGTGGCTAGTATATCAGATCCAGCAAAGATGATTCCCTTTTTTGATGATGATGAGGATGAGCAGCCCGAGAGGTTAGGGAGATGGGAAGAGGAGGGAGAGGATCTGGATGAGGGAGGTGGGGATGGTGGAGGTGATGACGGTGGAGATGATGGAGGAGGTGGCCGAGGTTGGCGTGGGGATAGGGGAGAGTTGATCGGGGGAGGAGAGGGGATAGAGGTGGAGCTAGTGGTGACAGAGGGATACGGGTGGAGAGAGTTGTGCGGTGGGCAGTGGAGGATAGAGGGAGGGGAGGTTTGGCTATTGGAGTTGGTGGTGAGGGGAGGGTAGGAGAGGTGATAGCAGCTGTGGGAGGGACACATGATTTTAGACGGCCGACTTAGAGGAGGAGGTCAGATGTTTTACCCCCACCAGCACCAAGGACAGGGAGAGGGATAGGGGGTACCACTATATGGGTACCCCTCCAAATTCGGATTCCTACTCACTGGGAGGATGCTCAGATTAGTTCCTTATAGTTGTCAATGCAGCATCTGTAAACACAGTTACTGGCGCATCAACGACAGATTACACAGCTGACCACTGAGCGGGATATAGTTTTGGAGCGGTTGGGTCGAGCCGAGGCTCGAGCAGATAGCTTGGAGAGAGCGGTGATGGGTGGCTCGACGAGAGACACCCTGAGGGAGTTGGCGTATACAACCAAGGAGGCTGAGTATTATCGATGATATTATGAGGATGCGGTGCCCAGGGAGCGCAGAGTTCCTAGTTTCACAGTGACGAGATCCAGTCGATCTAGGCAGACGAGGTTGAGGATAGAGAGCAGAGGCGTGGAAGGGCCTACTCATCAGGATCCACCTGGGGATCCTGGTGCTGGGACATCTGCTGTGAGACCATCACCCTCAGGAGATAGTCATACCTGAGAGACATTGTATCTATTGTATTTTGGGATAGACATGACATATTTTGTACTTGATCATTTTTTAGATATATATACGACACCATTTGCTTTGATCCTCATGTGATGTGTTTCATGGATGATGCTTTCTATATGATTTTGATGCTTTTATGATGGTGATGCAATGTTTAGATAGATGTATGTGATTTGATATTTGATGGATGATGGATGATGTATGAGATGTATCTTGAAAATGAGATGTATGATAATGATAATGATAATGATGTGAGATGTATCTTGAAAATGAGATGTATGATATTGATATGATGTGAGATGTATCTTGAAAATGAGATGTATGATATTTATAATGATGTGAGATGCATCTTGAAAATGAGATGTACGATATTGATATGATGTGAGATATATCTTGAAAATGAGATGTATGATATTTATTTGATGTGAGATGTATCTTGAAAATTAGATGGATGATATTTATATGATGTGAGATGTATCTTGAAAATGAGATGCAAGTAATTGTAAAATGATACGCAACTAATTGATCATTCCTCATTCCGCGTTTTGTCATTCCTGTATAGTCACATGTTTTGCTTTCTTTGTGTTGATCATCATTGAGCATTGATTTGTTGGGATATGTTGAAACTTTATACAAGAATAATGGTATAATTAAAACCATAATGACCCGAGAAAAAATTTACATGATTTTTGATTTTGCAAGATGGCACAAGCATCGAGGTATAATTGAACCAAGACGACCTGAGTGTGGCTTGCGTATAAACAGACAAGATTAAACCATTTGTATGCATAAAGTTGAATCATGTCTTCAGTGATATGCTTTGAATCACACCTCGAGACAAGTATTTGCACAATACAAGTGATTGCCTCATAGACAGAAAACTAAAAAAATATTGGAGTCCCCATGACTTTCTCTAGCTCGATGCATTGTTGAGAAAATGTAGAGGACCCAATAGTTCAAAAAAAGTTCAAGTGCAAAAATAGTCAAAACTTCATGCCAAATGCAAACATTTGATACTTCAGAAAATCATCCATCATGTGTTGTGAACTGTTTTAAGTGATCAATGTTTGTTCTCATGATTGTTGATTTGTTTTTGGACAAGATGCTCTGAGTCTACTGCAAGTTTTGAATTAGGACGAAATTTTGATCAATGTTGCCCCTAGCTAAAGTTACCTCCTGATGTGGATATGTACAGTGATTGCCAAGCCATGGTGGGATATGATGAAATGATATTTGGATAAACCAGGATAGTGACTATGCTAAGTATGTCCTGGATAATGCGATAAAATGTTGGGCGATGGTCGGTAGTGCTTGACTGTGGATATAAAAGTTCGAGAGTATAGATAGATAGAGGAGTTGTCTTCTCACAATAGCGCTTGTTGCCAGGTTTTCACCAGTTGTTTTTATTGTACCTTTTTATTTGCTTTTTCTGATTTTTTGATTTTTTTTATGTTTTTTATTTTTTTACTTTGTCGTGCATTAGACTACTCAAGTGTAGTATTTCTTCAAATGGATGTTGTTAGTTGGTTCGTTAAGAACATCTCCTTTTGAAGTTGTTAGCTGATAGGCGCCTGATCCATAGGCTGATATGATGACATAGGGACCTAACCAGTTAGGTTCAAACTTCCCTTTCTTTTCTCGATTATGTTGATTTATAGGATTTTCTTTGAGTACTAGATCACCAATTTTAAAAATCCTAGGGATGACTTTGTGATTGTAGCTTCAGCACATGCATTATTGATATGCTTTGAGGTGAGTGTAGGCATGTTGTCACTTTTCATCTAGAAGTTATAGCTGTTGCAGTCGGTTGACTCGATACTCTTCATCTGGAATAAGGCCTTTCAAAGATACTCTAAGAGATGAGATTTCTACCTCCAAGGGTAAAATTGCTTCTGATCCATACACCAATGAATATGGCGTAGCTCCTGTAGGTGTGCGGATGCTAGTTCTGTACGCCCAAAGTGTTGGATTGAGTTGTACATGCCAATCTTTGCCTGCGTCATTTATTGTTTTCTTGAGGATTTTCAATATGGTTTTGTTGGATGCCTCAACTTGACCATTCCCCTGGGGGTAGTAAGGTGTAGAAAAATGATGTTGGATCTTGAATCAGTCTCATAGTTCTCGCACATCCTGGTTTTTGAAAGGTCATCCATTATCTGTGATGATGGAATTTGGAATGCCATATCAGCAGATCAGATAATTAAGAATGAAAGAAGCAATTTGTTTTACATTTATTATGGTCATGGGAACTGCCTCAATCCATTTGGTAAAATATTTTGTTACAGTGATAATGAACTTGTGTCCATTTGAAGATGAAGGGTGTATTTTACCCACTAAGTCCAGTCCCCACTGGCAAAAAGGTCTAGATGTTGTGAATGGTTGTAGTTCCTGTGCTAGTGCATGTATAAGATTGCCATGGATTTGACATTTAGGACATTTCTTTGCAAAATGATAAGAGTCATTTTCCATTGTCGGCCAGTAATATTCCATTCGTAGAAGTTTTTTAGCAAGATTAAGACCACTTGAATGTGTGCCATAGATACCTTCGTGAAGTTCTTGTAAAACAGAGTTAGATTCATTACGATCAAAGCAACGAAGAAGAGTACCATCTAGACCTTGACGGTACAGAGTATCAACAGTAAGAGTATAATGGGCGGCTTGCCGGATAAAGTTGTGTTTTTGGTTTCGAGATAGGTCAATAGGTAGGGTATTGTTTTTGAGAGTCATATATTGGCCCATATAACGAAGAGTCAGAACCGGTTAAGGCATAGATGACATGAGATATGGAATGTTCATAGGTTGGGGAGAACAGTTGCTCTACCAGAAATTCGAAACGATTTTGTTGCTCTGGGATTTGTAGCAGTGAAGCGATAGTAGCCATTGCATCTGCTGCTCTATTGTCCAACCTTGGTATTTGCTCGAAGGTGATGTATACAAAAGATTGTTTGAGATTATCCACCATTCGTTTGTATGGTAGTAGTTTGTCATCTTTCGCCTAATAGTCATTGTTGATCTTATTGATGACTAGTTGTGAATCTCCGTAGACTTTTAATTATGTGATTCTCCATTCCACGGCCATTTTGATCCTTGTAACCAGTGCCTCATATTCAGCAATGTTATTTGTGCATGGAAACATGAGTCTCTATGATCTTGGTATGGTATGCCCATCAGGAATGATGAACAGAATGCCGACACCTGAACCATGTTGAGTGTAGGAACCATCAAAATATAGGGTCCATTGCTTGGTGGAAATAGCAAGAACATCCCTATCTAGAAATTCAATCTCCATTGGTTGTTTATACGTTAATGGTGCATTGACTAATTGATCTACAATCACTTGTCCTTTGATAGCTCGTCGCTCTGTGTAATAGATATCAAATTCGTTGAGAATCATTACCTATTTTGCCAATCTGCCAGTGAGAACTGCTTTGCTGAGTAAGTATTTTACAGGATCAATTTTTGCTACGAGCTTGATTGTATGAGCTAGCATATAGTGTCAGAACTTTTGAAAGGCAAATACCAATATTAGACAAACCTTCTCAATGAATGCATAATTGAGCTCATATCCATTTAAAGTTCTACTTATGTAATAGATAGCTCGTTCTTTTCCTTCTTGATTTTCTTGTGCTAACAGTGCCCCCAGTGATATGTCTATTGTTGATATGTAGAGAATAAGTGGCTTCCCTGCTATGGGTGGTACTAGAACTGCTGGGATCATTAAATATTGCTTGATTTGGTAGAATGATTCTGCACATTTGGCCTCCCATCTAAATGGTACATTCTTATATAGCAAATGATTGAATGGTAGACTTTTATCTGCTAATTGAGCGATGAAACACCTGATTAATTGGAGTCGTCCTTGCAAGGATCTGAGTTGACTAATGTTCTTAGGTGGTGGCATCTCCATGATGGTTTGTACCTTTGTTGGATCTACTTCAATGCCCTTTTCTGAGACTATGAAGCCTAATAACTTGCCTGATGTAACCCCGAAGACACACTTCGTAGGGTTGAGCCTGACTTGAAATTTTTCCAATCTGTCAAAAATCTTTTCTAAGATGTTGAGATGTTCTGCTTGGGTAAATGACTTAGCTAGTAAATCATCCACATAGTCCTCCATGAAAGTATGCATCATGTCATGAAAGATTGTTGTCATTTCTCGTTGATAAGTTGCCCCAACATTCTTTAAGCCAAATGACATGACATTCCAACAATATGTTCCCCAAGGACAGGTAAATGTTGTTTTATCTTGATCCTCTGGAGCTATCTTGATTTGATTATAGCCAGAAAAACCATCCATTAGTGATAGCATTGCATGGCCTGTTGTGAGGTCTACAATTATGTCGATACTGGGCAAAGGAAAGTCATCCTTTAGACAGGCTTTGTTGACATCTCTAAAATCAGTGCACATCCTAATGTTGCCATCTGGTTTTGAAATTGGCACGATGTTGGAGATCTATTTAGCATAGTCGATAGGTCAAATAAACCCGATGTCTATTAGTTTCTTTAGCTCAGCTTTGACCATGAGTGCTACACGTGGATTCATCTTTCTCAATTTTTGCTTAACTGGCTTGGCTCCCGGAGCAATGGACAAGTGATGCATGATTAAGTGTGGATCAATCCTGAGCATATCTGCATATGACCAAGCAAAATTGATTTGTTTTTCTTTGAAAAATTGGATAAACTTTGATCTTTCTTCCTCTGTCAAAGATTTTGCTAGGTGTATGTTTTTGGCTACTTCTGTTTTACCAATGTTGATTGATTGAGTAGGCTCAATCAATATGGGTGATCGCTCCTGATAATGTTAAGGAAGAGTGTCAAGTCTCCCATCTTTGGGTGCCTTAAAAAGGTTTTCACTTGCAGATGCATCCTTTATTTTTACTTTTTTGTGATCTAGTGCTGTCATTGACTGGTTTTCAGCAGTACATCCTTTATTTCATTCATTTTTGCGACTGAGAGACTTGACACTCCCCTGATTGCAGATGTCATTACTTTGTTCACTGGTAGAGTCTGTTTCTGGGTTGACGGTACATAAGTAATGGATAATGGAATCATCATTTGGAAAAATTGGTATGTCATGATTTTTCAGGTTCGTCCCAGTCTATGAGGTCAGGAAAGATAAGTGGTAAAGAGTCATTGGGTGGGTCAAGTTCAGCTACTGTAAGTGTCAGGATGGAGGTATCATCATGGTTGGCCGAGATATTAAACAAGTTAATGATTTTGTCAAGGTCTTCGATGGTATCATCTTCTGTATAAACTTGCTCATAATGTCGCTGCTTGTTTTCCTTGGTGTCATAGATATTCTGTGGACCAAATTCAAGTAGTCTAGGCTTTGTGCCTTGTTCTTCTTGAGAAATGGGTGTATGACTGTCATTTGAAGCAATATATTCAGTAACATTGGAACAAATGCCCCATTCATATTCATTTGAATAAGTTTCCGAGGTATTATCCCAGATTCTTGCAGTGTTGTGGATTGGTATGTTGTAGGGTGAAAATAGGTCTTTGATGGTTGATACGAGTCTGATAGTTTTCTTTGATTCTGTATCATATCTTGCTTCTACTCTTTGCATTTGTTCATATACTGTCTCTCCTCGGGGAGTAATGATGTTATCAGGGAGTGATTCTTCTTTGTTTGAAACCGGTTCTTGAACATGATGTACTTCTGCACAAGGTGCTTCTGTCTTTTGATTGACTGATTTCTCTTGATGTTTCTTTTTTTCCTAGTATTCAAATTCCTTGCATATTGTCATTGCTGATTCAAATAGTGCCTCCTTCCATGAGTCTTCCTTGTATTTCTTCTTTGCCTTCCACTGAGGTTTTTGGTATTTTCTTGGTGTCTTCCTTGGTGGTAGAGTGTGTTCATAGCCCAATCCTGTTTTGTCTTTACAAAACCGGGAAGGAGGATCTAATGGTTCTGTGATGCCTTCCCAATGCTTGCCGATAGGTCCTTTGCCATTGTATCCCATTTTTTGCATGATCAAGTAGCCTTTTCCATACAACTGTGTTGGTATAGCTACTTCCATAGTAGCTACTCTGTCTTCTTCCTCATCTTTGTATAGCCAACTAAGGATGTCATTTTCCTCTGATTCATGTGCTAGTGTGCCTAGTTGAATGAATTTGCCATCAAACTTGGTGATGGGCTGCGTTGCTTGATGTGTTGATACTGAAGGTAACCCATGAGATTTAGGTGATGTTGGTAAGTTGGTTAGACACAGGGGTTCCAAAGAGTATTCTCCCATACCTTGTTCTTTGATTTTCATTTTTTGTTTGAAATCCATAGATAGCGATTTAGACTTTTCTTGCTGAAGATTTGGTGCTGGGGAAATTTGTTTTTCTCTGTTATGTGGAACTAAACTATCTTGGGCTGCCCCCATAACATTACAATGTTGAAAAGGGTTATGATCTGCTAATATAGAAATCTCCTATCCATTATAGGGGAACTTAACGCATCGGTGATAAGTGGAAGGTACTGCTTGCATTTCATGTATCCAAGGTCGACCCAATAAGATATTATGTGTGAGGTCTATGTCTAAGACTTGACACATAGTGTCCTTTTGTATTGGTCCCACTTGAATTAACAACACCACTGTTCCTTTGGATGATCTTTCTTCATCATCATATGCTTTGATAGTGATATTTTTGTGTGGATCAATAGACTGCTCAGAGAAGCCTAATGCACGGATAAGTTTTAAGGTACAGATATTGAATCCAGCTCCTCCATCTATTAATACTCTTTTGACTCGATGTTTGTAGACCAAGACTTCAATGTGGAGTGGAGTATTGTGTGGATGACTTAATGAAATATTATCCTGTTCAGAAAAGGTGAGATTATGAGGCCCTGTCATGTGAACCACCATGGCTTGGAATTTGTCAGTATCCAGATCCTGGGGTACATTTGTTTCCAATAGTGCTTTTTCCAAGATGTCCTTGTGTTTTGGTGAAAGTTTCAGCAACTCGAATATAGATATTTGAGTAGGAGTTTTGTGCAGTTGACTGACCAGGTCATATTGAATCTTGGGTATGGTGCTTGTTGTCGACGTATGTCCCTTCAAGACATATTTTTGAGCTCTGGTGGTTACATTGATTGATTCATGTTTGCGTTTGTTCTTGATTGTAATAACATTTACTTGATTGTCCTCAACCGATATATGATTGATGGTGTTATTGTATATGTGATTGATACAAGCTCCATGTGAATTGTTTGAGGTCGAAGCTCCATCCTTGTTGTAGTTTGGAAGAGGATTCTTAAAGGCACCATGGTCACCATTTTTCTTGAGACCATCGACTGTTAAATCGCCTCTATCAATCATGTCTTGAACAATGTTTTTCAGCCTCATGCAATCATTTATTTGATGTCCTTTGTTTCGGTGAAAATCACAAAAGTGTGAGTCATTCCACCAAGGTGGTTTGACTTGTGGTTCAAAGTTGTTTATTGCTGGTAAGGAGATAATTTTGTTTGCTAGGAGCTCTCTGAATGCGGATTCCAATGATTGCCCTAATGGTGTGTAGATGCATTTTGGAAAGTTGTTGGTATTACCTTGTGAGTTTGTATTAGGTCCTCGATTGGTGTTATTGTCTTGGGCATTGTTGGTGTTGTTTGTGTTAAGATGATCTTGATTGGTAGTTGGTGCATAAGTGTTAGTACCTTGGTTAGCACCCTTTTGATTCTTGGTAATCTGAGGATTTCCTGATAAAGCTAACATTGGTTGTTTGGACTTCACATCATTAACTTTGTTTCCTCCTTCATTTCCAGTGTTTTTGTTTCTGGTCCAGAACCTGGATTTGTCTAAGTAGTTGTTGTTTTGGTTATTGTAATGAGAGTTGGATGAATTTGTTCCTTTGTTTGAAGAATTTTAATGTCCCTTTCTTGACACATGCCTCCTCTACTTGGATTCCATTTTCAATCAAATTAGCAAAAGATGGTATGCATTGGAGTTTGAGTATGTAACTCATCTCGCTATTCAAATTGTCGATGAAAATTTCCATCTTTTTTTTTCAGGCACATCTCGAGGATATCTCGAGACCATTTGTCGCCAACGTTGAAGGAACACCATGAATGTTTCATTGTTCTTTTGTTTAGTATTGCAGACATCTAGCATGGTGATGGCATGTTGAATGTTGTAGGAATATTGAGTGATAAATTTGTTGACTAACTCATCAAAGGATCTGACAGGAGGTGTGATTTTGGATAACCATTCCATTGTTTGCCCTCCCAAGCTTCTTGGGAATAATCTCATTAAAAAAGTGTCATCATGGGAAAATTACAAGCTCATGGTACAAAATTCCCGGACATGATCACGAGGATCGTTTTTCCCATCATATTTATCAAATTTGGGAATGTCTGATTTTGGGGGAAAAGGTACCATGTTTAAACTTCTGTCAAAAGGATAAGGACAAATTTCATTTAAGGAATATCGTATTGTTGATCCTTGTTGCATGTCTTGCATCTGTTTTTGTAGCATTTGCATTTGTTGTGTAAGAGTAACCAAGGGTGCATTCGTTTGTCGAGATTAGAGTTCTTCCCTCAGATTGTTTCTTGTTTGGAATGGCGTGTGTAGCGGCATGTTTTGCTCAGAGATGTTTTGCTCGGGTAAATTTTGTTCAGGTAAGTTTTGTTCAGGTATGTTTTGTTCAGGGTCACGTGCTTCCTCCTCTCTTTGTTGTTCTTGATAAGCATAATGTTGAGACCTTGTTCTAAATATGTCAATATTGAAGTCTTCAGGGAGTTTAACTCCTTTGCTTGTGAGCATGAGTAGGTATTTTTCTTTATCGGCTTCCATGATTTTTTCCACAAGTTTTTGAAATGAAGCACTTTCTTGACACTCTTGGAGTTCTTCAGAAATTTCTATGTCTTCTAGATTTGGATACTTGAAAGGATTTGATAATCTTCGACCCATGCTGGACTCTGGTTGTGTTTCGCTTTGCTTGTTTCGTTGAGAGCGAGTAACAACGAGCATATAGTAGAAACTTTTTTTGACAAAGGGAACGAATGCCTTTTTGATGTTTTTCTCAAGGGTTGGTGGTTCAAATCGAGGTATATTGTAAGTGATGCACACTTCAGGGAAGAAAGCTGGATTGATCTTTCCTCCTTGATTTAGGCGTTGACTGAATGCTAATTTTTGACAGAATGCTCTACTCCTCAATGGTTCCTTGTCAAATTCGTTTGTTTTGTCTTGAAGATACAAGCGCATATAACGGAGGAATGTTCAATGAGATTTGAAGAGTTGGCGATTGATGTATAAAAATTTATTCCATTTGGCAAGTTTCAGAGAACTGGTTGTTGTTTCCTCAACTTAGTGTTATGATAAATACTCTTTCTTCTCAGAATATGAGGATTAGTCATGCACAAGTGATCAATGGTTTCCTTTGATTTGTTTTGGATTCAAGATATCTTGTTTGGAAACTTAAGTTTTACTTTATCAAATGAAGGTTTAGATGCCCCTTCATGACAAAACGTGTCAAATGATATGGAATAAGAGCTTTCTCGATATAGAAACTCGATTTGACAACTTTGAGTTTAAAACAAGTATGTTTTTGGATAAAAATCTATTTGATTGAAAGACCTTTTGATACGTGTGGTGGTGTTTCCTGATTTTGATAGGAGAGATGTGTGTTATCTCTTGACTAGTTTTTGGATTCTTGACAACTTTGTTTTTAAGGAAAACTTGCTTTTGGAGTAGTTTTGATATTCTGATTTCGATTTTTTGTCTGATGGAGTTCAAGTGAGGAAAAAGGGCTTCCTAAATTGTTTTTAGAATTTTCAAAAAAAGTTGTTGTTTTGCTCCCTGTTTTCCCAGTTTTGGCTATGCGCTAAGCCAGAAACCCAACGCACTACCAAATTTTCACAAAGCTCTAGAAAATGATCTCCACACGCTAAGCTGCCTTTCTAACGTGCTAACTTGATCTACTTGATTTTGGTTTGGTTTGAAAGGTTATGCGCTGATGTGTCCTATCAGTGCGCTAACAATTGATCTTCACACGCTAGTGTTTGGTCTCAAAGCGCTGAGTTGTTGCTTCAACGTGCTATAATGTTTTCTGAAAGCGCTAAGGTTAAAACTGTTTATTTGGGATTGATTATGCGCTAAAGTTCAATATTGATGCGTTATGTTGAAGCTTGCATGCACTAAAATGTGGTTCTAAAGCACTAAGATGTTGTTCTTACGCACTAAACTGCCCTGATAGTTTTGACTTGGTGGCTTTTTGTGTTTTGTGAACTTTGTTTCAATGATGATGGATGATTTTCTGAAGTAAGAAATGAAAGCACAACACAAAAGAGAACCATATTGCCTAGTCTAAAACAATGAGTGTATGTTCTGCAAGGATGTGTTCAAATCCCCAATGTTTTATCAGGTTTGGATGCAGAAAATACAATTCAGTCAGACTCTTTATTCAAGGGTCATCGACAATACCATAGCTCACTAGTCTCGATACTCCGTCAGCTCAAACAACCTTGTCACCCCCTAGGGGGCGCCAGTTTTTTTGCCTTTTGCCAGAAATTAACTCAAAGTGAATTGCTTCACAATTGAGTAGTTATCTTGGGAGATATATGGTGAGTAATCTTGGGGGCGGATTCTTCCCCACCCTTGCACTATGATACTGTAAATGTTTGGATACTGACTCGGCTCAAAGTTTCTAATGCTAACTGTAGCGTCCTAAAATTGCGACACTTGCAATTTCGACTGCATTTTGGTCTTCACGATGGCGACGCAACACGCAACCTGAATGGAGACCCCAAAACTTGCTCACGACACCAAAAACTGCATTTTTCAAGCACCTTGGCCTGAACCTCCTTGCACCTCGCTGTCCCGGAGGTGGGACCAGAGCGCCCAGCGCCCTGGTCCCTGGGTCCTATTTTGGGCCCGGTTTCCTAAGTGATATCGGGTCTTTTTGATTGCAATTTGGAAATATACTTCCCTGGTCGGCCTAAGGTCGGGAAAATCAGTCTATCAACCCTAATTGACAAGTATATAAACTACATTTTTCTCTCTCATTTGGCATGAGGAGGACATATGTGTACAAGCGTGGAAACTATACTCAAGCATTCAAGCATTCAAGCATTCCTTCTAAGTCTCCATTCAAGGCTAAGTGTTGCATTCAAGTCAAGGATTCAACCATTAAAGAGGAGATCACTTATTACATGCTACATACTACAACATACAACATCTAAACCTTTGCACATAAGGATACAAACATCCTTAGAACAAGGTATTAGTACTTGTTTTACATTACAGTCATTTACATTTACAGCTCTTGCTCATTTCTTGGTTAATTCCAAAACCGGGGTTTGACCTAAAGGCAAACCCCTAATCCCTAACCCCCCAATCGTCTTCGCTTTTCTGTGTGTAGGTTGCAGATACGCGGCTGAGATTGGAGATCTGGAATCCTTGTGCAGAGACGAACCGATCCCCCTTCGTTTGACGGATTTTTTGGAGGACCGTGGCGCCGGGCGCCATCGTCCCGACAACTTTTGCTCAAATTTGCAGGACAGCGCCGTATCGACATTTTACTGCTAATTCCAGGTCCGCAGCTTCATCCTATAACCTAAACTCAATTTATAAGCGAATCTTTATGACTTCCTATGCATTCTTGGCTTAATTTCCTTAACAACATTCTTTACAAAAGAGGGTAGCCTTGCTTTCCTAACCCTTGAAATTCATTTAGCATCCAATCTTACATTGTGTGGGATTGAATGAGTTTCAACCCCTCTTTTGAATGTAAAGTCTTCCCCTTAAGTGAAAACCCATCGAATCCTAGCGAGCCTCCCTTCTCTCTCCTCGGAGTCAGAAGAGGGGAGACCAACTAGGGTTCGACCGCGATTTTCCACTTTACATTTTGGTGAACCCGACGTGAACATCCTTTCTGATTTTTCATGCTTAGATCTGAAAAGTTGATTACATTTCCATGTTTGATCTTTTGCAAAATTTTAGAGGTGATTGCATAAAAACCCTAAATTTTCTTTTTTTTGAACATTGAACTTGCGAAATGTTTAATTATTAATGCTTGCTTCAGATCTGCTTTTCTATTACAAATTATCAATTCATGTCTGTACTTTAATTTTGAAAATTAAGTGGTTAAAAGTCAAAACCCTAATTTTTGAAACCCTCTTGATTCAACCTTTGTCCGACAATTTCACTGATCAAAACATCTCCAAATCAGCTGTAACTTTGGATTCCGCAATAAAATCACAATATCCTTCATCCCTGAAAATTTGGAAAAAAGTTGCGAGGACCGTGTTGCACTCTGAGCGCCATCGTCCCCGACATTTTTTCCGAAATTTCGGGAGCAAGATCTTACTGTATTTTCCTACTAAAATCCAGAATTTTGGTTGATTTTGTCAATTATAACACCTTCAAAATTACAGTCAAAGTTGGTCTTACGATTGCTTGGTCTAAGGCTCCTAATCATTCAAAAATTGTCGAAATTAAAATTTTGTGTCAAAATTGCGTTTTTATTATCATAAATCTGAAAAGTGTGTCTACATTCATTCGAAATTTCAGTGCTTTATTCAAATTCTTGCAATTTGTGACTTTTGAAATTAAGTGCTTAATTACAACAACTTTGATTTCCACTTTCAAAATTGAATTTTGCGTGAATTTGAGTCAATTTTTAATTTTCAAAATTTGCATTGCTTTTGACATTCCCTCTAAAATCATAAGATTCAAAATTTCAGTTTCCCTCTCTTTTTCAAAACTCAAAATTTTGCATTTTTCGACAATCTTGATAGGGTTCAATTTTGAGATTGCAACTTTAATTTGGCCTATCTACAGATCGTAAAATCCCTCAATTTTTTCAGATTAGCTCTAAAATCATCATACCTTTCATCCCTGCAAATTTCGAAAAAAGTTGCAAGGACCGTGTTGCACTCCGAGCGCCACGGTCCCGGACATTTTTTCCGAAATTTCGGGAGACTGTCGTGATTGCATTTAACAGCTTAAATCTGGAAGATTGGCTGGTTTTACTGAAAATTGCTACCTCTAAGATCAAAATCTTTTCTCTCTCTCTAGTGCATGAGTTTTACAACAATAAGCCCTACTTACACTATTCCCGTTAGACGAAGCCGTAGAATTAAGTCTTTCCGAGGTTTAACTACCGAGGAGATGGAACCTAATTTGAGTAGCCTTTTTAACGAGGATATGGGTAATTCCTCTAATCCTCCTAATGATGAAGAAGCTCCCCATGAAGTTTCCGTTGAACAACTTTACAAATTGGATAACCAATTTGACGATTTTCACCAATGGATGTCTCATGAGTATCCCGATAGTCAAGCTCTTCCTTTAATTGAGGGTCTAAAACGCATGCTTCAAAGTGATAAGAATGGAATTGATGTTTTACGTGGTATCGCACATATTGTGGATTCGAATATGATGCCTATGAAGAGTTGTGCTGAATCTTTAGGTTATACACAACCTCCTACACAAGTCAATCATTCTATTCCTTTGACCACTCCTATTGCTAGTATACCTACCTTTACATCAAACATCATGGCTACCTCTATACAAGACATTCCTCCTGTGATCACTAGTCATGGGGGCAATCCTCCCCCTTCTTCAATTAATCCTCTTCCTTCATTCAATCCAACTTCTTCGTACATTCCTTCAATGAATGTTCCTATTACATCTTCCCAAATGAACATGACGCAAGGGGGCAATTCATTTAACCATTCCATTCCTCCTTGTAGTGTTCCTCCTATCCAATCATCCCCTATGGTTGACTATCATAGGGTCCCACCACCTTACTCTTTACCTTCTTTCAATAACATAACACCTCCATCTCAATCTAACACATCCAATATGAATTCTTCGACTGAAGCGACCATTAACAATCTTGCACAAACTGTCTCTTCTTTACAGCAACAAATTGCCTCTATGAATCAATCTAAGTTTAGTGTGCCCACATTTGATGTTGCGAGCCCACTTTCTCTTGATATTGTTCGAGCTATCCCTCCTAAACATGTTGAAATCCCGCATTTGGAGCTTTATAATGGTAAAGGAGATCCTCTAACACATGTTAAGACTTTTCAAACAATATGTACTGATTTTGCTTATGACCAAAGGTTGCTTGCAAAACTGTTCACTAGAACATTAAGAGACAAAGCCCTACAATGGTATTGCTCGTTGCCTTCTTATTCTATTACTTCTTTCGAACAACTTGCAAATGCTTTCATTCAACAATTTCAAAACAATATAAGTCCTAAAGTTACTTTGATTGATTTAATGCATTGTAAACAAGGTGTTAAAGAAAAAGTGACTGATTTTATTGGTAGATATAAGCATTTGTATGCTCAAATTTCTTTTCCAGTGCCTGATAATGATATTCAAAGAATCTTTATTTCTAATTTACAAAAAGATATTCGAGACAAACTTCTGTTTTCTGAGTTTACTTCTTTCCAACAGTTGTGTGCCACTCTTCACAATTATCAACTGACTGTGAGTCAAATGGAACAATCACATCCTATGGCTCCGAGTGATAAGGGTGATAGCAGTCAACAACCATTTGGGAAGATTAAACCGAACAGAGATTCCATCAAATTCAATGAAAACATCATCAACAACAATGTGAATGCAGCATCAGGTGTGCCTCCTATTTCTAAATTTTTCAGGAAAGAAAGAAAGTATACTCCTTTGAATGAATCATTGCATGATATTATGAATAAGTTATTGGGACAAAATGTGCTTACTCTTCCTCCTGTACGACAAATTGATCCTGCAAAGATTACTTCACCTTATTTTGATCACAAAGCTTTTTGTCATTTTCATCGTCAGCCTGGTCATGATACTGAAAAATGTTTTTCTTTAAAGGGTAAAATTCGGGATTTGATTGATAATAATACTATTTCTGTTTCTGGAGTGAATGATAAAGGCAACACATCTGTAGCTCCTCCTAATCAAAATCTTCAGATTTTCACTGATCCATTGCCTTCTCATACCTCTAATGCAATTGAGGCTAATGATTCCTCTCTCTCATCTGATGGTCTTGTGTCTATGACTCCGAATGTGATTAACTTTGTAGAGCAGCAAGAAATCCCTAAAGAACCTTCCATCACATTTGATTCTAGTGAAACCATTAGGGCACCTGATGGTCCTTTATACATAGTTGCAAAAGTCAAAAATACACCTTGCCGTGGAGTGCTTATTGATCCTTCGTGCATGGTTAATGTTATTACTGAAGAATTTCTTTTTACTTTGCAATTGAATCAAGTGATCTATGACAAAACAGATGTGATTGTGAAACTATTTGATGCATTTTCTTCTCCTGCAATTGGTTCTATTACATTGCCTATTGAGGTCCATAATAAATCTCTTGATGTGAACTTTGCTATTATTCCTTCTTCCGAACAATTTCGTGTGAAGCTTGGCTATCCTTGGCTATCTTCCATGAAGGCTATTGCTTCTCCTATACATAAGTGTTTGAAATTTCCCCATAATGGTGAAGTTGTTACTGTCAATCATGGTCTCTTTAAACCAGCTGAAAGAACCTCTAGTGTTCCTATTGATTACTTTTGGCCTAAACAATTCCAATCTCTTCCTCCGCGAAGTGATCATCTTTTTAAATCTTATCAAAAGTGGAAAACAGATATGATCCTATCTTTAAGTGAACCTAGAACACCTAAACTTGACATTCCTATCATTCTTGAGAAGGAAATTCTTCCTTTGAAAGATAAAACTAATGTCTTTCCTCAAGAAGATTCCCAATCCGTCCCCATGGATGTGACTATGTCTATGCCTAATAAATCTTCTAAGAGTAGATCTATACCTCCTCGTCATGATGGACTTGGTCTTCTCCCTAAACCAAAAATTCCTCCTTTATATGGGGCAGTTCCTCCTCCTGCCTTTTATAGAGAGAAGAGACCTTCTTCTTCTCCTATTATCCAGCCTAAGAGACCACAACCTAAACACCCAAGTGATAAGGATGAGAACATTCCTCCTCCTCTATCTTCTACACTTCCTACTAAGACTAGACGTAATCGTTCTGCACGCGAACGCCGACGAAAATGTCGTCTTAGGGCTCAAGCAGCTGCTTCTCAAACTTTACAATCTCCAAAAACACCTTCAACAAGCATTATTCCATTTTCTCCTCAGCCGGATATTGAGCCTAAATCTCCTACACACAAGATACATGATGGTCTTGATCCTGTGCGAGTTAAAGATCCTATTTTTATAAATCTTGATGATGATATAGATGAAAATGTTATGCATGATGAAAATGTTACTCCTCTTGCTTTTGATAGTGAATATGAACTTGTTGATGTTGACAACCATTTATCTAATGAATTTTCTAAAGCACTTATCCTAGCTCCTAGACAAGAACAATGTGGCTTGGAACATGAACATAGCCCTTGTTTGGATCTTGTGATAGCTCCATCTGCTGTGTTGGATGTTCCTCCTCTAGCGTGTTCCCTGCCTTCCCGAAACATTGATCAGCAAGATCGGGGGGTAGATGACATGCTAGACTAGTTACATTAGCATGGCAGATTCTCTCCCCCTCCCTTTTGTTACTTCTTCTATATGTTATTCTCATTCTTCTATTTGTCGTCCTTAGTGTTGTCTATTTGAGGACGATGCAAAGCATTGAGATCTCTTTGGTCTCTCTCATGTTGACTCAAAAGACACATGTGTTCCCTTCTTCTAGGTGACCTTCCTTGATTGGGGAATGAAGAACAATTATGCATACATACATATGATATATACATGACTTATCATACAGCATACTGACCCCGAGGAAAGCGAAGTCACCTCGTGTTTTGTGTTTTGTGTCTATTATCCTTGGGTTTATCTCACACTTGGGGGCTAAATCTTTGCGATAACGTGCTCCTTTCCTTTCTCATTTCTTATGTGTATCACTACGTTAAAACAATCACCCCCGTTGAGGCACGTGCGATCGCTTTAACGTAGGGGGGCATACACCCTGACTATCCCTTCACGATACTTGAAAATTTCTTGGCGAACTTAGCTTTGCCTTGAAAATTTTCGGTATTTCTCTTGCATGACTCATAGTGAGGGAACCTTACTATTGACAGTCATGGTTCTCCCTCGTGATCTTCCCTTTTACTTTGTCAATCGAAGTCGTAAGATCCTTAGTCCACTGGGGGCTTGGTGTGTCTTGCCTCCTTGACGTGGTGAAAGTCTTTCAATGTTGTTTCCTTGTACTTTACCGGAAGTATGAGCATACATACTCCCGCTAAAGTGGGGGCTAAATGTAGCGTCCTAAAATTGTGACACTTGCAATTTCGACTGCATTTTGGTCTTCACGATGGCGACGCAACACGCAACCTGAATGGAGACCCCAAAACTTGCTCACGACACCAAAAACTGCATTTTTCAAGCACCTTGGCCTGAACCTCCTTGCACCCCGCTGTCCCGGAGGTGGGACCAGCGCGCCCAGCGCCCTGGTCCCTGGGTCCTATTTTGGGCCCGGTTTCCTAAGTGATATCGGGTCTTTTTGATTGCAATTTGGAAATATACTTCCCTGGTCGACCTAAGGTCGGGAAAATCAGTCTATCAGCCCTAATTGACAAGTATATAAACTACATTTTTCTCTCTCATTTGGCATGAGGAGGACATATGTGTACAAGCGTGGAAACTATACTCAAGCATTCAAGCATTCAAGCATTCCTTCTAAGTCTCCATTCAAGGCTAAGTGTTGCATTCAAGTCAAGGATTCAACCATTGAAGAGGAGATCACTTATTACATGCTACATACTACAACATACAACATCTAAACCTTTGCACATAAGGATACAAACATCCTTAGAACAAGGTATTAGTACTTGTTTTACATTACAGTCATTTACATTTACAGCTCTTGCTCATTTCTTGGTTAATTCCAAAACCGGGGTTTGACCTAAAGGCAAACCCCTAATCCCTAACCCCCCAATCGTCTTCGCTTTTCTGTGTGTAGGTTGCAGGTACGCGGCTGAGATTGAAGATCTGGAATCCTTGTGCAGAGACGAACCGATCCCCCTTCGTTTGACAGATTTTTCGGAGGACCGTGGCGCCGGGCGCCATCGTCCCGACAACTTTTGCTCAAATTTGCAGGACAGCGCCGTATCGACATTTTACTGCTAATTCCAGGTCCGCAGCTTCATCCTATAACCTAAACTCAATTTATAAGCGAATCTTTATGACTTCCTATGCATT
Organism: Cryptomeria japonica; assembly: GCF_030272615.1. Classification (NCBI taxonomy): domain Eukaryota; kingdom Viridiplantae; phylum Streptophyta; class Pinopsida; order Cupressales; family Cupressaceae; genus Cryptomeria; species Cryptomeria japonica. The sequence continues at coordinate 74,082,267 of NC_081409.1, forward strand.
CTTGGCTTAATTTCCTTAACAACATTCTTTACAAAAGAGGGTAGCCTTGCTTTCCTAACCCTTGAAATTCATTTAGCATCCAATCTTACATTGTGTGGGATTGAATGAGTTTCAACCCCTCTTTTGAATGTAAAGTCTTCCCCTTAAGTGAAAACCCATCAAATCCTAGCGAACCTCCCTTCTCTCTCCTCGGAGTCGGAAGAGGGGAGACCAACTAGGGTTCGACCGCGATTTTCCGCTTTACACTAACGTTTGTAATCAGACTTCTCGTTCAACTATCAGTGATAAACTCCCTCAGAGGCTTCCCAACCTTTAGAACAAAGGCTTTACATATCGTAAAGATATTGGGGGAAGGCTAATCGATGCGCGCAACCGTTGAAAAGGACTTTCGTCACTTTACACTTTTGATTATAGTGGGTTGGAACACTTGGCATCAAAGTCGTTCCCCACACCGACCAAAGAATGGCTTTAAGAGTTGTTCAACTCCTCGAGAGGGCAGGCCTGCTAAAGGTTTTAATGCTTAAAAACACTGAAAGCATAAGAGTGGTTTGACTTTTTGATCACCCAGGTAAGGGGAGAGCATATACCTTCCACTTTCGAAGCGAAGCACACAAGTATTTTTTTTAACCTTTTATTGCAATGATTTGGTAAAATCTATATGGAGATATTGCTCCACAAAAACATGGTGTTCATTTTATTCCATCAAATCAATGATTATCTGATTTAGAAAATGAAATCTGGTCAACAAAGCAAAACTTCAATTTTGGTCAACAAAATAAATTGACAAAGGGGAAGAACTTCCCTCTTTAACTTTGAATAATCTGGACAAGTGTGGTTCTTTTACCTTGCAACAATTTAAAAGTTGATCCTTTTATACACCAAAGGATGATGAGGTTCCTTTTAAAGTTCTTTTTGCAAAATGAAAGATTGCTTGTCCTTTTTAGATGTCCCAAATGAAAGTTTTTCTCTTAAGAAAGCAAGAAAGATTTTTGTTGTGGTTCTTTTTAATTTCCCAAATAAGTTGTGAGTTCAATTTTTAACTTTAAACAAGAAATGAAAGAAATTTAAATTTTTAACTAACTTAGCTAAAACTTCAAACTACTTTAAATCTAGCTTTAAAAAAAAAAGCTCCAACCTACAATTTAAATCATTAGCAACCTGCAAAACAAACAGGTAACCAGTTAGCAAAATGATGGCTTTGTGGACTTCCCCAAGTCTAACTTTTGAGTTCTCTGTTACAAATTAGTGTTTTGTCTTCTGTCTATGATGCACTACAGAATATACTTTATGCACTACATAATGCCTCGGATGTGCTATCAGGAAGACACTACGCGCTAAATTGTTTTACCAATGCGTTGGACTGTTAAATTCCCACACTGAAAGCTACAGGAAAATTTTAAAAAATTCTATGCGTTGGGAGAGGGTTTCTACGCGCTAGGAAATGAGTCTAACGCGTCGAACAGTATACCGGATGCGCTAAGAAAAGTTCCCAACATGCCAATTCATGTTTCCCGCGTACCTGCAAAGTTGATCATATTCAAAAACCGATTTGATTAATGGGGTTATGCCCAACGATGGGCATTAGAAAAGTATGTAGGAAAAACAGTTCAATGAAATCCAAAATGTGAAAATATTCAAAGACTTGCCCACACACCCATGGGACTCTTGGTGCAAGTTATGGAGCCATGAGGAATGGTTCAACTTCCCAAGGAGTGTTCCATGGTTCTCTATCTCACAAGGTCCCTCAAGCCAATGTCTTTGCTCTCAGATCACTGAGCAAAGTGACTTAGGGATGATGAATGCAAAAACGAGGGCTGCTTTTGATCGAATTTAGTATGAATGAATCTAAATGAACTAAACTAGATGATAAGATGACAAGGTTAGTAAAAATACTATCCTAACATGATATACTAACTATATGATTTACTCTAAGATGATAGAAATACTCTAAAATGATTATTAGATTTATTTTTATTACAAAGAGAGGCTAAATGCTTATTAAAATTAAGTATAAGTATGATGCTAAAAACTTGGATCCTAAAATAAGGGGATGAGGGCTCTATTTATAGAAGAAATAGGGCAATGTATGGTCAGAATTGAAAGATCTTATCAAAGGTCTGGATTGAAAGTTATCAATCCATGTTTGCAATTTTCACCAATGAAATGGTGACAATTGTCAACATAAGACTACTTGAGAGGAGAGGTAAGAAGCATTCAATACTTGAGAAGACCTCATGGTTACCTTAGAAGGTAAAGATTAAGGTTAGGTTAAAGTTATCCATTGGATAAAGCTTTTACCCAAAAGGTAAACTCTTGTGCAAGGGTTAAAGGGATAACCATGGTCAAAGCAATGAATGCTTGATGAGACCTCTGGGTTAGATGAGGATTGAGTTAGGCAAAAAGTCTCTAACCATGCCACAAAGGGTTAGTTAACCATTAATGGTTTGAAGACTTTGGGGACAAATTTGTAAGAGTCCTTCCAAATTTGGGGGTTTTCAACATGTTAGCTTGTTGAAAGCATAGAGGCTTTAATGCCTTTGGAAGACTTTACTCCAAATTTGAAAAATGACCACCTCAAATTTAGGGAAAAGGATAATTTGAAAGGTTTAGCTTAATTGATTAGGATTAGATAAGTTCTAGAAGAATTTAGGAAGAAGGTTAGGAGGCAAGTGGGAGATGTAAGAAAATGCAAGTGGATGAGAAATAATAGGATTTAATTAAAATAAATTGTTTTATTTCAATTTGATTGCAAGTTGAAGATTTTAAATAAATTAGATTTATTTAATTGGGGTGAAATATTTAATTAAATGTAAATTTAATTAAAAAATAGAGAGAATAGATTTAATTAAATATAATAATTTATTTAATTAAATGATGTAAAAAGACTAAAGTGAATTTAAATAAATAAATTGTTAATTAAAATAAAAGAATGTGGGTGCTTTAATTAAATTAGATTTAACTAAATAAAAGAATGAGAATAAAATGAACATTAAATATTCATTTAAGAATATGGTCATTCATATCCCAAGGTAGAAATGGGTTCACATGTAATTGTAATCTTTTTCCGTTTGTTCTTCTCCACGATTTTTATGAGTGCACATTCATATCCTAAGCCAGAAATTTTGTGCATGAAAGATATTGTTGATCTTCTTCTTCTTCTTTATGGAGATGTGAAGCATGGAAGAAGACGTGGGTCTGCGAGACATTGGTGCCCTTTGCGGTCTTGAATTTCCAGAGAGTTTACTTTGTCAGTCAATGTTTATTCCCCCATGTTCAATCTCCTACAGTGTGGATGCGATAAAATTCTGTTTTCTTCCTTTCTACTGTAATTCTGTGATCTTCCTGGTAAAGAGTGTATCTATTATAACATTCAGTTTTTTTAGTTGCTTCTTCTGATAGGTTTCCAAATTCCCTTTTCAAATAAAATGTGATACCGGTTCATCTGGTATCACGCTATTGGGGTGTTTCAAATACGTTATAGATCATGTACTATTGAACTATATACATAGATTCATAGAAGTATCAGCATTAAGGATGTGAATCAGGGGTATTCATGTTATGAAACAAGACGTTTTTATAAAAACTATCCAAGGTGCGCTGAATTTGAAACCCAAGATTTTCCTGATGAATATAGATCAAAGTTGAGGTACTTAAAAGAAAAAAAAAACTCAATCAGGAATCAGGGCCATCTGAATTATCATTGAAAGTTCTAAAATAATCAAACAAACAAAAAAAAAAAAGAAATGGTTCACTGTAAGCCCTTAGCTGGGAATTTAAGATTTAAAATCCATTTCTTGAATTGGTCGACAACCACATTATTTACGATGGATGTCAAGATTAAATGCTTAAATGAATCAGTGCCCTTACAGGAGAACGCTAAAGTGAAGCTTGAACGTCATTCAACCTGCAAAAGTATAAAATAAAAGTTGAAGAAGTTTTTGAGGAAAAAAACAGAGGAATCCTCCGAAGAAATGGTCGAGAAACCATCTAAGAAACTTCCAGTTCCATTGCACCAACAAAAAGCAGTCTAAGGAGACTTCCATATCATCCATAAAAACATTGGCACCGCATCTTCTCGGCTGACAATAAAATTAGATGCAAATGTTGTCAAAAAGATAAATAGACAAATTATTCAAGGTTTTCCACTCGCTAACAAAACCATTAGCTTTTACAAATTCACAGTAAATATACAAACTCCATTCCTCAGAGTATGCTTTTACAACGAAAGATTGACCATGAGAAAAAACCTATATTCCACGGGGTATATCCCCAAGGGTTTGGGTGACATCCCCAATGTCCTGGATACCCAGGAGTTGGAGGAGATATCCCCCTAATTAGGACTGGGCGCCTGCTCCATTGGACACAAAAATTAAAAAAAAGGTAAACATTTTACAGAGAAAATGCTAAAAACGGAAAGGGAGAGGATTGTCATTGCAAATATAGCACATCTTATTGAAACTTCAACTGCTTTTAGTTTGTTTTTAGTTATTTTAAAAGCCGTCCACAAAATTTGGCATCCCAAAAACTCGAGAAACACACAGAAAAACCTTCCAACAGTAACTTCTGTCCACTCAAAAACTCTTTTTTGTGATCTTTATAGTAACACTTTCATCCTAAACCTTGTGTATTCTTTGGTGACTACAACTTAAAAGACCAGTTACGCGGAAGTTGTTTTTCTCAGATAGGGCAATACTTGAGGCTCATTTACTGTTTGGAACTATTGAAAAAGAATTGTGGAATTTAATTCTTGGAAATGAATTTATGGGCTAAGCTATTATTAGAAATGAATAGAATATTTTAGAATTAATATTATCAGATTTCCACAATCCATGCTAATGAAATTTAGTTGCTTCTGGATTTGATTGAGTGACTTTTTTAGCATCAAGTCCAGAAGCAACTAAATTTCATGTTTTAGAATTGCTTTTTAGCAGTTGATGATTGACATCTATGACCATGCTGTTATTGTAGAGCTAAGTTTTTTATTGCACTGCAGCGAGCCAAGACAGAAATCGGATATTTAAGTTCTACCATAGTAGCTTTCAAGATCTTGAAGTTCCACCACAATGAAAGTATTACCTTTGTACAACTGGAGGAAAAATACTCATACAGAGAGGATCCAAAATAAAATAAGAAACCCAGTATCATATAATCTGTCAATTTAGAAACTATAACAAATTTGTATCGTACAGTAGAAATTTTGGCAAAAGAAACGCCAGGTGCAAAAACCTGCTGCACCCTGACAGAGTGAATATTGGAAGTTCCATTATAGAACCAGCAGGCAATCATTTTTTTCCACGATTGGCACGAATGCAATCATTTCGACAATACAAGCTTGAATTAATAATTTAATAATAGTGGTGTGGCAAACTCGCTTGAAATAATTCATTTACTTCCCAAGCGCATGATCAGTAAGGGGAAGACGCACTCAACAGCATAGCATAGTTCTTATACGAATGAAATTTTTACACTTCATTTAGCAAGTGGAAATGAACGAGAGGATCCTCTGGGCAGGAGAGTATAAAATCCTAAATACAGTTTCCACCCCCCCCTCACCCCCCCCCAAACCCAGGGATTGTAGGGAATTATAGCTATAGTGGCAGTTAGCCCAGGGTTGGGTGAATAGTAGTGTTAAGGCAGGGGGGGCACTCCTGTTACATGTATAGTATGGACCTGCCATCAACTATGAAATAGGAGGTGTGGCATTCATGTTATGTATAGAATCTAATCTCCATTACATGTACACTTTATTTAGCAAGTGGAAATGAACGAGAGGATCCTCTGGGCAGGAAAGTATAAATTCCTAAATACAGTTTCCACCCCCCCTCACCCTCCCCCACCCCCCAAACCCAGGGATTGTAGGGAATTATAGCTATAGTGGCAGTTAGCCCAGGGTTGGGTGAATAGTAGTGTTAAGGCAGGGGGGGCACTCCTGTTACATGTATAGTATGGACCTGCCATCAACTATGAAATAGGAGGTGTGGCATTCATGTTATGTATAGAATCTAATCTCCAAAACATCCAGATGAGAGAAATTCCATGCTAACCAAGTTAACCAACTATCAGTGTAATGTAAAGGTACAATCATAAACTGCTGGAAAAGAAGAAAAGAAATTCCCTCTATAAATTTTTTTTTCTGAGATTCTCCCATATTTTGAAAATTGTGGCAGTTCACCTAATAATATTCTTCATTTTATAGCATGCACTTTTTCATATTTAACCTGCAAAATAAAATCTTCTCTAAGAATTAGATTCCGAAAGGCATTAAAATATATATATGTTCTTGTAACATGAGCGAAAAAAAATTCACATATGTTACTGCACTCAAAACAAGACATGTTAGAAAAGTAATTAAGCTTACCATTTATTGATTTTGAAGCACAGAAAGCAAGCCAGCTGGGAAACGTTATTTGCATATATTATATATATATGAGTGATCTTTGCATATGGCTATCCTTTGTTGGTATCCAGCGGAATCGTACCCCAGGTTTTGACCATGCGAAGAATCAACTGAGGCTGGAACATGAAGCATGATGTTTAATATCAATATCCATATATCAGCTATTGACCAAAAATTCAAACTGTATTTGCAACATATCCGTGCTATAGATCACGGATTTGTTCAGGAAATGCAAACAGGTATAACGATCAATTATTGGACATACCTTACTAATAATACAAAACTGGCAAAATAGTCACCAGAAGAAGAAGAATAGGTGAGAATAAGACCCAACAGAAAAACACTATGACATGTTTAATGATATAAGGAATCCAGTCCAAGCACGTTAAGAAATCTACAAACCGACGCAAAACCAAACCATTAGTTGCATCAATATGTAAGTCACCATCTGACAACTTATTTGGTCCCCAGTAATTCTGAACCTTCTTACTGATTCTTAGTCCACAAAGGGACAAACTAAACGTCCTCCTACACCTTGGACTCTGGTGTTATGACTGTTACACAATAACATGGGCAAATGCATGGAAAACACCCAAACTGGGGATACATGCACTCAGGACAAGAACAAAAATGATACATGAAAATCCAGCTGAGATGATCAAACAATATGGAAGTCTACAATCTTTGAACATCAAGTAGCTGAATCCAAAAGGAAATCTTTTCACATGCATAATATATGCAACAAATTTGACTTTGTACTCAAGCTTGAGGATCTAACACACTAATATAATAAAATATCAATCCAGAGTATCTAATTTCAGGTTAAGGATGCTGCAGATGTTCCTGATGATTCTGCCACATCATCACTCCTTACAGAGCTGGCACTATAATCTATTGACTTTCCATGATTATTTCCCTGCATTGCTCTGCTTAACCTTCTTATCCAAATTTCATAATCTACAGGATATGGAGTACCACATAGGCTGTCAACATAGTCCGCAAATGCTTTCAAGAGAGCAGATATTTCTCCGAGCTGTTGCTGTATGTATCTTTGTGCCCAAGACCTTTCTCTCCATTGCAAAGCAGCTTCTATTGAGTCTAGTTGTTGAGGAGCTCCGCTGCATAAATAATAGAGGAGGTAAACAAGGCTTTCTGCATCAGATGCCGGACAGAGCTTTCCTTCTTGCAAAGCATAAGTTGAAGAGAACTGAAGATTGATGGCAGGGCTGTCCCTATCCTCCAGTACAGCATGTCCCCAATCAACAAGGACATAAAATGAGCCTCTCTCTGCATCCATCACACGTATTACATGTTCAGGACAGATGTCTCCATGCTGAATAGAAGCAGATGCTGCATTTTGCAAGGCAGACAAGATATCATGACAACACTGTAGAGCTTCCTCTGAAGTAAAAGCACCATCTCTTGCAATTATGCTTGACAGAGGCTCTCCAACAGGAGAATACACTAATACCGGGGTTCCACACCAGGGATGGTTACAGCGTCCACCAGGACTCTGTTTGTAGCATGAACCAGGGTGCATCACCTTTCCAGAAGCAACCAACTGCGGTAGATACATGCTAGATATGCCCCTTTGTTTTAGGACATTCAAAACCTTTGTTTGTCTCTGTACTTGATACCACATACTCATATCTTCCCACGAAGGTGCGAGCTGGGAGGGATGAGCACCTACATAAACAGCCAATAGCATGCTTGGATCTTCCAGAGAAGTTGCACTATACAAGAAATTCCTTCCATCTCTGGAAATATCATGTATCTGAAAGCCCATTTGTCCCTGTGAATCTTCCAACCATATAACAGTACCTAGCTCAAGTTTCATTCGCTCCTTTTCCTTTGAAATAACAGGTTCTAATTCATCCTCAATTTCAAGAATCTCTCCATAGATCCGGTTATTTTGATGGTAATCAAATGAATTACTTCCATTGCCATGTGTTTCACTGAGACGACTTTCAATCCTCCTCTTTTGGAGTCGCATACTATGATTTGCAGCCAATTCAGTAATGGATTTTGGAGGGGGCCCTTTACATTGTACAATAGAGTGAAATGTGGCCAATAGAAGATTTAATGTACCAAAATCTCCCCAGTTAGCATTCCCCATCTTATTCCAAATTCGATCCACTGGTGAGACTTTAACTTCTGCATGTTTAATCCAGTCTGCTGCACAATCATATACCCTAGTTGTGTTTGAATCCAATTTACCCAAGTCTCCACTAATCTTTACTACTGCCCCATACTCACAATCTACCACCAACACATGTACACAGTCATTATTAACTAGTAGATGGGAATTCCTTAATCTCCTTGACAACAACATATGAAATCCATAAAATAAAGCCTCTCCAATAGTGGCTACTGATAGGAACGGCTCCTTTCCTTGAGAATGATGTCCAACAGAATGCCTAAATAAGGCAAGCTCTGCAACATGGTCCCAACGAGCATGTGAATTTGTATCATCTTTTACTAACAAAGCAGCTCCACATAGGTCTCCTACTTTTCCCCTTACAATTGCCTTTTCTGCAGTGTGGAATTTGGATCTCACACCATATGGACAACTGACAGAAAAAGGCATTGATCCATCCTTGCGCCAAAATGTTTTCCACAGACACTCTGCACTAGTATGAAGAAAGTCTTCGACTGCAAGATATGCATCTGCTTCATCGCCATCATGAGTTGATGGTGCATAGGATGCACAAGGCATTCTAAGCAATTGTTGAAAAACAACCCCTTCCAAAGCATAATCAAACTTCCGAAGTTCTTCTAGCTGAAATGGAGACTCAAAAAGAAGTCTTCCATCTACAGACTTGTCTGTTTTTTCTAACAGCCAGTCTTGAAGTTTGATTGTGAATGCCTCTTTGTCAACAAACTTCTTCGCAAAGTCTTTCAGTCCTTTAGGTAGCAATCGTCCAGTCCTGCTTCGAGGGGAACTGCCTAATTTGCTCCCCACTGAGTCATCTGATCTTCTATCAGTGGAGAAACCTGTAAAATGTTGGTTGGCATCAAGTTGCATAAAAATACTCAAATGTACATATCTTCTACAACTAGAAAAAGGAAAAATTCAATTCAAACATTCTTTTTCTTCTATACTTCTTCCTCAGTTCAAGAAAACTACACAATGGAGACTGCAACTTCAGCCACACAATGATATGGAAGCAAATGACAAAAAGCATTATCAAGGCAAGTTAGTAGAACGTTTGATAACTTTTGAGGTATACATGTTCAAAGGTGAAAAGAGTATTATCTACATTAAATATAAGTTTTTGATTGGTAGTGCTCAAATACAGAGGGCAGTCAACAGCATTCTAAAACTACTTAAAGGTTATGAACATAAAAAGCACATCACACACCATCTGTTCAAAAAACATCACTTGAAATTTTAAAGGAAAAAAATTGAGACTAGTTGGCAAAACTTGAAAATGGATATGGTTTCTCAAACTGGGACACCACTGTAAACACAACTTCAAAACCCTCTGAAAATAGCTAATTTTTTATAAAAATAAGAAACAAACATAGAGATTTTCAGAAGAATAGACTAAAACCAGTTGCTTCCTCTCAAACTTAAAAAAACAGGGATACGGAATGAAAGAAGAGTGAATCATTTTGTGTTTGATTTGCTTCAAGGATTCTATTTTATTTTTTAATTTTAGAGAAAGCTTTTAATTATTTTTTTCACTCCATATTTCTTTTTTTAATAGGTCTTTAATTAGAGGTTCTTTGTGGGGCCCACACAAATACCCAGTTTGCCTTCTTTTGCTGTCAAGTCAGAAATGCTTTCTGAGGTATTTAATCATTTATAAAACAAAAACCAAAAAAAGATAAACCTAGGCTAAAATATAGGTTTCTAGTATCTACATCTACTCAATTTCAGTGTAAACATTCTTTCTTTGATCATCCCAAGCTCTTTCAGGGTAAACATTCTTTTTTTAATCATCCGAAGCTCTTTCATATATGGTGGAAAAAGGCAATCTACAATCACTGTTTCTACATTTGGATTTCTAATTATAAATCTTTTCTTTTGTTTTTTAATTCCACATCAATTGAAAACCAAAGAAGACATCAAAAAACCCCCCAAAATACTCCCCAAAATACTCACCTTGTAGATTGAAAATATTTTAACTGACCAACAAATTGAACATGCAAGATGGATATAGGTGTTTATCCATGTAATTTGATTGATGACCGAATGGCCACTTACACTGCACATATATGAAATACCTCTTCTGATAAGGTCAAAAATATTATATATATGAAGTCTAACCCTTCAAATAGATACATCATAAAAACCAAGCAAGTTGAAAAAATATCCTTGACCAGACACAACCTCCAAACAGACAACTGAACCTAGCAAATCAAGAGTGGCCAAATACTTGCCATCTATAAGAGCACTCTTATTCAACTTAAGACAGCCTAAACAAAACAGCAAGTCTGTCAAACTCCCAATTAATACAATAGCCAGATGTTATATATTATTATATACAACAATTACAGTCAATTCGTTGGTCAATTGTACTTCTGATCCTCTTCTTTCTCAGATTGTAGTGCTAGGACTTGAAATCTTAATGAATTCATAAAAAATGGATCATCAGTTCACTTATTAATAGTAATTAATTCATGTCAAGCAATTACGATGTCATGCCAATTGGCCCACTCAGTCATGGTTACATGTAGATAGTTCAATTTTTTTGTGTAGGTTAGCAAAGAGAGCAAAATACCCTTTGATCCAGTTTAAGATTAACTTGACCCGTATGATGCCAACTGATATACCTAAAATAAGTAGATGACGACTCAATAAATGATTAGATCATGTATAAATGTGCAGATGATATCATTGTGATAATCTTGTCTTCATCTAGCTCTTGACTCAAATTTTTGCCTCGGTCTTTACTGAAAGGCTTTTATCATCACCTTGAAGATATGGTAGACAACTTTGTGAATAGGTAAGGAATATTACTGGATGAAGCAGTTGTAGGGCATATACTTTGGGAATAGGTAAGGCATATTACTGGATAAAGCAGTTGTAGGACATATAATTCAGAATGATCAATACTGCAACAAAAGAGCAAATTTGTGTTACAGCATGTAAAGACAACAATTTTTGGGTTGTTTTGGACTTCAAAAGTACGCAAATTTAATGAGCATGTTGAACAATATCCTTTGCTCCTACCAAGTAAAATTTGATTATTGTATTCTTGGACAACATGCTACTTTATAGCAAGGATTACAAAGATCCCATAACATTTTAAATACCATTAGAACTTCTTACAGAACACAAATTATATGCTAAATTATCTAAATGTGGATTCTTCAACAAAGCAATTTTAGATTTAGGACATAGAATCTCAAACAAAAGGATAACAATGGACCCTGTGAAAAGAAAGGTCTAAGGAGATTTAACAACACTTAAAAGTAGAAAAAAACTTAAAAAAAATTTATAACACTTGCAGGATTTTGCAGAAGATTTGTCCATGGATTCTTCACAATAGCCCTACCTCAGTACAATTTATTAGGTAATCACAAGACTTTTTAAGTGGCAAATATATAATGAAGTGTTCATCTATCACTCTATTATCATCAACACTTCACTTGCCTAACTCTTTTGTTAACAAGGACAGGAGGCGAGACAGTATACATCTTATGCAAGTTAACGAGGAGAATCTAAGAAAAACAAAAGAAATTGAACCTAAATAAGGATATTACAATTAGTTTTGAATGTATATGATGTAGATTTGATATTGATACAAACCAGAACCACTCCTCCTAAAGCTTCCATCTCTACTAAGCACCCGGGGTGATTCTAGAACATTTTGATGATGCCCTGCAATTAAATTTAGATAACCAGTAAGATCTCAACATTGTATATTATGTTCCATTGAATTAAAAAACATATTCTACCTTGAAGAATTCAGGTAATTTTGTACAATCTAATCACATATGGCAACTTTACAGTATATTACACTACATACCATTCCATGTGCCATATTCGGTCAGTAAGCTTTTTATCTAGTTACCCCTATATCTATGCTTTTGATGTATAGTGAAGTCATTGACAACTAGCTCTGGCTCACAACAGTACAAAGGGATGTGATAGCAAACTAGGATTACTTCTTCAATACAGTTTTGCTACAAACCTCATGGATACAGTAATATGATTAAGGTTCCTCTAGAATTGAATCATCATGAAATTAGTCAGGTCAAGGAATTAATTCAAGTTTTGAATCTTGCCGTCATTCCCATCATATGGGGCTCTTCATTAAAGCAAACAGCAGCAACCTCAAGCACCATATTTGTTGCACATGGTTTTAATCAAAAAGTTTAAATTACTAAACTTGAAAGACCAGAAATAAACTTCTGCAAGTTTGAGCGAATTGGTCACCAGTCTTTTAATTTTAAAAAGAGTAAACAAAGCCAGTGTGTCAGTTAAATGTACAATAAACAAAACTTTAGATAAAGAAAAATGTAACCCTAGAATCATCTCTTTTCTAAGTGAAGAGAAATAACACGATAAATTTGTGAGTACACTGGAGTCTGCTTGTCTGCTGCCAAGGTTTCTGTGCAGAATTCCAGGAAATTTGTGATTGAATAAGACGACGATGAAGTTTTGAGAAGTACAGGATGCTCCTTTGAGAACCATTGGTCCGTTTTAACCTCCATTTCAGTATTTCATGAAAAGAGTTGCTCAACCATTACATTCCCCAATTTGTCAAGCATTATGATCAATTTTATCAACTTTTTTGACATTGAGCTCTTCTTAAATTTTTAATTTCTGGATGCTGTACTTAGACACTTGTCTAGAGAATTTCATTGTATACTTTATGATAATAGTCTAAGCTCTAAAGAAATTATCCATATGAAGTTCAGCTGATGTCACATGGTTTTAACTACCCCATCTAACACCTTTCTCTGACGGCATGCGTAACTAGTTCGTTAAATATGAAAGTTACTTACAAATATATACCATGTGGGGACCGTATACAAAAGTTCACATTGAGGCTCTAATTAGGGAATGGATATATATACCCCACGCTATAAAATGTTTTTAATACAGATCATTTTCTGCTCTCCACGGAGCTCTTTATTTATTTTTTTAATAATTCTTAATATGAATTGAATTTATGCTCGACAAGAAATTCTCTTCATTTATGTTCTATGCCCATCAAACATGATCGGTGTCATTATGCTTGAAGGAATTTTTCAGAGGAACACCATCATTGTGGATGAGATTTTTTCAAATTGGCATGCCATTTATATGGTATTTGGTAACTTCGTTTTATATTTCTAGTTCAACCAAGGTGAGGGGAGGTATGGAGGACAGAACACAAAATACTTAATGTTTTTACCATAGAAAAGTTTAAATCTCAATTTTCAACCAGAAAATAAAATAGTAAAGCAAATTTAAATAAGATACATTCTTCTCGATCATTTTCTTAGACAAAATAAAATTTAGTTAATAGTTACACTTACCCAATTTCATGGTGAGAATCTAATATTATTGCTTCTGATTTGACAAAGTTACCACACTTTGGCTTGAGTAAACGGTGAAAAATGTTGAAGAGAGCTTCAAATAGTATTGCGACCAAAAAACTTTGCTAACTGCCTTGACCTTTGCTAGTTCCAGACAACTCAAAATCAAGGCACGTATTCTAATCATCACTTGGACCTTTGCTTTATTTTTAAGGCTACCCATAAAACCTCAATTATCTGCTCCTTAGCTAGAAGGAACCGCACTTAGTCTGAAGAACCACCCTCTTCATATCTTACTAAAGTGACATCCAACAAATTCAAGATTGCTGCATGGGAGTCTTACAGATTCCATGTACTATTCTTACTAATAATTTGCCCGTTCACACATTCTGCAATATCAGTAGGAAAATCCAAAGCAGTTTACCCCATTCTGTTTTCCTATGCCAATTCTGATGTGGATCGCAGGCCAGTCGTTCATATTTCTCTTATATGATCTTTTGTAGACATCTGCACGCACACAAACCACTAGATTCTAGGCTGTCATTTGTGGCTGCTTTTTTTCACTTCAATCTGTGTCTTTACTGCACCCATGTTCTCTTTCATAGTCGCAGACTCCCACAAGATATTTTGGCCTCTGCATAAAAATTCATATTAGAAAACCAAAATCTCTTTGGCAGTGCACCTCTGTATCTAAAGTGAAAATTTTCAATCAATTCAAAATATAAATACAACAAACCTAATTGTCTATTGAATCCTCCAATTGTACCACACACGTCTCACCTGCAAACTAGAACAGAATTCACAATCCTGCAAGTATCTCACAAAAACTTCACAAATGGAAACCTTTGGGCTTTGACATAGCTTTCAACAGGGGCGCTTTTACAGCAATTGACATGCAAAAGAGTTCCCTTGATTCTACCAGGGTAGAATTATTTCCTTCCTTGCTTGTAGTTGGATATACTAGTTGATTATCACTGTTTTCGCAACCTTACTTAGCTCCCAATATGTTTTTACTCTTGTTGTTTGAAGTTTATATTGATTCCTGTATTACAAATTTGTATGATTTCTCAATAAAACCTTGAAAGTGCTTCTATAAGTCAAAAATAGAAATAAGTTTTCTGAATCTCTTACCTGAGACCGCATTACTTTCAAAATTTGCAATATTTCTTCAGGTCCAATTTAAGCTGCAACTGCATGAATTTCATTTCCGAAAACGGACTTCAGCTAAAAACAACGACAATTTTTATCAAGCAAAATGCTTTATCCATGAAACCTAAAATTACCTTTCAAATTAACCGATTACCCTTCAAAAACAATTCTCGGTATAACCTAGTTTAGTCATAATTTTAATGGTGTCGAAAAATTTCAATACCATCTACTTTGCATCTTTTTTATGAGGAAGCATATTTCTACCAATCGATCTCCACAAGCAACACAATCAATGCAGCTTCACCTGCAAAACAAAAAGGTCAAATCCAAGAATCCCTCCAACAGATATTCACAGATTTAAAAGATTGGTCATTTCTAAAACAAATTCTTATGCATATATATGAAGAGCGACTTACTAGGACAAAAATAGAGCTTCCATCGCCTGAGACTAGTGTTATGCAAATTAATTAATGATAATTTATCCCTAAGCGATTGCTGCTCGAGTCTCGAGATGCATTACAGGACAAAAGCTATTTTCCTCTTAAGATATTATTGGTTTCAGCCTCTACGACAGATTTCTCTCAAAGTCATTAGTTACCGACTTAAATTTCTCCGAAACTTTAGATGCCTCTGTCGATAGAAAGGCGGATGCGATTTCTACACTTGAAAGGAGAAAAACCAAAAAAAATCGCATTTATTGTACATTTACACAAGAATTAAGGTGCCGGTGTCTGCAGTTAATTTTAACGGAGAAATTAAAGACGAACATCCTTAAGGCGCGTTTGTAGTACAATATTCGAAGATTTAATATCTGCATCTAGTTATGTCTGAAGCAGGCCCGCAGAGAGAAATTAATGATCACCTTGCTCAAGGCACATTTATAGCAAAATAATTACGTGTTTAAGGCTTATGTCTATATTTACTTGTAATCATCAACACTTTCCCATTTTACAAGGAAACTTATTATTTCTTCTTCGAAAAGGCTAGCGAAGGGATTTCTTTGTATTAATGACGATTTTCTGTGACGAAATAAGATTATCAATCGATTTCACATACATGAACTTGTTAGACACACATCTACAATGAAAGATTCGCACATTTAAGACTTCCATCGCTTCTATTTACAGACATTATATCTAATGTATCCAATTGTTTCCAGATTGACAAAGAAATATACTATTTATTATTCAAAAAGGTTAGCGAAGGGATTTGTTCGTATTAAGCCGAATTGGGATATGAAATCAAATCATTAATTGAGCTTAAAGGCTTCACATATCTGAACTTAGACACGCGTTTACAATGAAGGATTTGACTTGTATAGCTTCTGCTCACGGATAATCTCTCTAAAACGTCACAAAATTTTACAGTTTGACAAAGAATCCATCATCTATTCTTCGAAAATATTAGCAAAAGGATTACTCTGATTGAGCCCAAATTTGGAGACGAAATCAAAGAATTTACAGACTTGCATACCTTTACAGAAACTTTGACAGCCTTGAGCCGAAAGGAACCCTGAGCACCGCTAAAAATCGCCACAAAGAAGATCAGAAAAATAACGACTTTCTAAACAATTGTCGCGCTGCAAGCTTGAAAAGTTGCTGAACCGACCGAAAGGAGTCTAAAAGCAGCTCCTTTTCAGCTTTCAAAGGAAAAAACGAGCTCTCGCAGAAAAAATAAGAGCAAATTTGACGCTACAGGTCGTCGGTTCGAATCCTCTGAGTATCATTAAAGAATGCATCGGTACTCTGCCCAACAGTTTGTTATTATGACAGGACAGGAAAAAAACAGGCATAACTTTTAGGACGAAAAATAATAATTACGCCGATAAAAAATAAATTTTGTCGACACAAGTACCGCTAATGTATGGTCGTTGAATTGTATTTTTTTTAGATTTTCATTCGTGTCCTTGAAATTAGTGGTAGGTAATGGTAGTTGCGGTTTAAGCAAATATTTATAGTTATACTAATTTTTTAATACAATTATAACTCGGGCTTTGGGGTTGTAGTTGTAGAGGAGATTTTTTTGTATTCTAACTGAAGTCACTTTGGTTTTGACCTTTGACCTTGAAAATGACAACGAAATTTTTTGACAAATCTTGACCTAGGGTTTGGAGGGAAAACTGAATTCACAAGTGTGGTAGGCTTTACATTTATGAGGATAGGTGGTTTACAGAGTTTTTTAATGGAGGCATGTTTTACTTTTTATTAAAGTTAAGAGTGCAGGGGACAAACAAACCCATTTGCATTGGTTGGGCCAAATTTTAGGCTGGCAAATCAAATTTATGGAGGGAGTAATTGGGGAAGGAGAGATTTCTTTACTGTCTTATGGGATATTATCTTATATAGACATATGATTTTTAAATTTATACAGTTAAAAAATTAAATAGAGAATAAAAAAATTTTAGTTGATTTAATGGATATATTTGTATTATTTTAAATTTAAGAATAATAAATGGATTTTTTTAAAAGAAGAGAAGAGAAGATAAGAATATATATTTCTATAATTTGATAGTAGATAGTATGTCATTTGTCATAAATGTGGAGTCTAGAATGGTATTTGGATTTGTTAGAATGATGCTTGGGAGGTTGACTCTATGTCTACCATCTTTCAACACACAATATTAAAGAATTTTCTTAAAACAAAAACAAACAAACAAAAAGAATTACTAAAGATGATACACCTAACATAACATAATAACAATATTTATCACAACTCATATATATCAAATAATCTACTCCCATATTACAACCACATAAGAGTTATATATATATATATATATATATATATATATATATATATATATATATATATATATATATATATATATATATATATATATATATGCAAAGGAAACAAAGACCAATAGTAAAACATAACAAGGAAAAACATTTGTCATAGCATGATGGCAACCACAACAATGGGAGTGCCCAAACCAATGTCCATTGTGTTAGTCATCTAATACATGGTGCATTGTGGATGTTGCAAATGTATTTGTAAGCAACTATTCTAAGCTTTTATTATTGTTTAGAGATGTACCTATGTTGGATCTAGATTGATAGTTTCAATAGTAATTTACTAAAGCTTCTTATTATTTTTTCACCAATTGCTTAAGTTAGTATAGATAGTAGAAAATTGTTTTAAATAGGTTATATATTGGTCTATAGGGAATCATCTAAAAGGTGAGAAAGATTTTTCACTTGAAGAACAATGATATAAAAATTTTAATTGGATGCTAATATCCAGCATACATATGAAATCACAAAAAACAAATGTTTGATTATATAGTATAGCAACATGTTATAGAAACTAACTTGTGGGAGATTAATAGATTAAGGATAGTAGACTTCCAAGTAAGATTACAATAAAAGGAAGCATAGAGAGTTGAAAAGATAGCTTTCCAAGTTTTATGAGCTAAGGGGGAAAACTAGAACACGTGTTGGAATGATTTTCACTTTTTGTAAATGGCATAAAAAAAGGTTAAATACGAAGGAAATAAAGGTAATTACCTATACCTGCAGTTTAAAATTGAATAATTCATAAGAAGTGAGTTGGATTTGGGATTTAACTTTGAATACTAAGAAATGGAGGTATTAAATTTCATCTATTTTTTATTGGGAAATGAGCAATACCATGTAAATTTATTTAAATTCTTTTCTTAAATTGAATTTTGGTAAGGCTCTAAAGTTTAAGAGAACTAAAGAGAATCAACCACCATTTGTCCACTTCTAGCCCTTAAGAAAGTTACAAAGGGAAAAAGGTAGATATTTTGACTATGAAAAAGTGTGGCACCATAAGTGATGTTAGTGATGGTCATTAGATTAGTAAGAGACCATTTCAAATTTATGAGCAAAGGTGTTGTCATGACATTTGTTAAAGATTATAATGACTCCATAAGTCATGAAAGCCCTCAATGCCTTTAAAACCAATCTTTTTCCTTTGAATGGATTCTATGAAAGAAGTAGATGGTCATTAAATTGGATGAGTTGGTTTCACCCAATAGTGGTTAGACCATAACAAGGTGATTGATCAAATCAAGTAAGTTATTTTGAGAAACTACTTAAAAGGCTTTTAAGAACATAATTGATTCACTTTAATGGTTATGCAATGTATTATAATTATATGTTTTATTTTCTTTTGTGGCTCATGTAAGGACATTAGAGTGCATAGTCCAATCCAAACAAAAGATTTCACATTAATGCAAAAAGAATTACTATGTTAATATCACATCTAAGCACTAAAGAGGAGTCTTGCACGCATTTGTGGTATGGACATGAGAGCTCGCCTTAGCCTTTAGGATTGACACAAAGTTCTATAAATATAATGAGTTTATGAAAAGTGAATCAATTACAAAAAATATTTTTGGAGGGAAGGGACTTCAGCTAATTAAGATTAACTCTTAATCAACAAAACTTTAAAGAATCTATTCTTGTTGTAAAAGGTTGTACTTTGGTCAGAACTTAGTCAAATAATTGATCAAACCATAATTTACTAATAAAATTAAGTTAGACGACTAATGATATATTTTTACATTTATGACATGTGAGTAAAGTTTGACTTTCATATGGTTCTAATTTCCAGTAGGATTGAATGCTAATCAGCTAGACATAAGATTCACTAGCAAATATTGTCTTAGCTATTATAGCACTAGAAAACATTTTTGATTATTCAAATGATATATTGTAACGTGTGTAGTTTCATTAAAAACTATTGACTTTTCTATTATAGACTTACAAGAGTGCGCTAACAAGTTTAACTTGGTTACCATTTAATTTGCCAAGGTTCTAATCAAACAAAAATTTAGAGCTATTGAGACGAGTTAGTAAATTTTGACAAGAGATATAAACAAAAATAGATTTCGTTTAAAAAGTGCTTAATAGGGATATCTTTAAAAACTCAAATAGAGTGAAGTTATATAATGATCCAAGAATTACCTCTTAGAACTCGTGCACAGTCAAAAGAAATATACTTATGTAGCAATTTATAGTATACAGATTTTAAAAAAATAAAAAAAAGCTGGTCCATTAAATTAATTATGATCTTGATTTGTAAAGAATTGCTTGATATTTAAACAATAATTATTTCTAAATTTAAAAGTTAGGAAAAGCTTAGAAAGCAATGTGCTAGATTTTTGCGTGGGGTATAAATTTTGTGATCATAACATACATACTACTCACTCTTAATTAAAAATCAAGTCAAGTTTTCATAAAATTAAAAAGTTTTAAAATCTCTAAAGTTCAAAAACTTTAACTAAAAAAAAATCATAATTCATCATAAAATTTAAACGTAAAGTTTTCTAAAATCATAATTTAAGAATTGTAGGGTTAAAATCACAAATCCTACTCATATCAATACAATTCAACCATTAAATAAGTTACGGTTTGAGAATAAAATAATTATGATGGATTAATTAAGATAGTAGACTTTTGTTAAAATGAAATTGAAAGAGATAAGGGCTTACTTTGAAATCAACGTGGTGTGGATTTTGATTATTATATTATTGTGGTAGAAAGTCAATAAGTGAAATATGAGATTAAAACCTAGCTTAAAGATCTATGACGATTGAGACTTTAGAATTTAAGGGTCTAGTATAAAACCACATTGCACTCCAATCTAATTATTATGATTTTTTTCCTTGATGGTCTATTTTTATCTTATGCATAAATAGATCTTCAATAAGGTCTACAAAAAATCTTTACTTGCAATACATTTGGCGTAATTAAAATAATATTGTGTTAAATATTATTAGAAGTTGGTTATGCGAGTTTTTAAGTGTAAAACTTCCTTAAACTTGACCCCCTAGGTTGAATTAGCAATAGCAAAAGAGATAAGAGGTGTCAATGAACACCAATGTAAGTGGTGCAATGAATTATATGAGTTGAACATTGAATGTTGTTGATATCTAATGCAAGAAATGTGCAATCATGTCAAGTACATGCCTTTGTGGTACTCTTTTGATGTGTGTTCCTTGTATGAAAGTAATCTAGGATGATCTCATAATATACACACTCTTCTGTATGCACAATTGAAAGTTTTGGTATCTTTATTAATGGACAATGGTCAAACCACATGATTGTTAACCTTGAAAAAGTAGGAATTTGAATCTTGAAAACTTGAAACGTAATCACATCCATAATCTAATCTAAAAATAATTTCATAAGTATGATCTAATTTGAAATAAAAACTAATAAAAATGGAATCAAACATATTTTTAACTAAAATATTATATATCAAAAAGCTGAATTCAAATACAAATTTATGGTTTGCACAACTATTTTCGTTGTTGCCTCTTGTTGTAACCTTTTTGTAATTGAACTTCTTTTTCCAATTAAAAATGTGCTCAATTCAACATAATAAATTTCTTAGATTTAATATGTTTTAAATTTTGACATTAATGTTTGAGATCATATCATAATCCATCATTAAAATGAGTTAGAATCAGAGAAAAGAATCAAAATTATATAAAAAAAAGAGAATCAAATTATATGAACATAAGAAAACAAATTATTTAAAGCATCTACACGAAACATAAAGATAAAACAAACAAATACACACTTTAAAAAAAATAGATTTAAAAACTTAATTATTATAAGTTTTAGATCACCGAAAACATACTCTATATTTCAATAAGACCATACATTTTTGTTTGATTTAAACATAAAATAAAATAAAATAACCGGTGTACAAAACATCAAGCCCTCTAATTACGCGCTTAAGAAATCGGGTCAATTTATATAATAATAATGTTGCTTGTGCTTCAATAATTAGAAAAGACTTTCCACTTTATTAAAAAAAAGTTAGAGATAATTTTAGAAGCCAAAGGGCGGGCGAATAATGAATTTTAGCATTTATTCTGATCCGAAATAAGTATTCGCATTTAAGTTAAAAAAGAGGAATAAAGGAGATAAAAATGATAAAAGGAAAAACAATAAAGTGGAGTACACGTAGGCATGATATTATTTATGATTGTAGACGTTTAGGTTACGCTTCCCCTTCCCCTTCCATGATTACATCCACTCTTTTCCTTTGTCACCTATCAACCACTCCCTTTCATCGTTTATTGTTTAGCCTTTTCATGTTAACAATAATTATCATGGAATCATATTTTGGCCACCCTTGTTTGTACCTTTGTGCTTAACCGCGTGCACTGTGACTTAAAATACTTTAAGTTAGGTAGGGGAAGCATTCAAGAATCAATGCGTAATCATCCACATTATGCTTTTTCCATGATTTCAAATGTTGTTTCGCTATCAGATATTCTCCTCTCCAGCTAAGATAAGGGATATGTGGCTCTTGTTTTTAAACCATAATATACTCCTTTTATTAAAGATTTATAACAAAATCAAATTCTCTTTCCATATTTATTTTAAAAGTCTGGATATAGACCAATTTATTCTCTTTATTAAACACTAATAATAACAAAATTAATGTTATTGAAGAGGTGAAAAGTGCTTTCTCACTTCTTTTTTTTTTCAATTTGTTTTTTTTTTTTTTTAATTTTTAACTCTAATGCATTAGTCTACTGTGTGTTTGAGTGACACATTTCTATTAAGAATTCATATTTGCCTTATTTTTTCTGTGCCAAAGTCCTTATTGTTGGCAACAACAATGAAGGAAAACTGAGAGAGGGGGAAGGGGGAGGGGCTGGGGGAGGGTGAATCAGTTTTCACCAAACTTAAGCAAATTAACCACAAATTTAGATTTGATCATTAACAACAACAACAAAGATAAACACAACAACAACAATACACATAACACACAGATTTTGACGTGGAAAACTTGGTTAAGGGAAAAACCACGGTGGGAACCTACCCACAATATGATGATACTTTGTAGTAGTATATGTAAATATTACAATGGGAAATGCACATGCATTCAGACACATTGCCTAGAGCTCATTGCTCAAATACAAGAGAGGGCTACAACCCCTAGAGGAAGAAAGGAAGGCTCACTGCCTTACAAAGATCGGACACCAATCCGGATTACATGAACTGAAAGAATAGCATCTTCAAATACCTAATCACAGTTCCGGTTAAGCACAATGTTTGCTCTGCAACTCTCTTCTTCACTTCATCACTATTCTGAAAGATCAAATGCTTGTTCGCACATGCAACACCCTCAAAGAACACAAACATACATCTTACATGATTATTACTCTTATTTATACAAATCATCAACCTTAATTTCAAGGTTGGCTCAACTCATAAGACCTAATTACAAAATTATATCACACGATACATAAATCAATATGCGGACCAATACAATGTCGACAAGGACATAGCATGGACCTAAATCAAAACCTCGAACACACAACACCACCAAATATCTCACCAAGATCATCCACAACAAGCAAGAATCATCGGGTCGGCCAGAAGGTCGTATAACATGAAGAATACCACAATAACACACACAACGATCAATGCAAACCAGCAACACGGATAGAACACGATCTAGAAACATCAACAAGCAATGTGAATTCCACCGCAACAACTCGGATTACTAGAATCATCGTCATCTCTCTACCGGAGCTCAAGAACACCAACATAGCTTACTGACAAATTGAAAGATATGCTTGTGAAGTTTCAAATCATGAACTACTTGAACTGAGGACACACATGAGCGTCCCAAACACTCTCCAAAATCCGCTCAACATAATGAATCAATCCCACAACAATACAAACCAAAAATCACAACTTTGCAATACAAAACCAACAGAAAAAACCAGTCATCACAATGGACCTCATAACTTGATCAAATCACCTTCTGGAGCACTGAAACTCATGTTGAATCAACTGAAGATACTAATCTTTGAATCCTTAAATTCACATTAGCATATCTGCAATATACCAGCCAAACCAACTCTCGCAACACCGAAGCACAAGAACACAGGAATATGTTGATATCAATGACAACAGCACATTCTAACAACTCTAATATCCAACACTTATTCCTCAATGGTTTAGACTTTGTAGTGTCAAAAATTGCATACCCCTTTGTAATTTGACCTACATCTTTTATAACCACTTTGGTGTCCATTTCCCTAGCACCTGAGTAGGCTCACTTCAACCCTTGCATCAACCTTTTCCCTCTCAGGATGCTCAAGACCCCCTTTTCAACAGCTCCCTTGTGGCGTCAATCTTGTTAGCCACGTGTCTCCCTTGTCTCCTGCAGTTTTCAAGCGTGATTCATTTGGACACTAGCATGCCGTGCAGACATCTGCGCGTCGCGCATTCATCCTACGATATCTCAACGTTCAAATGTTGGTTTTGAGAGTGTCTTTCCACTTGTCACCTGCGCATGTCGGTGGAAACGGCCCAAAATCTTTCAAATGACTTGACATCCCTCTTTTCCATCCTCTTCTCTCTTTTAAATCTATCTTCTCTCCTCATTCAAGCTTTCTAGACTCCGGATACAATCTCTTTGGTTCTTTGGGCTCTCACAACTTTCTCTGGCTCTCTCTCGCTTGCTATAATAGTCTTTATTTTGCTACAACACTTGCAAGCTCTAATAGTATTCTTTCGCAACTCTCTTGGCTTTCTCAAGCCTCTTTGGTAATATCTATCTATTTAACATATCTTTGAGCATCTTGGGATTTTTCACATCCCTCTTCTATCATTTATCATCTATCATTTATTTTATCTTGCATTTATCTTTTATTCTATCAATCTATCTGGGTTGTCCGTGGAGGTGGAAACACCAAAATGGGGGTTTGACTGAGGCAGACTCCAAAACACAACCTCCAACATTTTCCTTCTTGCTTGTGTGGAGGTTTATGATCATAGGAAGAATATCATTTAGCTGGAGGCTTCATATCGTGGACCGGTTGTGAGCTTCCTTTTTTCTCCTCTTCTCAAGTCATTCTAATATTTCTCATTCTATGTTAGTAGTCTATCTTGTTGTTTTTCTACATTTATTTAATATTATAATAGTATCTGCAACCCCCGTACGGTTTATGTGTTATGTTCGTATTGGATGACAACATGTCGCATTGGTGTCCCAGCTTTGCTCAATCGTCCTGAGGAAAGAGACTCAACAGAGTTGTCCGGGAGTCTCGTCTGTAGTTTATTAGCTTAGCTTTTCACTTTTATCCCTTGGCTCACCTTAGTGCAAGTTTGAGTGAGGTAGCGGTGAATCGATTTGTCCTTTGAGATTCATCATCTTGGAGGTGACAAATCCCCTCCTCTACAAGACTTAACCCTTATATTTTCATATTCTTAATCTTAGATCATGATCACTCAAGCAACCTTAATCTTAGGTCAAGACCATCACAACAACCTTGACCCCTGTTTTTTATATTCAACTTTGAATGCTAGGGTGTTAAACAAAGCCCTGAGTTATTTAGTCATCAATCATCTATCAATTTGGTTGACAATTTGGTTAGTGTAAGGTAAAAAAATTCTTACTTTGCAATCTCCACCTTACATTTTCATGCTCATTTTAGTGTCGACTCCATTAAATGTGTTCTAGGAGCATTTTAGTGTCAACTCCCTTAGTTGTGCTCTAAGATCATCTCACTTTTTTTTTGTATTTTCTACTATCAAAGAAGTGTGATGCAAGTAAACTAGCCTTATATCACCCCATTTGTCAAGCCTTAAAATTTTATCCCCTGGCTTCTTAAGGACACCCTTGCATAGTGAGCATTGTGGTCACATACAATTACAACTTGATGAAACAAGTTTCAACATTTCAATGACACAACGAGAATGATCTCGAGTTGTCGGACCTTGCAAATAGCTCTCAAGAAGATTGACTTCCTTTCTAACCTAGATACAAAGTGTTGATCCAACCCAACACAAATTAAACATGAAACCTAATCCTATTCTACTGATTGCCAGGAAAAAGGGGAAGAAGGAATAAATAAAATGAAAAAGTTGGTGATGCACCTAGATTAAATCACATTTCTTCCTCTCCACAATATAACAAAGAATCAAAGGGGACTACAAAATAACCCACACAATTCTCTATCCTACTAGGTGTGTGTGTGAAAAGTGGACTTGTATCTGTATCTAGAATACACAACACTTCAATTAAGTCATTAGATGCATGGTTAGTAAATCAATAATAAATGAATAATAAAACCATAACAAAGCGACCCATTGCCTTCTAGTAGATGCGAGTTTAGATTGCTCTCAAATTGCTAAGCTATCAAGTGACTAGACAACACCTAAATGAAGGATTTTTATCTATATGAGCATGGATTTAAGCTAGATGAATGCAAGATTAATCTAACATGATTTAAGCAATAAATGAGCTAAGTGATTTATACAATATGAAATAAATAATATGCAATATCTCAATGCAAATTCTCAATGAATCTAGAGCAAAAACAACATAATAACAATGCATTCTCTAGGATTTTTGAATGAGAGATGAGAGCCTGAATTTATAGAAAATTAAGAAAGAAACCAACGGCTGAGATCAAATGATGATGAGCGGTCAAGATTTTCCAAGAGGAAGCACAATCCAGGTGAATTGATTTGATTGGATGCTTTTTCTCAGTTTTAAAGGAAATTGAACTAAAATCAAGAAAAAATTGATTTAAAGGAAATTGAACTAAAATTAAGATAAAATCAAGAAAAAACTGATTTATTCTCTATTTCATTCAATTTTAATATTTAATTGTATTAATTTCTTTCTTTGAGATTATCTATCAATTTTTTAATTTTTTTTTCAAGATTATCTCCAATTGATTTCTTTTCTCAAATTTTTAATTATTTTTTGTCAATTAATTCCTTTTTTGATTTATTTCCATTTTTTGAAGATTTGTGCTCATAATTTCCAATTCCTCTTTCTTGATTTGTTTCCTTTTTTGAAGATTTATGACAATTTTTATTTATTTTTCAAATTAATTCCTGTTTTTGATGATTTAATGGCAAGTTGATTTATTTAATTAAATATGCAAAAGATATTTAATTAAAATAAATAAGATAATTGTTTAAAATGATTTACTTGGAATGATTTAATTAATTAAATAAATATTTATTTAATTAAATAAATATTTAATTAATATTGGTTGGTTAATTTGCCATGTGACATTTGATGATTTTAGAATTAATTGTGTGCTCAAGATTGATTTAATTACCTTTGGTTAGGACCTTGGTGATGTTGTCGAGATTAGGGGCTCATGGTTTAGATGACCATTTTTAGGGTATTACATTTGCCCCTCTTTGAATTAATGTGCGAGCAGCGCGTTGGTTCAAAGAAAATTTGATGTCTAGGAGATAACAGTTCTGAACTTGATTGATCATGAACTAGATGAAAGCGAGGTGTTTAACTTGATTCGAAGCGACGAAGCTGAATGAAGTTTGATTAAAGCGATATCGTTCCCGAACTTGATTGAACTAGGAACGATAGAAAACAAAAGATACCGAACTTGATTGATCTAGACACAGTGAGTGATGATAAAAATCAATCTTGAACTTGATTGATCAAGACACAATGAGAGAAGATAAATTGTCCAGCTTGATCCAAAGCGACGAATACTGAACACCTACTTAGATTGAGTGTGATTAAAGATACTCTTTAAACCCTTGATTGAGTTTAAACAAATAATCAGCTTGATGAAAAGCGATGAAACTGATATGCCCCTAGTTATTGATTTGATTCAGATGATTGAGAAATCTCAACTTGATATAAAGCGATGAAGTTGAGATGCCCCTAGCAATGAGGTCTTATTTGATTGATTTTCTTTAGTTGAAAAAGATTTTTTCTCGACTTTTGATGAAGATTTGAAAATTTTCTTGACATTGAAGCATGTGAGGTCATAAGGTCACGAGTATGCCCCCTCGGGAGCGAAATTGAAAAATAGCGAGGGTACATGATGATAGGCAATTTCGTTAGCGATGATAAGTTGTTTTGAGCACAAATTGATTCAGAGGAACGTTTGAAAATTTTGCATTGATTGATAAGAAATTGAGTGCAAAGTTGATTTGTAGAAATTAAATTGAGATTCAGCATCGAAATTGAGCGCAAAGTTGATTTGTAGAAATTAAATTGAGATTCAGCGTCGAAATTGAGCGCAAAGTTAAAGAAAGAATGGGCTTTTGATGAAAAGCACTAAGTGGTTGAAATTTTGTGAAATTTCAATGAGAGAGTTGACATCAGATTTCGATTTCGATCTCGAAAATGGACTCAGGACAACCGATTTACAAGCTCGTGATTTGATTTCATCGTACTTGTGTTGATGGATTATGAGATGTTGTATGCATTTCTTTTCAGTATAGATGAAATGAATGCAAATGACATATGAGTGTCTATTTTTCTTTCTTTTCATATGCAAATAAATGAATGTGAATGAGTAATGAGTAATGCAAATTTTTCATTTGTCTATGCAATAAGATGAATGCAAATGAATGATAGTGAATGTATGAATCTATATAAGATGCTCGTGTATGTAGCTAACATCTCAATACACAAGTACTCGATTGGAGAAATGATGAAAAGAGACCACTTAGCTAAGAAATGGTGATGCTTCTAGCTCTCATTCAAAAGATAAAGAGATCATTGTTACCGTACCGAAATCACTCTAAATTCACAAAATGCAGAATGAAATGCAAGATGAGATGCAACTGAAACCTAGTCACTGGATTTGAACAACTTAATTTTCATCATTGAGTGTTTTATAATTATAGCAGGCAGAGTAGAGTTCCTTTCTTTGCATGTGCAATATTAATTATCTTGTCTGCAATGACCCTTTTTTTTTGTTCATATCCTTGGACAAATTACGCAGGGACTTGGATTGCACAATAAAGAAATTCCCTCAAAATAGACAAAGAAATGATGGGAACCTCCCTATAGCATTCAAATAAGCAGAGTCGAGGTATGTGAGGCAATTTCACCTTGATGTGAAGGCTCTTATCATAGACACCCAGCTAATTTAGATGTTTCCATATCATTGGAATCATTCCTACAAGCAAATAACAAAGAAGATATTATGCCCCCAATCCTTGCTCCTCTCAGTCAAGATAGACTTCCTCGAGTTACTCAGAGCGATAATAATCGAAAACCAATATAAAAGACAACAGAAAAAGAAAAATTTCATTCATATCTCAAATTGTTTAGTGATTATTTTATGTTATGTTGTTTTGCTTGTTTACTCAGTGATAAAACTCTTCAGTAGTTAGGAGACAGGTGACTGACTTGGAGTGGACGACCGGGTATCACTGATGGAAAGATGACTTGGTTGATACTGCTTAGGACATGTAATGTGCTCTGTTGATTACCTAAGACTAGGACATTGATCGGTTTCAAGCCATGAGGGTTCCAACGAACCAGGATGTCACAAAAGTGACTGAAATATGTACAAGTGAAAGTGATTATGCAGAAAAGTGGGAGTGCCAACGTTGTGTTGATAAATGGAGTGCTTGAGTACAAGAGGCACCTGTTTGCCAGGTTTTCACCTGCTTGGCAAAGATTCCCCATTTTTTTTTGTTTTTTTAAAATTTCTTTAGGACTTTTTATGATTTTTTATGATTTTGTTCAGGACATTTTGTGATTTTTAGGATTTTGTTCAGGACTTTTTATGATTTTTATGATTTTTTAATGTTTGCCCCTAGTGTCTAGCAAGGCAAAAGGGATTTTGAGTACATGAATGGATAAGCGAACGATGGTGGACGCTTTTAAGGACTATCTCACAATATTTATCCAAGAACAGTGTCCCAATATAGCAATGTAAACCAAAGATTTTAGCGATTTAAAGTAAGGATTTTAGCAATGTAAAGCAAGGATATAGTGTAGTGAAGCCATATGGTCCAAAGAAGTGGCCATGTCAAGAGGTTTGTGGAAAGCATGCTTTTGCATTTTGTCCATAGTGTTGATCAAGATCAAGGGATAGATTTGGATAGGAGGCAGATAGGATAATCAAGATCAAAGGTGGTAATGAAGGATGTAAGCAAGCAATGGATAGGAGCTAAAGGGTCTAGATCAAGTGTAATAGATAAGACACATGAAGCCTGCAAAGATCCTTAACCTTGTCAAGATCAAAAGTGGAAAAGGGATATAAAGGTAGATAGAGCGAATGAGGGATAACGTGGGATGAAGGATAATAGATGGATGTACATGGATGGAACTTGCCCCTAGTGTAAAGTGCAAAAGGATAATGGATTACGCATGATGCTTGTTTGCCAGGTTTTCATCATGGTACTTTCCCAAGGCGCCACAAGAAGTGGTTTTCACTCGTGGACGAAATTATTTCTCTTTACTTTTATTTTTTTCTGATTTTTTTTTTTCATCATTTTTTTTTTTGAAGATAATGGAGGCATGATAGGGGATGGAAGAAGGACCCCAATGTATCACTTCTTTGGATGTTACCCTTAGAATATGAGTTGCAATAGACCATGGCTATGAAGGTATGCTCAAAGATGTTGGCAGGATATGAAATGAAACTAGGCCAAGGATTTATGCAAAGGATTGGATAAGAGGGATGGAAGGGTGAAAAAGAGGTGTTGGATAATGGATGGGATGTTGGAAGAATTGTGTATGGATAGATGGAAATGCTGGAAAGATCAACATTGGCACACGCCTTGAGGGATGGTGGACATATGAAAGAGAAGTGAATCTCAGATTTTGAGATTTGGATGGAGGAAAGGTTACATATTTTGGGGCATAAGAACCCAAAATGGATGAAGGAGGTGATGGAGGAATAGACTTGGAAGGTTTGGATGGAGGAACAACAATTTTGGATGCCAATTTTGATTTTTCTTTAGACTTTTGTGCTTCAAGTACCCGCTTAGGGATCCACATGGTTTTTCATTTTTCATGCTTTTGTAGTTCCTTAGAGCGCATTGCTTGTATAAGTGCCTTAGGAACCCATATAACTTCTGACTTTTCTTCTTTCTTTGTAGGCCTTTGTGGCATTTTGTATTTTTCTTTTTCTTTTTGGATCATATTTTGCTTTGTTTTGACATGTCGATTAGATGGGACATGTTGATCCTTGAATACATGTGGATTACTTGACTTATGACTTTTATGCTTGGCATCCAAATTTCTTGGAGAAGGAAAAGAATGTACGAATGGATAGGAATGATATGGAGGTATTTTAGATGGATGGAAGGTACTCAAAGATGTGTGCCTTTGTTGATCCTACATAAGGGATGGAGGGATATAGGGACCTAGAATGGATGGAAGCGATGAAGGGGAAGGCATGTATTTATATTTTACTAGATAAATGTAGGATTTATGAGAGATACCAACATCTTGAGAAATGTCCCTGAGGCCATGACCTTTAACACTTTCTTTAATATTAAGGGGTTCTTGCTTGTGGAGATCTACCCCTTTGCCTTTATAAATATTTTGACTTGTAGGATACACTGTGCTTTGGAAAGAAGGTGCGGGTCCATTATGAGATGAAGGTGGAATGTAAGGAATGATAGGATCATGAGAGGGATTTGTAGGCATGATGGATCCTTGAGGTGAAAATGGAGGATTATGACATGGAGACGAAGTGATACTTTGATCTTGACATGGAAGAGGACCATTGGATAGAGTAGGAAGGGTGTTTGACTCTTCAGTTTGAATAGGATCGATTGAAAAGGTGGAAGAGGCATCATGATCTTTCTTAGGAAGTGGATTAGGAATGGGATTTGGAAGGATTATTTTCTCTTGAAATGGAAATGAGTCATTGGTGCAGGAGCACTCTTCAAAGGGTTCCCACCATTAGTTTTGGATTGTGTTCTTGCTTCTTTATGAAGTCATTGTATATAAAATAAAGAGCCAAGTGCTCATGGGTCCTAGTTAGGGTCCTAGTTGAGGTCTTAGGGTCATAAGTCAAGATTGAGATTTTCTTGAAAATTGAGGGTATGTGTGCCTTTGAGGTGTTTAGGGGTCCTTCTTAGCATGGTGGTGTCCTTAGGTTAGCTCAATATGGGTCTAGGAGTCAAGAAAAGCAACATTGAGAAAGTTGCTCAAAAGTTGCATGACAACTTTTAAAAGTTGTCAAGCAACTTTTCCACGATGAGGTCAAAATCTTTAATGTGGCGTGGACAACCCTAATATGGGCACACACATCGAGACAAAGGTACTATAAGTAATTGCAAACCCTAAGTTAAGGGGTTGGATGTCAGATATTGTACAACCCAAACAAAGTGACTTGACTGTGACTGCAAATTTGTTGCCAGTTGGCACAAATGGAGTAAAAGAAGAATGTTTATGGATTGATTTTCATGCAAAACTATGTGGAGTGTCTTGTATGGTGTGTTCACTTTCATTTTGAGCATTTAGATTAGGTTTTGGTTTATAAGTGAGGTGTGTTTGTAAATATTTTGTAAGTTGCATTCTCTCTATCCAGTTTTGGACTGGTTTGTGTCTATGGGCTCATAACTCCATTCCCCATTGTGGAATCACCATGAAACCATGGGGAATGAGAGTATAGACCATGTACTATAATTCTATGCAAGCAAGGCCCTTGAAAATGCAAGGAGGCCATTTGAAGATCCACTCCTAGGCGAGACTGGACAGTGCCCGACTAGGAAGGGTTAAGTTGTAGAGGTCTTGGAGAGCAAGGAAGGTCAGAGGAGGAGACACCCTTGGAGGAGTTGAAGAGGGGTGAGTGGAGTACCATTTGTGTGAAGGAGGAGCTTCCACCAATACATACAAGGTGGCAAGAGCACCAAATCCACACTATGACCCTGGCAGACCTAAAAACCCTTAAAAACCTTAAATTCCACCTAGGGCAATGTACAGACACTTGGAGGCCTAAAACCTGAAAAATCCTTAAGTCCTTGCCAAATGAACAGCAGGTCTTTTGGGAATTTTCACAAGCAAGTGCATTGTTTGTGAGAGGGAGCCCTAAAGGACCGGGTAGGAGGCCTAATTGGTCATAATCCTTGTAGCCCTATTTTGTAGGCAAAACACAAAATAGTGAAATCGGTAAGGGGTTGGAAGCTTGAAACCTCTTGGGGGCACATGAATGGGTGGAAAAACCATGAATTAGACTTGACCTAACCTTGCTAAGATCTAGGAAGGTGTGGAACAAGCCTAGCCCTTATTGGCCTAAGTAAGGGTTTCTTGAATCTCATGAGTAGGTGAGACCTTAGGAGTAGTTTTGCAACTTGTTGGTGGGTGGATTGGGAAAGGTCAAGGGATTCCATAAGCAGGGAAGTCCTAGAGACCCTAGGGTGTGGTTAGAACACCTGGTGATCCAAGGAAAGGATCCAAGAGCATAGACTAGGCTAGTATATCCCAAACCCCATCCCATCAATCATCTTGGAAGAAATGGAAAGGTATAAGGGGATCATCATGGGATTCTAGTGAAATAGGATTTTTTTCAATCATTAGATGGGATTGAGGAGTTTTGGTGTCTTGATCTTGATTTATGATAGGACTTGTTTCTTCATTTTTTAGATTATCCTCTTGACATGGAGTCACTTTTAAGGAAGGGATAGGATTTTGCATAGGCGTAGGGGATTCTTGGAAGATCTCCATATTTTGGCATGATGGGGAAGCATTTTGGAAAGGGCCTTCTGGAGTGGGTATGATTGGAATTGGAGTGCATGATGGCATAGGATCTGGGATTTTCAAATCTTTAGAGGAACTTGTATCAATATTGCCATTAACTTGGATTTCCATAGGAGATAGCCCTTGAAGGTAAACATGAGAAGTTTCATTGTTTGAAGGAGATGAAGACATCATGGAAGGGATGGAGGCTACGTGTGGAACCTTGCTAGACATAGGTTCATGATTTTGATCATGCTTGGAAATAGCTCCTTCTTTTTCTTTAGGTGAGTCATTAGGATCTTCAATTTCAATGACACCATTATAAATGAGATCTTGAATCTTATGTTTTAATTCTATGCAATTCGAATTCTTATGTTCATTTTGTCTATGATATGCACAATACTTACTCAAAAATTCCCATCCCCATGTGGTCTTTTTAGGTAATATGATAAGATTGTTCTTAAACTCTTCCAAAGTTGACTCAATAGATTGCCCCAAAGGTGTAAATTGTCTATCTAGGGAATATTTGGAGGAAATGTCTTTATGTCTTGGTGAAGGTGTCTTGTGAGCTTGTTTGAGATTTGGTCTTTGATTGTCAATTATTTGTTGGTATTTGATTGTCAAATCATATAATTGTTTTAGCATTCCTTGAAGTTTCTCACTCTTGATATCATGCATTTGTTTTTCAAATGGAGTCATTGATTTATTTTGTTGGATTTCCATGTCATATATTTCTTTCTTGATATCTTGAAATATTTGAGCAAAGGTATCCATGGGAATTGGAGCTAAGGTATCCATGAGATTCTTACTTTTGTCAAAAATTTTTTTAGAAGAGCTTCTGGTTTGAACAAGCATTTACAACCAACATGACCAAGAGCTAGATGTGTTGCAGAAGTCAAGATCAAATTGTAGCTAGTAGTTCGTTTAACGTAGTGATTGAGTGAAGTAACTAAGATCTGGTTTGGTTTCAGGAATGATCTATCCTGTGTAAGACATTATCTAAGTTAACTTAGGTTTGATAAGATGTTGTTTGAACTAGCTAAGAGATGATCGACAAAATCGTGCAACGCAATGACAGGGGTACACTATCAAGGTTGTTTATGCTCAGGAGGATGATAACCAGTTTTAGGCTTGCTGTAGACTGTTTTAGACAATTTTGACTATTTTGACTGACAAGATCAGGAATTCGTATGACAAAGGATTGGACAGAGACGAGATTCTGACAGACAAAGTTTCAATGACTGACGACTACCATTTTTTGATAAGGATTGATGTTTTGATGACTGACAGAGACCAGTTTGGACACAGATAGATTTTATCACTGAATTATTTGATATTGTTTCATTTGTTTTCTCCATTTTTAGTATTTCATTTTCAGTTTTAGGAATGAAAAGACAAAAAACACGCAAGATATATAATAATTCAAGCACAACACGCTAACCCTATGGAAGTTGGCTTAAAGAAGAAAACCTTTGCTTGTTGACTTAGGTACACACCCAATAGCTAATCAGAATATGGTCACTAAGTCTCACGCAATGGATTCTCAATGCCGTATTAGTCAACTCCAAACGCTAATGGGGGCACAATATGGCAAGTGTCTTGGGAGAGTTACTATCTCTCTTGCACAAAGATTATCAACCTTTCGGAGGTGAATTGGGTAGCTTCTATCTTATAGTTCTTAGTCAAGAATTCCATTTGAAATTACCCCTTGAAGTCATGCAAGCATGATTGAGGCCTATAGTTTGAAAAGGTACTGAAACAAGTTGTAGTCACGTAAACGTGATTGAGACCGCAAGGCCCTACAAAATGCTCGATATGAGAGATCTCAAAGAGAAAACTCAAATAATCCCATCCTCTGAGACTTTAATCACCAGAGGCCTATTTATTATAGTGAGTTGGAATGCTCAGATCTAGCTGTACTCACTTGGGTCATTCTCATAGGGTGATTACTTTTTCCCACTGTGACAGGCCCGCTAAAGGTACACAAATCTCAAAAATTAGAAAAAAGCTTCGAGGGTCTAGATTTTTGATTGTCTATAAAAGACAAGAGCATACTCTCCTACCTCTTAGATTTTTCTGAAAACACAAATGATAGATTTGTTCTTTAACCAGATAGAAATTTAAGTGCCTAAGAAAATACTAAATGAATACACAATGTTTAGTCGATTCTCCTTAGGCAACCTGCAAAACCAATATGTCAGTAGTTGTTTTCTTCTTGATTCTTTGGCAGACGAATGTTTGATTGATAGATTCTTTGACAAGCATCCTAAAAACATTAAAAGCCCAAAATTAGTTGCCAAAATAACATAAAAAATAATTATCAAAAAAAAATTATATCATGCAAATTGTAAATTAAACTAATCTAACAAGAATTTCCATTTTTTATGACTATCCTAGTTATGACAGTTTTGATAGTACTGCACTCTGTCATTTATAACTTTTGAACGAGAGATAATTTGGAAAATCGCTTCGGTGGAAATGTGGAAAAATTGGTTTTAAAAAACATATTAAACTTTGGTTTAGAGCCAACAGTTTAAAACAAAGTTATGCCCTCCGAACCGGGACCATTTTTTACTGTCATAGAAGAATAAGTAAAATGATAGTCCTGCACTCTGTAAATCATAACTTTTAAACTCAAAATCTTTAGGAAAATCCCTTCAGTGAACCTGTATAAAAAGTGGTTTTACACAACATATAAACATTGGTTTAGATCCAACGGTTCAATAAAACGTTATTCTCTCCAAACCGAGACCATTTTTTACCGTCACAAAAGAATAAGTAAAATGATAGTCCTGCACTATGTCAATCATAACTTTCAAATCCAAAATCTTTAGGGAAATCCCTTCGGTGAACCTGTATAAAACTTGGTTTTCAACAACATATCAAAAATTGGTTTAGATCCAATGGTTAAATAAAAATTTATGCCTTCCAAACCGAGACCATTTTTTATTGTCATAGAAGAACAAACAAAAAGAAAGATTTTTATCTGCAAATTTAACACAATGTTTATTAGTTATAAAAACCAAACATTAAATTTATTCAAGAAACATTTTAAATCTTGTAGTTGTGGGTTAGAGCCCCATGGTGGGCGCCAGAAAAATGTGTGTGTGAAAAGTGGACTTGTATCTGTATCTGGAATACACAACACTTCAATTAAGTCATTAGATGCATGGTTAGTAAATCAATAATCAATGAATAATAAAACCATAACAAAGCGACCCATTGCCTTCTAGTAGATGCGAGTTTAGATTTCTCTCAGATTGCTAAGCTATCCAGTGACTAGACTGTTGGCATATGCACACTCCAATGAGACATTGTAAGTGATTGAAGGTTTTATCATTGATGGCAACCTTACAATCCTACGGCACTGGCAAGGCATTACACCGGCACTAGCAAGATCAGACTCTACACCGACACTCAGACCACCGACATCGGCAGAGAAAGGAAGCATACCGGTACAGAGGCTGACATGATTTTTGTTATATTATATTTTGTTTATTATTGTAAAATCTTTGTAAGCCGACTTGGCATCATTGTAAAATGACTCTTATATAAGAGAGATCATTGTAGAACATTTAATAGTAAGGAAGAAGACTGTATTTAGGTGAAATAAGGCAAACCTATTATGCGAATTATAGGTTAAGGGTTTATGTAAGAAGCAAAGCAGAAACCGGTAGTAGATCTGGCATTATATATGCTATTTTGAAGTAGTACAAGATACTGGATTTATATAATCCATCATTGTAAGTCAGTGAGACTTCCCATTGAGCAGTGAGCTCTAGGCAGTTGGCCTTCCTACATGTGCAGGCCCCTCTTGTAGCAGTAATATTCTCTTATTGGCTAGTAAGTGAATATTGTGGGTCACAAATCCCACCGAGGTTTTTCCCACACCGGGTTTCCTCGTTAAATCATTGTGTTATGGTGTGTTTTTCATGTGGTTGCTTTTAATTCTATTTATTGCATTATTTCTTACATACCGGTACATTGTTATAATATGTTCTACATGTTTTAAGTTAAGAAATTCAATTCACCGGTTAGATACTGATTCACCCCCCACCCCCCCCTCTCAGTATCTGTGGGAATCCTAACAATTGGTATCAGAGCTTGGTCCTCTGTTTTAAGAAGCCTAACAACTTGAGGAAGATCTTGACACCGATAGATATGGAAAATCTGATGAAGCAACTAGAAGCAGCTCTTTTAGACTATGATGCAGAGAAACTGAAAAATATCAAACTAGAAGATGATCTAAAGGCAACCCAGGATATCATTCAGGCACTTCAAGAAAATCTTACCATTTCAAGAAACAAGAGAAGAGAACTTTTTGAAAAGATGCAAAATGAGAATGATGAAAAAGAAACTCTTAATGATATGATAAACAAGCTGAAACAAGAGAACATGAAAACAAAGAATGAGATGCAGGATATGACTATGAGATTTTGTAAAGAAATTGAAGATAGAAAGAAGAATGAAGAAGATTTGACCAGAAGACTAAGTGATGCTGCAAATGAAAACACAAGACTTAGTTATGAAAATGATTTGTTGAAGACAGATCTGATGCACACTCAGAATGACTCCAATGAACTGATGAGGTAGAAAGAAGTCTTAGAAAGAGAACTAGATACTGCAAATCAACATAAAGAGAAATTCAAGAAAAGCTTAGAGGAACTTGGTAACTTGATGAAGAATCAAAAACCTAAAGGTGACACTTCTGGAATTGGCTTTGAAGTTGGTGAAAGCTCCGGTACTGCAAATACACAGGATCATAGCAAACTGGTAAGGCAACCTAATGCTTATAAATTCAATGGAAAATGCTTTAACTGTAATAAGTATGGTCATAGACCAAATGAATGTAGATCTAGAAATTATCAGAATATCAACACACCCACCGGTCAATGTTCAAAATGCAACAAAGTTGGTCACAACTCTGAAAATTGCAGAATGAATGTGAGATGTTATGTTTGTGGAAGATTTGGACAACTATCTAATCAATGCAGAACACAAACTAGCATAGGTTATGGGAAAGATATTCAGAAGAATAATGTGACTTGTTATGCATGTAACAAGATTGGGCATATTGCAAAATTCTGTAGAAGTAAAGGATCACCAACAGACAACAAAAGTTCTAGCTTGAAAGGTAAAGAAAAAGTTGAAGAGGTTAAGCAAGAATTCTCAAAACAATGGATTAGAAAGTCAGACCTAAATATTGTTGGGAATACTCCTCCACCGGTAGAACCAATCAACACTTCACTGACAGGACAGAGTGATGCTTCACCGGCAGGACCGAGTAATACTCCATCGGCAGGAAGCTCTTCATCAAATTGAAGAAAATTTTCTTGAGGGTTTGGAAATCAATGAGACATATGCTATAATTCCCTCGGTTAATGGTGAGAAGTTGGAAATTACTTCTATACTGGCAAACAATGTTAAGTGACTACTTAACTGGCATACATTAAATGTGGTAGATGGCAAATAAACATTATAAATTTGTGGTTTTGGCTCCATTTCACTTCACCGAGACTTCAAATATTCGAAGAGCGCGAAATTTGCAGAGCTAAGGGATTTTGAGCAAAGAGGCAAAGCACTTCGGCAATCAATCCATCCAAAGGTAGAAAAAGGTATTTATCATCATGACATCCTCCTCTGCACTTGAATTCATAGCAAACCCTACAGTAGTCGAGGTTATAAAATGCCCTAGGCCCATATTTCAGCTAGTTCCCAAGGTAGCTAAGAAAGATGACAATGTAGGTGCTTTTTCCCAAATTCCAAAGGGAGTTGTTTTCGCAGAAGATCCCTGAATATATATTCATTGCAACATAGAGGAATTAGGAGATGAAGAAATTAAAAGCATGTATAAGACTGTTATATGTGACAATTCCGGTAATGTAAAACCAAAACATAAAATTGTTGAAACCCTAGGATTCACTGAAATCCTCTGCATTCCTGAATTTCCCAAGGAGGTGATTAGGATAGTTTTAAGTAGGGTACATGGTTCATTCTTTTGGATTGATTTAGTACACAAAATAACAAAGGAAGCTATGAAAGCAGTAACAGGGTTACCTTCCATCGGTAATAGACCAGACAAGACTAAGAAGGTCTCCAATGACCTAGTAATGAACTTAACTGGTGCAACATCAGACAGAAGGTCTTTGAGGGTTAATGATGTGATTGATATAAATGTGAGATTTGTTAGCATGATTTTAGGGTACAAAGCAACTCATGCAAACAGACTTAACTCAGTTTCCATTTTATGCATTAAAAGTGCTTATGACATGGTTAAAGACAATTTGAAAATTGATGTATGTGAATGGTTAAAAGATGAGTTGATTGATAACTTAGGCAAAATCAAGAAGGATAAGAAAGGAACATTTAGATTTGGAAATCTACTTGTATGCTTGACGCTACACATAACTAAACAGGTTCCCGGTATTGGCCATAAGAACCTTGGATTTGATATACCGGTAGGAAAATAGTTAACAAACCTATTCAACAACATGGGTGAAAACAAAGAAAAGAACATTCATGACTATTTTCAAGCACTAAAGGTTAGGATGAACAAAAGAATTAGACTATCATAGAAAATTGTCAACAAATACAAAGATGATATATGTTTTGTAATAAAAAAGGATGAGATTTGGATGGAAGCAGTCATCCCAAGAACAATTTGGGTAACAAAGATGGGTTATGAGACTGATGATCATATAATTGAAACTTATGCTAAAGCACTTCTGGAAGCACCAAATGAACCAAAGGAAGAAGTATTTGGTAGTGCTGAGACCATAGAAAAACAAATTCAATCTAAGAAGAGAGTGAAAAAGGTTGAAGCAGTTGTGAGAAGAGGTTCTAGACAGGCTAAGGCTATTAAAGAAGATGTATTAAAACAAATCGGTATCACTGAGGATGAGTTAGGAACTCTACAGCCTGAGACTCACCTATCACCGGTAGCTACTTCTTCGGAGAGTGACATGCCTACAACTTTCAAAAGAGTTGTAAGGAAAAGGGATCCTTCACCGACATCCACACCTTCACCTAGAAGGACTAGACAAAAACAACAGGCAGTGAGGTCTCTGGTTAGAAAGACAACACCAAAGAAAAAGTTGACACCAAAGAAGAAGAAGACTAAACAAAACATGGCCCCTCTTGAAAAATTGCTATATGAAATCACAGAGGAAGGGAAACTCAAAAAC
This sequence comes from Cryptomeria japonica, assembly GCF_030272615.1. Classification (NCBI taxonomy): domain Eukaryota; kingdom Viridiplantae; phylum Streptophyta; class Pinopsida; order Cupressales; family Cupressaceae; genus Cryptomeria; species Cryptomeria japonica. The sequence continues at coordinate 74,122,902 of NC_081409.1, forward strand.
ATAGGAAAGGTCTATGATACACTGTCAGCAGATGACAAAGAACAAGTTGAAAACAATGTTATTTTACACATGGACATCTATAAGAAGTTCTTAATGGAATTAATAGATGATCTACCAGATGAATTGTTCAAAAGACTGGAAGCAAGAAGACAAGCTGTTGTAGAGCTTGATAAGAAAATCAAAATTGAAAAGTTTCTTGCTGTTTACCCAGTAAACTCACCTAAGGAGATAGATGACTTAATTGCAGAAGCCAACTGGTCAATATTCTCTACTACACACCAACATATTGCATTAATGGTTGGAAGAGTGAATGAAGTAACAGAGGAAACAAAAAATGCATGGGATATATTTCTTGTTGAGAAAGAAAAATAGGAAGAGTACAGGAACCCCAAACCAATAAAGGTATACCAGAAGGAGAGAGACAAAAGGAGAAGGAAAGGTTGGTGGACCTCCGAGCATCAAAGTAAAAGATAACTTATCCCCACTACCTCAAATTACATCACCGGTAACAGCTACTGAAGATCAACCAGCAGATGAGAGTATGGACACAGAGGATACAAATCCTAATCCTGAGGTACTATACACAATTGATGTTGATACACAAAAGGTCAACATTGTGATAGACAAAGAATCAACCGACAAGATAGATATGGCTAGCGAGCCACCAGCAACTGACAACATTGACAATAATGAAAGGAAAGCTAAAGTTGATAACACAAAGCAATAGGTAGAGACTCAGACTGAGACTAAAATAGAGCAACAGGCTTTGGAATAGGAACAGGTTCACATGGAAACAGTGCCATCGGCAATAGGAGAAGACAAAAAACCATTGCTTAAAGAAATGGAAACACAAACTGACCTACCAGAGGTCACTGCAAGCTTGGTTACTTCCTCCACCGACGGAATTCAGAATGTTGGTTCCTCCTCAACTGGTTACAAATAAACAAATTTAACTGAAGTACTTTTGGACTCCATCAAAAAGTTAACAGATTGTAGTTCACAGGCTTATAAAGCTATAGATGACACAATCCCAATTTTGAAGGTAATAGCTCCTAACTGTAACATAGACAATAAGGATTCTTTAAGACAACTTGATACTTTGTGTAAATACATCACTGAGAACACATTGACTATTGAGCAAATAAAGGAAGAGACATTGAAGGGTAAGGTAGAAATTGAAAAGCAAATATTCTTTGAAGATCAGATAAAGAAGTGTACTAGGGAATTTGACACACTTCTACCGGAACTATGTAACTTATTAAAGGAATTTAAAACTCTGTACAAAGATACTTGCAAGACAAACTTTTTGACAGTAGACATAGATAAGAAAATGAGCAAGGTATAGGATGAAATCAATAAACTTGCAGACAATTTTATTAACTCGCCTGATACATTATCAGTTTTTGAGAAAAGGATAACAAGCTTTGAGGAAGAATTACTTAAGTTAGAAAGAGAAAAGGAGAGAATAGTAAATAAGGCAAAACATTTGAGACCAAGACTGAGTCTAGGATTGGACTATCTAGCATCATTACAGAAGGAAATATCTGAGGCACTAGTACAGGGACAAAGAACACCGACAGAGCATATGCACCACCTCACCGATACAGTTAAAAAAACAGAGACGATTATAAAGGACAACAAGAAGTTTATGGAAAGTATAAACTTGATTTTGGCAGATCTTTTTCAAATTGTAACCACCCAGTTACAAGGTTGAGTGAGACTACAACTCTACTAACATCTTGACAACCTTTTTCATTGATGCCAAAGGGGGAGTAGTAGTATGAGAAAATAACTGGCAGAAGACTTATCTGGTCAGGGGGAGCTCTTATATTTTTTTTGGTAGCATATTTTTGGAAACATTTTTGCATTACAAGTTTTTGATACACTTTTGAATTTTCTCATGAGTGTTGCCATCAATGCCAAAGGGGGAGATTGTTGGCATATGCACACTCCAATGAGACATTGTAGGTGATTGAAGGTTTTGTCATTGATGGCAACCTTACAATCCTATGGCACCAACAAGGCATTACACCGGCACTAGCAAGATCAGACTCTACACCGACACTTAGACCACCGACACTGACAGAGAAAGGAAGCATACCGACACAGAGGCCGATAGGATTTTTGTTATATTATATTTTGTTTATTATTGGTAAATCTTTGTAAGACGACTTGACATCATTGTAAAATGACTCTTATATAAGAGAGATCATTGTAGAACATTTAATAGTAAGGAAGAAGATTGTATTTAGGTGAAATAAGGCAGACCTATTATGCGAATTATAGGTTAAGGGTTTATGTAAGAAGCAGAGTAGAAATCGGTACTCGATCTGGCATTATAGATGCTATTTTGAAGCAGTACAAGATACTGGATTTATATAATCCATCATTGTAAGTCAGTGAGACTTCCCATTGAGCAGTGAGCTCTAGGCAGTTGGCCTTCTTGCATGTGCAGGCCCCTCTTGTAGCAGTAATATTCTCTTATTGGCCAGTAAGTGAATATTGTGGGTCACAAATCCCACTGAGGTTTTTTCCACACTGGGTTTCCTCATTAAATCATTGTGTTATGGTGTGTTTTTAATGTGGTTGCTTTTAATTTCGTTTATTACATTATTTCTTGCATACCGGTACACTGTTATAATATGTTCTACATGTTTAAGTTAAGAAATTTAATACACCGGTCAGATACTGATTCACCTCCCTCTCAATGTCTGTGGGAATCCTAACATAGACAACACCTAAATGAAGGATTTTTATCTATATGAGCATGGATTTAAGCTAGATGAATGCAAGATTAATCTAACATGAATTAAGCAATAAATGAGCTAAGTGTTTTATACAATATGAAATAAATAATATGCAATATCTCAATGCAAATTCTCAATGAACCTAGAGCAAAAACAACATAATAACAATACATTCTCCAGGATTTTTTAATGAGAGATGAGAGCCTGAATTTATAGAAAATTAAGAAAGAAACCAACGGCTGAGATCAAATGATGATAAGCGGTCAAGATTTTACAAGAGGAAGCACAATCTAGGTGAATTGATGTGATTGGATGTTTTTCTCAGTTTTAAAGGAAATTGAACTAAAATCAAGATAAAATCAAGAAAAAACTGATTTAAAGGAAATTGAACTAAAATTAAGATAAAATCAGGAAAAAACTGATTTATTCTCTATTTCATTCAATTTTAATATTTAATTGTTTTAATTTCTTTCTTTAAGATTATCTATCAATTTTTATTTTGTTTTTTTCAAGATTATCTCCAATTGATTTCTTTTCTCAAATTTTTAATTCTTTTTTGTCAATTAATTTCTTTTTTGATTTATTTCCATTTTTTGAAGATTTGTGCTCATAATTTCCAATTCCTCTTTCTTGATTTGTTTCCTTTTTTGAAGATTTATGACAATTTTTATTTATTTTTCAAATTAATTCCTTTTTTTGATGATTTAATGACAAATTGATTTATTTAATTAAATATGCAAAAGATATTTAATTAAAATAAATAAGATAATTGTTTAAAATGATTTACTTGGAATGATTTAATTAATTAAATAAATATTTAATTAATATTGGTTGATTAATTTGCCATGTGACATTTGATGATTTTAGAATTAATTGTGTGCTCAAGATTGATTTAATTGCCTTTGGTTAGGACCTTGGTGATGTTGTCGAGATTAGGGGCTCATGGTTTAGATGACCATTTTTAGGGTATTACACTAGGTTCCAGAGGTATATATGGAGGTTAGGATTTGATAAACACTAAAAGGGAAATAAATGATCCACAATCAACTCATGCAAACAAGATTAACACATGTAAACATAGAAATAAAAAAAATATTCACTCAAATGTAAAGGTAATAAAATCTACACAAGTCATAAAGGGAGAAGAGGTGAAAAATAACAATTTTATTCATTTAGAGGCATGGAGCTAGTTTACAGTTGCAAAGATATGAAATGAAAGTATTCTACTAGAGAAAAAGGGAATATCCTCTTAGAAAAATAAGCCATTGAGGCTTTATTTTAAAGAAAGGAAGTTGAAAATATGTACCAAATTGTGGAGGATAAGATAGAAATCCTAGCCACTAATAAAACCAATGGAATGCAGACATGTGTTCATTCAAATTAAATCTAGGTGACCAAGAAGGCATGATAGGACATATTCTAGGACTCTGCCATATCCTAACATTGACAACCTATGAGCTTGACTAGAGAAAGGATGAATATTGCTTACAAAACCTATGATCTAGGGATAGGACTTTGATAAAAGAGGTTGTTGGAAACGTGGTTACCATTGCACCAAAAGATCGACTTGTTAATGTCTGATACAACTGCGAGACTTAATGAATCCATAGGAGACAGTTAAGCCATGTCACAAACTTGAGCATTGTGTTGCACAACACAAGGAGACCAAGGGCACACACCTTGCAACAATCCCCTCCCAACACAAGCGAGGGGTTTGAACTCATGACCCAGGCTCTAATACCACTTGTTCGAAACATGATTGTCGTAGCACCAAAAGATTGACTTGTTAATGCTCGATACAACCACAAGATTTAATGGATCCATGATAGGCAGTTAAGACATGTCGCAAACACGAGCACTGTGTTGCACCACAAGGAGACCAAGGGCGCATAACTTGCAACATAGATCTTGTATGCAATAAATGAGGTATAGGCATCATCTTCCTTCTTTAATTTATGCCAAAAAATTTAAGACCCTTTTGTAGTTCATGTGGATAGAAATTTGGTGGTTGTAGGAGTTGTTGAACATTAATGACATTTTTTAGTTGATAACACACCTTTTAGAGTCTATTGGTGGAGTATCAAGCTCATGCATGTTGTCATGCCAAAGATATTAAATCAACCATAACCTAGAAGAGCCATTTCAATCATTAAGCCTTGTACCTATCGTATATTGCTTGTTGTCATGCCTGGAATAAGAGAATGTCCATCTTTGACACTTTAATGAGATAATCCTTTGTTGAGGATGGAGCATCAAACATCAATTATGATGTTTTCCAACAAGGAAGGGAGTATGAGAGACATTGAAAGTCTAACTTTCGATGATGATGTTAGCATTACATCATTAGGAGATGCATGTGGCATTGGCATTAGTAAGGAGATGAAGGGGTGATGTTAGCATGAAATTAGTAAATGAATAATGACATCATCACAAGGATTGATTTTGAGATATTGGAGATGAAAAGAATGGTAGGATGATAGGAAAAAGATAAAAGATTTGATGAAATGACTTGGACGAATTACAAGGGATGAAGGGAAGGAATAAGAGTTAGTGATTGGGAATAGTTTTACATCATTACCAAAATGGTATTAAGGTAAGGGGGAATTCAAAAGTCTAACCTCTAACAAGTTCAACACAAATAATTTGTAAGGTGGACTTCAAGGATTGAGGATCAAGATGGTGAAGGGAAGAATTCCAAAAGGGACAAAGAACATGGAATATGCCAACAACTCAAAAGGGTGATAAAATCAACACTTAGTTGATGGAGAAGTTATGATGGCATGAGCGTAAGTGAAAACCTTGAAACTCTAATAGGTCCAACACTTAGTTAATTTTAATTTTTTGTAAAAGGGATTTTAACTATGACATGAATAAAGAGGGATAATGCAACAACCATAGACATATAAAATAATGCAAGATGGTCTATGTAGGATCTCTTACATCAGTTATAATTAACAGACCATAAGGGGGGGGTATAAAATGATAATATTTCGGCAACCTTTAAAAGATAATTTCTTAGTAATCACAAGACCTAGAAACCTTTATAGCCTTTATAGCTCATTGGGAACAAATTTGAACATGGCTCACAAAATACAAGGGGGATGCCTCTGAACAAAATAAAAGAACATAAAAAATTCATTAGAGTTTACAACAACACTTACTAGAAAATAAAAACAATTAACCTAATAAGTACATGAACTCTTATGAGTTTAACTCAAAAACAAGGTTTGAGGTGTATGCCATTTGTATTTGGATTGGAAGAACTTCACCACACAACTTGGAAAGAGTAGTGTCATAAATTGTCTCTCTTTATAATTTCACATTCATTTGGACTCATTTTGGTGGCTATGCCTCATGCTCTTGATTTATGTCTAATTGTGCTAAATCTCAGGACCATTTCTCGAAGCTCAATGTGATATCCTACTTAGAGACCTTTTTTGTCCTAGAATGCTAGGAGTAGGGCCTCACACCCCTTTCTAGGAATTTTGGCCCCAAATTTAAAATTATAACTATTGACTTTGTGAGTAGCAAGAAAGTGCTCTTTGATGTTGGTCTTAACAAAAAATGAAACCCAAAATAGTCCAGATCAAAATCAAAAGCTATTGAACTCTGCAAAAATCAAAGTCAAGGATAAAAATCCTATGAAAGAAAAAGAACAAGAGTTGATCTCCCCTAATATCAAAATAACTGGGGGCAAAAGTTCTAAAATTTTAAATCAAAAAGCATACTTGTTGATCCTAAGTCTCCATCATGCTATCCTACTTTCACTTCTTTTCATAATCATAAGCCTTCATAACTCATCCATTTGTTCCACACATCCATCCCCTTTTAGCGATACATCATGGACCTTTAATGGAGCTTCCTTGAAGGACTTTGTTATCAGGGATGCCCAAACTTCTTTAGGTGACACGCATATGGGCCTACGTAGTCCACACACTAGTAATTCTATCTCAGTTCCTTTATCAAGGGAGACAGTCACTCGAACTACACATCATTCAGTCAAGGAATAATGCAGCTACAACAACAAGGTAAAGCCTCACACATTCAAGGTGGGTGATTTGGTTCTTAGAGAAAACCCCAAAAATCAGCAAGACAGAGAGAAGAAGGGCAAGTTCGAACCAAATTGGCTTGGTCCTTACATCATTACATCGGCATATGGATCTGGGGCATATCAGCTCTCAACTACAGAAGGTGAACCTTTGGAGGATCCTATCAACAACATGCACCTTTGCAGGTTCTACACATAGCTCTTCAGAGTATCCTAATTTCAAAAAATACAAAAAAAAAAAATCAAAACATTCAAAAATACAAAAAAAATTATAAAACAAAAAAAATTGTTACTTGGTGAAAACCTGCCAAACAGGCGCCTTGTGACACAAAAAACATTGAAAAATAAAAAAAAGTAAAGAGAAATAATTTCCTCCAATGGTGAAAACCACTTCGGTGGTGCCCTGGGCAAGTATCATGGTGAAAACTGGGTCACCAACGCCATGTGTAGAGACATTGCTCCTCCCTCCTTCAGGATTCACTTTCATCCTTTCACTTTGCACACACTCACAACCTATTCGTTCATAATAAACTTACCCATTCCCATCATGGCTTGTTATTGATCTACCCAAGATTGGTTAGCCATTCATAATAAACCTCCCTTTTCACCTCCCTTTCCATCCATAATAAATCAGATCCTATCTGTGGCTAAGGCAAATCCTACGTCTAGTGATGGGTGTGGAACTGAGAACATCACATGTTTCGAGGAGTACAGTTTCTTCCAGCTTCCTTCAGTCTATCTGTGCACAATCCGCAATAAAGCAACATTTGCATCATAGATCCGCAATAAAGTTTCATCTTCTCCATAATAAAGTATCAGTTTCATGGATTCAGTCAGTTTTAGATGAGACACAACAGCAACAATGGGCTTCAACAAATCAAATCTTTCAACAGACTCAGACAACATATGGTTCAGTGCTATCTATCCTTTTTGTGAAAGTAAACATTGTGACCACAATCAAATAAGACTTATACAAGTGACAAGAGACACTAAATTTGAGGACTACAGTGGATGTTGGTGTCGAATCTTGGTTTTCTTTTGATTTCATCTTTTTTGGTGACATGTCTTTTAGCTTTTTCGGGATGTCTCTGACTAGAGATTCTATCTCCAGGATGTCTTTGACTAGAAAGGCGAGGATGGGGTATCATCACCTATTTGTATTTGTTGTCTATGGATTGTCTCTTAGTAATGCTATGACTTGTCCAAGGATATGAGGACACTGAGAGTCTAGTGTGAACTGGGGCATTCCTTGTTTGTGACTATCTTATCTCCATGCAAATGGGTACAATGACTTTCTGGGTCGAACATATGCCTCGATTGTCATAACCTATTTTTCCATAATAAATCTCAATGATGATAAAGCACAAGAAGCTCTTTCACTTTCATATCTTCTATCTTTCATCCCCCTTTCTTGATTGACTTCCATCGTCCTTCTCGAGTCCACATAGCCTGCTATCACATGACTGAGTATAATGACACACCAAAAAAATTTGCATTTCATGTAGTTGCACCTGCATTACCACATATAAGCATTTCATACATACATATAGATATCACAATTGCATCACATCCTGCACACAACACTCGTTAGCACAATTTACATTTGCATTATCATATTCATTTGCATTACATACATTCACATTTGCATCATGCATACACATATAAAACATAAAAGAACAAAAATATTGCATTGCATCATATACATATTTGCATCCATATCATAAGCATCACATAAGCACATCTCATCACATAGGTACACATGCATATACCTGCCGCAAAGATGAATCATCTCATCTATATATATAAAGTGTCATGATACAATGATGTCACAATCATATGGCTACAATCACTCGTAGGTGTCTACATCATCATACAAAAATGGTACAATACTAATACATAGGGAGCCCTCTATGGCTATGATGAATTCCCCTCCCTTAGAGCCAGCTGGCCTCAACGGAGTCTGAGCCCTAGAAGGACCCGCCCCAAGATCATCTCTCTTGGCCCCTGTGTCCTCTGCAGCCACCCCTCGTGTTGCCCTATCCGGACAGAGGAACCCACTGATAACTCCTGCCAACATTGTTGGTAGTGCTAATCCTGTCCATGTCATGGTATTCCATGCCATATGTCCCACCCTCATCTCCAGTCCCGGATCCTGGAACACTCGTCTCAGGGCCTCCCTGTCTCCATCTCGATCGTAGGGAATCAGCTCCCCATCGATCAGTATCCTCAGGATCCTGTATACATCCTCTAGGGTGACTGTCATCTCACCCATCGGTAAATGAAACGTACAAGTCTTGGAGTGCCATCTCTCCGCCAGTGCAGTCAGCAGTCCCATGTTCGCCCGAAACTCAAGCACATACAAAATGTATTTCAGACCCATAACCTCAATGGCGGCCCTGTCCTCGAATGTCAGCTCAGGTCGCAACCTCTGATTCGATGGGAATCTCTCCCATGACTCCAGCATAGGCAAATACTCCTGCAGTCACACAAATCAATCATCTCAGTCCTAGTGACACTCACTGTTCATCACAAAGTGTTGCTTCTATCCTAGTGGTACTCCCTGTTCATCACAAAGTACTACGTGTTTGGCACTCCCTGCTCATCACAAAGTGCTGCTCACATTTGCACTCACTGTTCATCACAAAGTGCTGCTCATATTTTAGTACTCCCTGTTCATCACAAAGTACTATATCTTAGTACTCACTATTCATCACAAAGTGCCTTGATCTATCTTATCCAAGGGCCTATGCTTGAGTGAATCCTCTTGAGTAGTTTCCTAATTGACAACGTATGTTCTATCACAGAATTGTCAATCCTAGCCCTATTTGCTATCCTAGTCTTCCCTAGAGGACCTACTTGAGTGTATCCTCTCAGCAACTTATCCAAGCGACAACGTATGTTCATCACAGAACTGCCGATTTGACCTAGAAGACCCAAATTCACATTTTTGGACACAAACGCGCTTTCCTGACATAAACACGCATTTATTACATTACCTAGTATGCATTAATGACAACAATAAATGCATCAAAGTACAAGGAGGTTTTGTGGTACTTACTGGCTCTTCTGCCTCTGCTGGCCTCTGAAATCGACGAACGCGTTCGAATCTGTGAGCCATTGCCATCGCTACTGATTGCTGCTGCTCTATCTCTCTTTGCACTCTAATCTCTTGGATGTGTGGATGACAATGAGGATGTTTTCCCCTCGTGGTCTATCTTATACACTGCCCTAGCCCTCGTTTCCCGAGTCAGTCTTCATAATCCCGTGACTCTGTCACTTTATCCGGTCAGTCCATTCTATCTCGTCTTTCTTATCGAGAGATTGTCTGCGATCTTTTCAGACATTTTCATCCAATCTCTCGAGGGGGCATATCATTCCCATCTTGGGGCAACTCTGTATCAGTTCATATTATTTTCTTTGAAACAACGCGACAAGCCACATTGTCTCAAAGAGGGGCAAAATGTAGACACCCAAAATTGTCCAGTCTAATTAAATAAATATTTTATTTATTTAATTATCTAAGCTTAATTCTTCTATTAATTAAATAAATCTTTATTTATTTAATTAATTCATTTATCCTCTTCTAGCCTTATTTCTCATTTAAATAAATACATTTATTTATTTATATTGTCCTTTTTCCTAAATTAAATAAATATCTTATTTATTTAATTGATCCCACTTCTTCTATTAATTATATAAATATTTATTTATTTAATTAATTCATTAACCTTTTCTACCCATGACACATGTGACTCATCTCTTAATTCATACACTACCTACCCCTTTCATTATTTTATTATTTCTTTTACCTACCCTCTAATCATAGCCGACCTCCTTTTACACCTCTCAATCTTATCCCTCCATTTCATATAGTGTCTTCTATATAAGGAGATGCTTCCTTCATTATCAACCCTAATCAATTTATGCACTTGACTACAATACGCTTTTGAACATATGCGATCCTACTTGCAACCACATTCCGTTCTTTGTTGAGCTCTTGTGCACAAAAAATTTGAGAGCAAATACATCAAACAAGATCAATGGAGATAGGAAGAATGGAGATCCAAACCCTATTGGACATGTGATGGTATAATATTTGTGATTTCATTTGATTTGCATTGTCTTAGGTAATCTTCATATGTTATGGTGGATCTTTGTTGTTGTTAGGCTAGGGTTTTGTGGTTGAATTCATTTAGCCTTTCAATATCGTTATTATTGTTATCCATTTTCACCATATACAAATACAATTATGTCTCTCATTTGAACGTCCATCTTACATCTCCTATCAACACAATTCAGTTCTTATGAGCATTCAATTTGACATCTTCAAGGCAATTAAGGAGAAGAATGTAATCAAAGATTCAAGCATTCAAGTTTAGCAATTGTGATCAAGTTTTATGTGTTCTGCCATGATGAAGGCATCCATTAACATCAATCAAGCAACATCAAACTTTGCATGAGACTTCAAGACAAGGGTTTCACATCAAAGGTATCATTTGTCATTTCAAGTATTTCATTTAAAGTTTTCAGCCTCTGCCCTACCAGAGGTAAGATCTCTTTCATCCAACATTGTTATAGTGAAGGTGGAAACACCAACATGATGTTTGACTTAGGCAAACCCCTATATAGCACAACATTTTTCCCTCTTCTTGTGTGTTTAGATGTAGATACAATACTAAGATGGATAGTCCAAGACTTTGAACAAGTGAAAACTCCTAGACTATGTTGATTATCTCATTTGCCTTACTCTATTAGGATATTTTTTTAGGGAAAGATCTATAGAGCATCCTAATCCAAAATCTTTCAGTTGATAAAGACAACTTCAAACTAGGGTGCCTATCTCCATAATCCTACACTTTTCAGCTCCAAATTGTTGTCACAAGTTCTTCTCCATCTCTCATTTCCATATTTATAATTCTATGTTGGTTTCCAATTCTATATCTTTCTTTTTATGTTGAATCTTGTCAAATTTCTATCATTTTACCTAGATCTTGTATATTCATATCATAATCATATCCAATCAAATCAAATAAAAAAGGGGAACTATAGCATCCTAAAATTGTACCCCTTTGCAATTTTGACCATATTTGGGTCCCCACCTTAGTGTTAGCGCCCCTAGGCCTGATTTGGACCTGATTATGCTCATACCACTCAAGTATTGCTACATTTTTTAACTTTGCATCAATTGGGTACCTTGTCCTAGCCCCAAAATTGGGTAGGACCAGGGCATGGCACCTTGGTCCTCCTCATTTTGGACCCCTCAAAAACCCAATTTATCATTTTAAAAATGAGCGAGATTCCTAGCTCCATGTCAGCTCATGTTGGAAAATTAATTAGTTTTCCTGATGGGCAAGTATAAAGGAGGCTTTCCCCTCTCATTTTGAGAATACACACACATGAAATTCAATTTGACATCAAGCAATCAAGAATTCAAGAGCAATTTAGCAGCAATCAGTCTTCCTTCAAGCCTTGGAGCAACAATAAAGTCAGGATTCAAGCATTGAAGTAGACATTTTTCATCCTATTTTGTTGAAGACTTATGAACCCTAATCTCATGTGGAGACAAACAAAACTCCATAAGGAGGTATATCAATTTATTTTCAGTCATTATTCAACATCTCCCTCTAAAGGAGATTCTTCCATTACAACAATTTCAATTATCTTTATCTCAATTTCATGGTTAATTCCACAACCGGTGTTTGACTTAGTTTAGCCCCTATTCCCAACTTATTTCCCTTTCTTTTTGTGTCCAGGAAACATGTATGGAGTTGCAATCTTTAGAATCAACATTATTTTCAGAGACGAATCAATCCTCTTTTGATGTGCGAAAAGTTCGAAGGACCATGGTGACCACCACCACGGTCCTGACATTTTAGGTGCTCTTTTAGGGATCAAATCCAAGTTTATAAACATTTCTCAGATCTAGGTGCACAACTCAATCTCGCATTTGTAGCTCACTATTTTCATGTTTTTACTTCTATTTCCATAACTTTGTCTTAATTTAACAATTCAAAATTTATAAAAGAGGATCCCAAATTAATTAATCCAATCAATATTTAGTCTTAATCCTTATTGATTTATGATTGAATCTATTGGATTCCCCCTCTTTTAAATGTAATGATCATCTTAAACAAAAATTAGTGGTTTTCTCCCTCTAATGGTGGAAACCCTCATTTTTCACCACTACGGGAACAATTAATCACAATGTTCAACTCTCCTTGGTGAGTGAAGTTGAACCTAATTAGTTGTTCCCCCGATGGAATGATCATAAATTGAAAATGGTGAATGAATAAGTTCCTAGTTTGCATTTCTAGGCTAAAGATTCATTTTCACCAAAATTTCATTTTGGTGAACCCAACTCTTTTTACATTATTTTTGATTTGGATGTTTTGAAATGAATTTATTTTCATAAAATTTAAAGATTTAGAAGCCTTTATTTCTAAATTTAATTGCATATGTGAGGCATTAATTAATTAATCACCATTTTGCTATCTCACATTGCTTAATTAGGTGGTTAATTGTTCATATCATTACTACAACACATTACTTAATCAATTGCATCATTAGTATCATTTCATATCATTGGTTAATTGATTGTATTATCATTGTTTACATTTGCAATATATTTTATCAATTAATTAAAGGCATTGCAAGCATAAACCAATTTCCTTAGCTTCGCCTCTAGCTTTTATTTCTTGTTTCCTAAGAGTAATTATGTGTTATTTGATCTTATACTTGTTTTTGAGTTTCCTTATCTATTCTTTTGAATTTAAGATTCATGTGAGAATTTATACTCATTTCCTTCCATTCTTTAAATGAAAATTATTGAATAGACCGAAATACTAAGAGGGGGGGTGAACCAACATTCCCTTATAAAGAATTAAAAATTGGACTTTTGAAAATTTAACTTATTATCAATTAACCTTAGCCCAAAAGAAAAGCATACAACATAACTGAAATGAAAGAAATTCACAGCCATAAGAGAGACACCCGATTTTTATACATGGAAAACCCAAATGGAAAAAACCACAGAGAGGGTTAACTCTCAAGATAATATAACTAGTATATATGAGATTACAAGGTGTAATGGTGAAAAATTAGGGTTTCCACCATAGAAGGAAGAAACCACTAATTTATGACTTGGGGATGATTACATTAAAAGAGGGAGGTAAACCCAATAGATCTAGCCACAAACCAACAAAGATAAGGGCTGAGAATTCTATTAGATTTACCAGGGATTTGGATTCAATTGCCCTCTTTTGAGTTGAATTGTGAAAATATTGAAATTAGGGTAAATGTGTTGGAATTGATGTGAAAAATACATGAAGAGTAAGTTACAGTCATCGGATCAAGCCACAAACCTATATTTGAGGATTGTAAGAGGATTCAAATATGTTCTTAGAAGGAGCTCTTGATTTGTCAGGACTGGTGTGGTGGTCGCTCTAGTCCTCCACACTTTTCACACTCCAATGGGGGATCGATTTGTCTATTTAAATAAAGCTCATCCCAGGAAGACGCAACTCCGTACTTGTTCCTTTGTATAGTAGGGAGGGGAAATAGGTTGGGAATATTGGTTTTCCTTAGGTCAAACCCTAGTTTTTTAATTAACCATGAAATAGAAATGAAATATGATTGAATTGTAGTAATGGAAATGTTCTCCATTTGAAGCAGATTTTGAATAATGACTAAAACACAAATTTTATACCTCCTTGTGAATTTTTGTTTGTCTCCACATAAAATTAAGGTTTCATGAAGTCTTCAATAACATAGAACATGAATGTCAACTCCAATGCTTGAATCTTGACTTTATCTTTGCTCCAATGCCTGAAAGAAGACTGATTACTTGCTTGCTTGAACTTGAATGCTTGATTTCTTGAATTGATTGATAAATATTATTACCAAATGATCAAATGAGAGGGGTAGACCTCCTTTTATACTTTCTTATCGAAAAGCAACTTAATTTTTTTACATGAGCCGACACAAAGCTGGAATTCTCGCTCACATTTCATGACCGTTATGGGGCCCAAATTTGGGTCCTAATTGAGAGTACCAAGGCATTGGGTGCTTTGGTCCTAAGGGGACCATGGCGCCACACCCTGGTCCTATCCAATCAGAGACCAGAATCAAGGGCAGGATGAGGTGTGCATTGAAAATGATGATAAATATACATAGCATGAGAAAAATCAGGTCCCATTCAGGCCTCAAAGTACAAACGCCAAGGTGAGGGCCTAAATGCAGAAAAAATTGTAAGGGAGTACAATTTAGGATGCTACATTTATCCCCCTCTTTAGCAGGAGTATGGGACTAAGCATACACTTGGTAAAGTATAAAGGTTCACATTGAAAGGCTTTTATCAAGATGCTAAGGAGGAAAGACACACCAAACCCCCAATGAACTTTAGGTATCTTACTACTTCAAGATCAAGATAAAATAGACATCATAAGAAGGAGAAAATAAGAACCATGACTACTTAGCCTAGTAAGGTTCCCTTACGATGAGTCATGAAAAGAAAAAATTACAAAATTACAAAGCAAAAGACAAAGTTTGCAAAGTACAACTTGAGTATTGAGATGTGCAAAAGAGAGAAAAATTGAGTGAAGTGTATGCCCCCACATTAAAATGATTATGCATGCCTTATTAGGAGCAATTGATTTAAGGTAGTATACATTTATCCAAAAGAGAATCACATTATCACAATGATATGCCCCCAAGAAGAGAACAAATTAAAGGATAAAGATCACAAAACACATAAGGTTTCTACTTAACTCTAGGGTTAGTATGCTCTTATGAGAAATAATCTATATCATGTATATATTTGCATTGAATTGTCCTTATCCCCCAAAGAAAGTAGAACCATAATGGAAGAAAGGGCACATGTGTCTTTTGAGTCAACATGGGAGAGACCAAAAGAGATCTCAACACTTTTCATCATCCTTAAGTAGACAACACTAGGGACAACAAATAAAACAAGGTTACGAATAAGCAAGAGAGGAGAGAGAGCGAGAGAGAATCTACAACATGGGTGAAGCTAATCAAGAAAGTCATCCACCTCCCAATCTTTCTCAATATTGTTTTGGGAAGGTGGACAATATGCAAGAGGAAAAACTTTGAGCACGGTAGATGGAGCTACCACAAGTTCCAAACAAGGACCATGCTCTAATGATGGATCACTTTGTTTGTTACTAGGATCTAGGATTAATGCTTGTGAAAATTGTTTAGATAAATCATTGTCAACATCAACATATTCATATTCATCACTAGAATCAACATTGTTAGCATGAACATCATTTTCATCCATATCTTCATCAATATTAATAAAAATAGGATCTTTAATTAGAATAGAACATGAACGATCATTTTTATTAAGCATTTTATGTCTTAGAGATTTAGGTTGAACTTCCTCCCTAAGGTTAGGCAAAGGATGGGAAAATGGGATCGTATCAATATTTGGAGTCTTTGGGAAGGAAATGGGTTGAGAAGCAAGTTCACGAGCCTTAGCATGACTTTTGTGTCAGTGTTCTCTCACACAACAATTTATTTTAGTTTTAGCTGAAGGTTGTAAAGTTTTAGGGTCAATAAGCATAGGCTTATTCTCTTCTTTTAAAGAAGGATGCATGGGAGAAGGTTTTTTAGTTTGAAAGATAGGAGAAGTCGGGCACTTCCCTTTGAAAGATGTAGCAGGTGGAATTGTAACATATAAGGATAAATAGAAGGTGTAGGAAGAAGACCAAGTTCATCAAGAGGAGAAGGAGTAGGTCTATCTGTAAAGCGGAAAATCGCGATCGAACCCTAGTTGCTCTCCCCTCTTCCAACTCCAAGGAGAGAGAAGGGAGGTTCACTAGGGTTGATGGTTTTCACTTAGGGGAGAGACTTTACATTCAAAAGAGGGGTTGAAACCCACAAGATCCAATCCCACACAATGCAAGATTGGATGCTAAATGTGTTTCAAGGGTTAAGAAAGCAAGGCTACCCTCTTTTGTAAAGAATGTTGATAGAAGAATTAAGCTAGAAATGCATAGAAAGTAACAAAGATTCGCTTATAAACTGAGATAGGGATATAGGATGAAGCTGCGGACTTGGAATTAGCAGTAAAATGTCGATACGGCGCTGTCCTGCAAATTTGAGCAAAAGTTGACAGGACGATGGCGCCCGGCATGCACACGGTCCTCCGAAAAATCCGCGAAACGAAGGGGGATCTGTTCGTCTCTGCACAAGGATTCCAGATCTTCAATTTCAGCCACGTACCTACAACCTTGTTGTAAGGATGTTTGTATCCTTATGTGCGAAGGTATAGATGTTGTTGTTTGTTGTATGTTGTATGTTGTATGTAGCATGTAGTATGTGATCTCCTCTTCAATGGTTGAATCCTTGTCTTGAATGCAACACTTAGCCTTGAATGGAGACTTAGAATGATCAATTGCTTGAAGGAATGCTTGAATGCTTGAATGCTTGAATGCTTGAGTATAGTTTCCACGTTTTTTCCATCATATGTCCTTCTTTTTTTAATGGGAGAGGCAAATGTAGTTTATATACTTGCCAATTAGGGTTAATAGACTGATTTTCCCGACCTTAGGCCGACCAGGAAAGTTAATTTTCCAATTTGCAAACATAAAGACCCGAAGTCCAAAAGAGACCGGGCCCAAAATAGGACCCAGGGACCAGGGCGCTAGGCGCTCTGGTCCCACCTCCCGGGATAGCAGGGTGCAAAGGAGGTTCAGGCCAGGGTGCAAGAAAATGCAGTTTTTGGTGTCATAATCAGGTTTCGGGGTCTCCATTCAGGTTGCGTGTTGCGTCGCCATCGTGAAGACCGAAATGCAGTCAAAATTGCAAGTGTCACAATTTTAGGATGCTACATTTAGCCCCCACTTTAGCGGGAGTATAAGCGTACGCTCATACTTCCGGTAAAGTACAAGGAAACAACATTGAAAGACTTTCACCACGTCAAGGAGGCAAGATACACCAAGCCCCCAGTGGACTAAGGATCTTACGACTTCGATTGACAAAGTAAAAGGGAAGATCACGAGGGAGAACCATGACTGTCAGTAGTAAGATTCCCTCACTATGAGTCATGCAAAAGAAATACCGAAAATTTTCAAGGCAAAGCTAAGTTCGCCAAGAAATTTTCAAGTATCTTGAAAAGATATGAACGGGATGTATGCCCCCCTACGTTAAAGCGATCACACACGCCTCATCGGGGGTGATTGATTTAAGGTAGTGATACATATAAGAAATGAGAAAGGAGCACGTTATCACAACAATTTAGCCCCCAAGTGTGAGATAAGCCCAAGGATAATAGACACAAAACACAAAACACAAGGTGACTTCGCTTCCCTCGGGGTCAGTATGCTGTATGATAATTCATGTATATCATATGTATGTATGCATAATTGTTCTTCATTCCCCAATCAAGGAAGGTCACCTAGAAGAAGGGAACACATGTGTCTTTTGAGTCAACATGAGAGAGATCGAGAGATCTCAATGCTTTGCATCATCCTCAAGTAGACAACACTAAGGACAACAAATAGAATGAGAATAACATATAGAAGAAGTAACAAAAGAGAGGAGGAGAGAATCTGCTATGCTAATGTAACTAGTCTAGCATGTCATCTACCCCCCGATCTTGCTGATCAATGTTTCGGGAAGGTAGGGAACACGCTAGAGGAGGAACATTCAACACAGCAGATGGAGCTATCACAAGATCCAAACAAGGGCTATGTTCATATCCCAAGCCACGGTGTTCTTGTCTAGGAGCTAGGATAAGTGCTTTAGAAAATTCATTAGATAAATGGTTATCAATATCAACAAGTTCATATTCACTATCAGAATGAACAGGAGAAACATTTGCATCATGAATAACATTTTCATCTATATCATCATCAAGATTTATAAAAATAGGATCTTTAACTCGCACAGGATCAAGACCATCATGCATCTTATGTTTAGGAGATTTAGACTCAATTTCCGGCTGAGGAGAAAATGGAATAATGCTTGTTGAAGGTGTTTTTGGAGATTGCAAAGTTTGAGAAGCAGCTGCTTGAGCCCTAAGACGACGCTTTCGTCGGCGTTCACGTGCAGAACGATTTCGTCTAGTCTTAGTAGGAAGTTGAGAAGAGTGAGGAGGAGGAATGTTCTCATCCTTATCACTTGGGTGTTTAGGTTGTGGTCTCTTAGGTTGAATAATAGGAGAAGAGGAAGGTCTCTTCTCTCCATAAGAGGAAGGAGGAGGAACTGCTCCATATAAGGGAGGAATGTTTGGTTTAGGAAGGAGACCAAGTCCATCATGACGAGGAGGTATAGGTCTACTCTTAGAAAGTTTATTAGACATAGGCATAGTCACATCCATAGGGATGAAAGTTTATTAGACATAGGCATAGTCACATCCATAGGGATGGGTTGGGAATCTTCTTGAGGAAAGACATTAGTTTTATCTTTCAAAGGAAGAACTTCCTTCTCAAGAACGATAGGAATGTCAAGTTTGGGTGTTCTAGGTTCACTTAGAGATAGGATCATATCTATTTTCCACTTTTGATAAGATTTGAACAGATGATCACTTCGCGGAGGAAGAGATTGGAATTGTTTAGGCCAAAAGTAATCAATAAGAATGCTAGAAGTTCTTTCAGCTGGTTTAAAGAGACTATGATTGACAGTAACAACTTCACCATTATGGGGAAATTTCAAACACTTGTGAATAGGAGAAGGAATAACTTTCATGGAAGATAGCCAAGGATAGCCAAGCTTCACACGAAATAGTTCAGATGATGGAATAATAGCAAAGTCCACATCAAGGGATTTGTTACGGACCTCAATAGGTAATGTAATAGAACCAATTGCAGGAGAAGAAAATGCATCAAATAATTTCACAATCACATCTGTTTTGTCATAAATCACTTGATTCAATTGCAAAGTAAAAAGAAATTCTTCAGTAATGATATTAACCATGCAAGAAGGATCAATAAGCACTCCACGGCAAGGTGTATTTTTGACTTTTGCAACTATATATAAAGGACCATCAGGTGCCCTGATAGTTTCACTAGAATCAAATGTGATGGAAGGTTCTTTAGGGATTTTCTGTTGCTCCACAAAGTTAATCACATTCGGAGTCATAGACACAAGATCATCAGGTGAGACAGAGGAATCAGTAGTATCAATCGCATTAGAGGTATGAGAAGGCAATGGATCAGTAAAAATCTGAAGATTTTGGTTAGGAAGAGCTACAGATTTGTTGCCTTTATCATTCACACCAGAAACAGAGATAGTATTATTATCAATTAAATCTTGAATTTTACCCTTTAAAGAAAAACATTTTTCAGTATCATGCCCAGGTTGACGATGAAATTGACAAAAAGATTTGTTATCAAAATAAGGTGAAGTAATCTTTGCAGGATCAATTTGCCTTATAGGAGGAAGAGTAAGCACATTTTGTTCCAATAATTTATTCATAATACTATGCAATGATTCATTCAAAGGAGTATACTTTCTTTCTTTCTTGAAAAACTTAGAAATAGGAGGCACACCTGATGTTGCATTCACATTGTTGTTGATGATGTTTTCATTGAATTTGATGGAATCTCTGTTCGGTTTAAACTTTCCAAATGGTTGTTGACTACTATCACCCTTATCACTCGGAGCCATAGGATGTGATTGTTCCATTTGACTCACAGTCAGTTGATAATTGTGAAGAGTTGCGCACAACTGTTGGAAAGAAGTAAACTTAGAAAACAGGAGTTTTTCTCTAATGTATTTTTGTAAATTAGAAATAAAGATTCTTTGAATATCATTGTCAGGCACTGGAAAAGAAATTTGAGCATACAAATGCTTATATCTACCAATGAAATCAGTCACTTTTTCTTTAACACCTTGTTTACAATGCATTAAATCAATCAAAGTAACTTTAGGACTTATATTGTTTTGAAATTGTTGAATGAAAGCATTTGCAAGTTGTTCGAAAGAAGTAATAGAATAGGAAGGCAACGAGCAATACCATTGTAGGGCTTTGTCTCTTAATGTTCTAGTAAACAGTTTTGCAAGCAACCTTTGGTCATAAGCAAAATCGGTGCATATTGTTTGAAAGGTCTTAACATGTGTTAGAGGATCACCCTTACCATTATAAAGCTCCAAATGTGGGATTTCAACATGTTTAGGGGGAATAGCTCGGACAATGTCAAGAGAAAGTGGGCTCGCAACGTCAAATATGGGCACACTAAACTTAGATTGATTCATAGAGGCAATCTGTTGTTGTAAAGAAGAGACAGTTTGTGCAAGATTGTTAATGGTCGCTTCAGTCGAAGAGTTCATATTAGACGCGTTAGATTGTGATGGAGGTGTTATGTTATTGAAAGAAGGTAGAGAGTAAGGTGGTGGGACACTATGATAGTTAGTCATAGGAGATGATTGGATAGGAGGAACACTACAAGGAGGAATGGAATGGTTAAATGAATTGCCCCCTTACGTCATGTTCATTTGTGGAGATATAAGAGGAACACTCACTGAAGGAACGAATGAAGAAGTTGGATTGAATGAAGGAAGAGGGTTGATCGAAGAAGAGGGATTGCCCCCATGACTGGTGATCATAGGAGGAATGTCTTGTGTTGAAGTAGTCATTATGTTTGATGTAAAAGTAGGTATACTAGCAATAGAAGTCATCAAAGGAATAGAATGATTGTCTTGAGTAGGAGGTTGTGTATAACTTAAAGTTTCGGCACAACTTTTCATAGGCATCACATTTGAATCCACAATGTGTGCAATACCACGCAAAATATCAATTCCATTCTTATCACTTTGAAGCATACGTTTTAGACCCTCAATTAAAGGAAGAGCTTGACTATCAGGGTATTCTTGAGACATCCATTGTCAAAAATTGTCAAATTGGTTATCCAATTTTGAAAGTTGTTCTACAGAAACCTCATGGAGAGCTTCTTCATCAGTAAGAGGATTAGAGGAATTACCCATGTCCTCGTTAAAAAGACCATTCAAATTAGGTTCCATCTCCTCAGTAATTAAACCTTGGAAGGACTTAATTCTAAGGCTTCGTCTAACGGGAATAGTGTAGGTAGGGCTTATTGTTGTAAAACTCATGCACTAAAGAAAGAGAGAAGATTTTGAATTTTAGAGGTAGCAAATTTCAGTAAAACCAGCCAATCTTCTAGATTTAAGCTGTTAAATACAATCAGGACAATCTCCCGAAATTTCGAAAAAAATGTCCGGGACCGTGGCGCTCGGAGTGCACACGGTCCTCGCAACTTTTTTCGAAATTTGCAGGGATGAAAGTTATGATGATTTTACAGCTAACCTGAAAAAATTGAGTGATTTTACGATCTGTAGATAGGCCAAATTAAAGTTGCAATCTCGAAATTGAACCCTACCAAGATTGTCGAAAAATGCAAAATTTGAATTTTGAAAAAGAGAGGGAAACTGAAATTTTGAATTTTATGATTTTAGAGGGAATGCCAAAAGCAATGCAAGTTTTGAAATTTGAAAGTTGACTCAATTTCACGCAAAATTCAATTTTGAAAGCGGAAATCAAAGTTGTTGTAATTAAGCACTTAATTTCAAAAGTCACAAATTGCAAAAATTTGAATGAATCACTGAAATTTCGAATGAATGATAACACACTTTTCAGATTTAGGACTGTAAGAAACACAATTTTGACACAAATTTCAATTTCAACAATTTTTGAATGATTAGAAGCCTCAATCAAAGCAATCGCTAGACCAACTTTGACTGTAATTTTGAAGGTGTTAAAATTGATAAAATCAGCCAAAATTCTGGATTTTAGCAGAAAAATACAGTAAGATCTAGCTCCCGAAATTTCGAAAAAAATGTCGGGGACGATGGCGCTCGGGGTGCACACGGTCCTCGCAACTTTTTTCCAAATTTTCAGGGATGAAAGATATTATGATTTTATTGCGGAATCCAAAGTTACAGCTGATTTGGAGATGTTTTGATCAGTGAAATTGTCGGACAAAGGTTGAATCAAGAGGGTTTCAAAAATTAGGGTTTTGACACTTAACCACTTAATTTTCAAAATTAAAGCACAAATATGAATTGATAATTTGTAATAGAAGGGCAGATCTGAAACAAGCATTAACAATTAAACATTTCACAAGTTTAATTACTTAAAAAGAAAATTTTGGGTTTTTATGCAATTAACCTCTAAAATTTTGCAAAAGATCAAACATGGAAATGTAACCAAGGAATCCAATTTTCAGATCTAACTATGAATAATCAGAAAGGATGTTCACGTCGGGTTCACCAAAATGTAAAGCAGAAAATCACGATCGAACCCTAGTTGCTCTCCCCTCTTCCAACTCCAAGGAGAGAGAAGGGAGGTTCACTAGGGTTGATGGTTTTCACTTAGGGGAGAGACTTTACATTCAAAAGAGGGGTTGAAACCCACAAGATCCAATCCCACACAATGCAAGATTGGATGCTAAATGTGTTTCAAGGGTTAAGAAAGCAAGGCTACCCTCTTTTGTAAAGAATGTTGATAGAAGAATTAAGCTAGAAATGCATAGAAAGTAACAAAGATTCGCTTATAAACTGAGATAGGGATATAGGATGAAGCTGCGGACCTGGAATTAGCAGTAAAATGTCGATACGGCGCTGTCCTGCAAATTTGAGCAAAAGTTGACGGGACGATGGCGCCCGGCGTGCACACGGTCCTCCGAAAAATCCGCGAAACGAAGGGGGATCTGTTCGTCTCTGCACAAGGATTCCAGATCTTCAATTTCAGTCGCGTACCTGCAACCTTGTTGTAAGGATGTTTGTATCCTTATGTGCGAAGGTATAGATGTTGTTGTTTGTTGTATGTTGTATGTTGTATGTAGCATGTAGTATGTGATCTCCTCTTCAATGGTTGAATCCTTGTCTTGAATGCAACACTTAGCCTTGAATGGAGACTTAGAATGATCAATTGCTTGAAGGAATGCTTGAATGCTTGAATGCTTGAATGCTTGAGTATAGTTTCCACGTTTTTTCCATCATATGTCCTTCTTTTTTTAATGGGAGAGGCAAATGTAGTTTATATACTTGCCAATTAGGGTTAATAGACTGATTTTCCCGACCTTAGGCCGACCAGGAAAGTTAATTTTCCAATTTGCAAACATAAAGACCCGAAGTCCAAAAGAGACCAGGCCCAAAATAGGACCCAGGGACCAGGGCGCTGGGCGCTCTGGTCCCACCTCCCGGGACAGCAGGGTGCAAAGGAGGTTCAGGCCAGGGTGCAAGAAAATGCAGTTTTTGGTGTCATAATCAGGTTTCGGGGTCTCCATTTAGG
The DNA here is from genome assembly GCF_030272615.1 of Cryptomeria japonica. Taxonomy (NCBI): domain Eukaryota; kingdom Viridiplantae; phylum Streptophyta; class Pinopsida; order Cupressales; family Cupressaceae; genus Cryptomeria; species Cryptomeria japonica. The sequence continues at coordinate 74,146,972 of NC_081409.1, forward strand.
TTGCGTGTTGCGTCGCCATCGTGAAGACCGAAATGCAGTCGAAATTGCAAGTGTCGCAATTTTAGGACGCTACACTATCATGAAGAAGAGGAATGGGATTAGGATCTCTAAGTTTACTCAAGGATAAGATCATCTAATTCTTCCACATTTGATAAGATTAAAAAAGAGCATCACTTTGAGGCTTAAGAGGTTCAAATTAGTTAGACCAAAAGTAATCAAGATTAACATCTCTGCGCCTCATCGTGGGTTGGTACATGCTATTATAGTGATAAAATTGTGACCCGTGCAATTTTAATCATATTTGGGGTCCTCACCTTGGTGACAACATCTCCTTCCTTAACTGGGACCTATTTCTGTATTTCCAACCCTTCTCTCTTCCTCCTTTATGTCTTGTGTCTGCTTTAGACCCTGTCCGGGCCATGGTGCCCCTATCCCCACCTCTTAGGGTGGTCCTATGTGCGGGCTGCCCGATCTCTTATGCATTTATTATCTTTGGGGTTTGTTATTCCTCTTGTCGGCCTTCGGTGGTTGAAAATTAATCATTGAGGCATGTTTAAAAGGGAATTCAATACCCTCATTCAAGGACAAATTAAAAATGAAAAGACAGATAGAGAGCATAAGGAGAAGATACACGATTTCAAGGTCATCATCAAGCATTCAAGTCTTCTTCATTCATCCATTGGAGCAACATTACAACATTCATTTGCAAGCATGTGTGTGTGTTCGGGTTTTGTCATTATACATGCCATTTCATACAACATTTGTGATTACATTCAAGAAGCAAAACAATCATCATCAACAAGTTGCAGATCTACAAGGTATACATCTCCATTGTTTACATTTAAGCATTTGCAATTACTTTCTTTCTAGGTTGATTCCTCAACCGAGGTTCGACTGAGGAAAACACCTATCCACAACCCCCCTTTCTTCTCTTTTATGTGTGTAGGTTGTAGGTGCGCAACTGTAATTGCAGGTTTGGGCTTCATTTGCAGAGACATAAGAACCCTTTTCATTTCGCGGATTTTGTGGCAGACCATGTACATTCCTGCTATGGTCCTGATGACTTTTCTCTAAATTTGCAGGGTAGATCCACGTCAGTTTAATTAGCTCAGATCCAAAGTTACAGTGCGATCCTAAACTAGTAGTACCTCATTTCACTCATTTCCTCTCTCTTTTCCCCATAATCAACAAGTCAAATTTCTCATTTACAAAAGAGGATAAATCACTTTTCAACCACTTGCAATCCACTCAGAATTCACATCCTTGTTTCCCTCGGATTTGGATCTAGTGGATTCAACCCCTCTTTTTAATGTAAAATTCTTCCCAAGTGAAAATCATCCTAGTGGCTTCCTTTCTCTCTCCTAGGTGGGGAGTCACTAGGATCCAATTTTCCTCTTTACAACTATGATTAATTGTTATGATTTTATCATTAAGAGGGAATTTCAAAGTCTTATGAATGGTAGAAGGGATCGCTTTCTTGGAAGAGAGCCAAGGATGTCCTAAATTCACACAAAATTGATCTAATGTAAAGGAATGATAGAAAAATTGACATCTAAAGATTTAGTACCAACCTGAACGGGAAGAGTAATAGAGCTAATAGTGGGACAAGAGAAATCATCAAATATTTTAATCACCACATCAGATTTATCATATGTCACTTGATGTAATTGTAAGGTATAAAGATATTCTTTAGTTATCATATTCACCATACATGCAGGATCAATGAGCATGCCTTGTGAGAGCATGTACTTGATCCTTGTAGTGATATATAGTGGGCCATCATGTGCTTCAATAGTCTCGCTAGGACCAAAGGTAATACCTAGGTCCTTAAGAGGTGTATGTTTATCAATAAGATTTACCACATTATTAGACTCAAGGCCAAGATCATTAGGAGAAAAGGCAAGATGCTCAAACTCAATCACATTAATAGAATGAGAAGGCAAAGGATTGATAAAGATTAGGAGGAGTTGCATATTTGTTTCCTTTATCATTCACACTAACTACAAATATGGTATTGTTATTAATAAGGTATTGAATCTTACTCCTTAGGGAATGACACTTTTTCAGTGCCATGATCGGGTTGACAATGATATTGGCAAAAATGTTTGGCATCATGATAAGGTGGAAAAGGTTTGGATGTGTCCACTGGTTTTATGGGAGTAAGTTTCAACACATTCTTGTTCAACAATTGTGTCATAATGCTATGCAAAGATTCAGAGAGAGGAGTAAATTATTTTCTAAAATATTTGGATAAGGGAGGTACACCTATTGTTGCGGCTGCTACCTAGGTATTGTTGTTGTCATTGAACTTGATAAATCCCTTGTTTGGTTTAAACTTCACAAAAGGTTGTTGATCACTTTCATTCTTATCAACCGGAGCCATTGAAGGAGATTGTTCAAATTGACTCACTTGAAGCTAATAGTTATGAAGTATTGCCCACAACTGCATAAAGGAAGTAAACTTAGAAAATAGAAACTCATCCCTAATGTCTTTTTGCAAATTAGAAATAAAAATTATTTGAACATCTTGATCAGGCATAGGATAAGAAATTTGAGAATACAAATACTTATATCTCTCAATAAGATTAGTCACTTTTTCTTTAATGCCTTGCTTACAATTCATCAAATCAGTCAAAGTAATCTTAGGACCAATATTATTATGAAATTGTTGCATGAAAGCATTAGCCAATTGTTGAAATGATGTGATTGAATAAGGAGGCAAAGAACAATACCAATGCAAAGCTTTATCTCTAAATGTTCTAGTAAACAATTTAGCCAAAAGTATTTGAACATAAGCAAAGTCACTGCACAAAGTTTGAAATGTTTTCAAATGAGTCACATGATCACCTTTTCCATTATAAAGCTCCAATTGAGGTACTTCCACATGTTTAGGGGGAACAACACGAACAATATCATTAGATAATGGGTTCGCTACATAAAATGTGGGCACATTAAACTTGGATTGGTTCATGGAAGCCATTTGTTGTTGTAAGGATGGCATGGTTTGGGCTAGGCTATTAACGGTTGCTTCAGTTGATGGGTTGGAATTAGACATGTTGGATTGAGATGGAGGAGTAACATTGTTAAATGAAGGAGGATGTTGATAATAAGGAGGTGGAACACTATGATAGGTAGGTATGGGAGATGATTGCTTAACAAATTGAAGACTCATAAAAGGAGGGATGAAAGAGTTTTGATTATTAATGTTGCCCCCTTGACTAACATGTGTAGGAATATTATTTTGTGTGGAAGTAGCCATGATCTTGGATGTAAAAGTAGGTGTAGACACCCAAAATTGTCCAGTCTAATTAAATAAATATTTTATTTATTTAATTATCTAAGCTTAATTCTTCTATTAATTAAATAAATCTTTATTTATTTAATTAATTCATTTACCCTCTTCTAGCTTTATTTCTCATTTAAATAAATACATTTATTTATTTAAATTATCCTTTTCCTAAATTAAATAAATATCTTATTTATTTAATTGATCCCACTCCTTCTATTAATTAAATAAATCTTTATTTATTTAATTAATTCATTAACCTTTTCTACCCATGACACATGTCATTCATCTCTTAATTTATACACTACCTACCCCTTTCATTATTTTATTATTTTTTTTACCTACCCTCTAATCATAGCCGACCTCCTTTTACACCTCTCAATCTTATCCCTCCATTTCATATAGTGTCTTCTATATAAGGAGATGCTTCCTTCATTATCAAATCCTAATCAATCATTCTAATCAATCTATGCAAAGCCCCCCATTGACTACTTGACTACACTACACTTTTGAACATATGCGATCCTACTTGCAACCACATTTCGTTCTTTGTTGAGCTCTTGTGCACATAAAATCTGAGAGCAAATACATCAAACAAGATCAATGGAGATAGGAAGAATGGAGATCCAAACCCTATTGGACATGTGATGGTATAATCTTTGTGATTTCATTTGATTTGCATTATCTTAGGTAATCTTCATATGTTATGGTGGATCTTTGTTGTTGTTAGGCTAGGGTTTTGTGGTTGAATTCATTTAGCCTTTCAATATCGTTATTATTGTTATGCATTTTCACCATATACATTTTGGCACGCCCTGTGGGACATTGATTTTTGTTAGATCTGTGTTTTTTACAAATTTTTCTAACCCTATATTGTTGTTTTGTAAAACAACTTGGAGAATAACCTTGTGCAGCTAGGGTTTTGGACACAAAATCAAGATCTTGGAGAGATTTGATCATATCTCACAAACGGATAGGAAATTTTGCACCAAATGTTTTTTGCAGGTTGAAGAAAGTATTAGGAGCTCTCAATCCAAAATTCAGAATTGTTGGAGCAAATTTTCATTTTCTATGAATTTTTTATGATTTTTCATAAAAAATTAATTTTGAGAGAAAATGAGAGAATTTTTTGGATTTTCTTACATTTTTGGAAATCAATCAGAATTATACACAGGATCTGTTCTTTGTGATTTTAATTTTGATGCAAAATATTTCCCTAAAAATTGGATCTTTAAAAATTAGGGTTTTTCCTTATTTTGATCAGATCTCACAAACGGCTTTGAATTTTGGTATCAAATTTTTTTTACAAGTCAGGAAAAGTATCAAAAGGATTTAGTAAAAATTTTAGATTTTTTGGATCACTTGTTCAATTTATATGATTTTTCATAAAAAATTAATTTTGAGAGCAAATTAGCGAATTTTTTGGATTTTCTTACATTTTTGGAAATATCTCAGAATTATACATAGGATCTGTTCTTTGTGATTTTAAATTTGATGCAAAATCATTCCTCAAAAATCAGATATTTGAAAATTAGGGTTTTGCATTATTTTACTCATATCTCACAAACTGCTTGGATTTGTTGCAAAAATTTTTTTATGCAGGTTTGGAAGACCATCAAGACTCTTTAGTAAAAATTTTAGATTTTTTGGATGGATTTTGCATTTTATATGAATTTTTTATGATTTTTCATAAAAAATTAATTTTTGGAGCAAATTAGCAAGTTTTTTGGATTTTTTTACATTTCTGGAAATATCTTGAAATTTTACAGGTGGTCTTTTTTTATGATGAATCAGATCTTTGAATTGGTCAACAAAATGCATTGTTGAAGCCCCTATTTCACAAAGTCTTTTGGATCTAAAATTTACCTAACTTGTGTGCTTGCAGGAAGGGGTGATCATTTGAAATAATCCAAACTACTAATAAATATTTGTTCCAGGTCCTTGGCAAGGGTTTTTGGATTTTTATTGTGTGCCTTATTTTCATAGACTAGCAAACACTTCAATTGGTGCACTAAAATTGAATCATTGTCTTTTGTGTCTTGAGCAATAGGCTCTTTTTGTTTAATCTTTAGAGGGCCTGTCTTCCCGTGTGGTCATTAGGACTACTAGTGAGAAGAGAACGACCCAAGTGGTAGCAAAAGAAAATCCATCTTCTTCCAAACCACTATAAATAACTGTATTCATGGTGAAAACTATGAATAACGTGTGCTGATTAGTTCATACCGACACTATGTCTCCCCATAAACCCGTTTGATCAAATTTATTTGATCAGTTGTAGGGCGTAACCCCTACCGGTTGGGAGCCTTCTGTATTTACAAAGCTGAAAGTGCCGCATGTATGGCCACACGAGCGGATGCCCTTACTAGCACCTTTTTGTTTTAGAAGCCAAAATCCTTCTAGTTGTTGGGGCAAGAGGTCGGACCTCTGGTAGCGGCCCACACACATACAGTTCTTAGTAGAGATACAAAGTTTGCCATGGGGAGTTTTCATGGGGACTGATGCTTGGCTGACCCGAGAAGTGAGTACCGAGGGTAGAGCCAGTGAGGTCAAGTATCTAAGTATCCACTCTGAATAGCGTAGCCTCGGGGATAAAACCTCATGTGGGATCAACAACTATTGTCTTGGCCAGCCATAAGAATTGTGCTTGACTTATTTTAAACATTCAAAACATTCAAGACCAAACAGCAAAACATTGTGTCTTTTGTGTCTTCAAGTGTATGCAAAACATTTTTACATCAAACAACACACTTTTCTTGGAGTCATTTTGAGTCTAAACACTTGCAAACATTGAGTCCTCATCAACATTGTGTCCTCTTGTCACGAAAAATAGTCAAACATTCAGATTTGGTCACAACCAACAACTTCACAAATTGGAAAAATTTTACAGTCCAGCAAACAAGAGCAATCAGTTTCAGAATTCTTGAGCTTCCTAGGTTGTTTCTCTAGGTTTTCATCTAGCATTCAACTTGTCTTTGGGTCTCACAAAGTCCATCATTGCTTTACATCTTGCATTAAATTTACATTTGTCTAAACTTGAGTCAAAAGGTCACTTGCTTGTCCTCACTATACTTTGTCAACACACTACATACAACAACATTTTGCTAAGTGGTCCCTCATCAAGGTCTATCACCTTTGGGTCTCATTTGGTCTTACTTAGAGTCAAGGTCAACTTACCTCATCAAGAGAAACTATCCTCTTTTTGGAAGTCACACCTACTCTACTACATACATACTTAGTATTACATTTTGGACATTGCAAGTACACCTCAGATTCATTTACATTCCATCCAACTCTTGGTCTTCCATACTCTTTCCATTTTCATCTAGTCTCACACATCTTGGTCAATACCTAGTTCATGGTTGAAACCCGTCTTCAAAAATCTAGAAGAGAAGCTAAAGAGGCTCAAGAGTCCGCAAACATGGGTTCCTATGAGTATGACAATGATATCTTTTTCAATTCTGATCATGCTACATTACCTGACATGGATGCCTATAGAAACATTTCAAATGTTGAGAATATGGACACTAAAAACAACAATGATACACACAATGATAATATGGACAACTTCTCCGTACATTTAGTAGAAGTGGAAGACACCATTATGAATCCCCATTTCAATCGATTGGTTGAGGAAATAATGAGGAGAGATAGACAATACTTTCTACAAGTGATGGCACAAAGTGGAGCCAAGATACCTCATGATTTTGACATGTCTCAAATAATGGAAAATCGACCTTTGCAACAACCTCACTCCAAAATGGATCAAAGGAGGCCTAATAGTGGAGGCAATAGAAGACCACATCTTGTGCCTGAATCACCATCATCTTTGTTTCAAAAACCAGAGGTCCCACATACACATGGTCAAGCATATGATACTCACCTTCGTAGACCATTATGGAAGTCTTATGCAGAGAAATATGCTCAATCAGATATCAATGCTAAGGATCAACCACCAAAGCAATTGGATATTCAAAGGCATGCTCAAAATTTGGACACAAGGAAACCTCGTGTCAAATTTGGGGGCAACACATTAGAACATGACATGCTTGTAGAGTATGGTATACATGGACAAAATAGATATTTCGTTCCTCAACATGAATCTATACCAAGTGGTCCATATATGCAGCATCACTATAGACCTCCTCCATATGAACATGTGTATGATCAATATCATCCATATATGCAACATGCTCCTCCTCCAATTGGTGCCTCAAGCATAGGGTATGGTCCAAGAAGTCGTTCTCCACCTAAGAACAATTTGGAGTAACAAATCAGGGACTTACAAAAGAAAATGGAGGACATAAATACACCGAAGCCAACATACACAATGAGAGACATATGTCCTTATCCATTTGACAAGAGCATTACAATGCCTCCTTTTCCTACACACTTTGTGACACCTAAATTTGATAAGTATAGAGGAAAAGGGGATCCTAAGGCACACATAAGACAATTTTTCACAGCTTGCATTGAGGTAGCAGTAGAAGAGACATATTTGATGAGATTATTCCCACAGAGCCTAGGCGATCAAGCTATGGAATGGTTCTTCCAACTTCCACCTGGTATTAAGTCATGGGGTGACTTAGCAGAGGCATTTATCCAACATTTCTCCTACAACATAGAGACAGACATATCAGTCACTACTTTGTGCAACACCAAGCAAAAAGATGGAGAGTATTTTTCATCATTTTTACAAAGATGGAGGAATCTAGCTAGCAGATGCTCCTGTGAAATTCCACAAAAACAAATGGTCGAGATGTTCACCCAGAATGTTAACAAAGACATTGGCTATGATCTAAGGAAAGCTTGTTTTTCCACCTTCAAGGACATCATTGAAAAAGGCTTAGCAACGGAAAAGGTCCTAATTGAACAAGGAGTCATTAAGATATTCAAGGAAAACAAAGATGACTTTAAAGGAACAGACAAGCCAAGATTTTGGAATAAAAACAAGAACACAGTCAATGATGGTGTTGTTGATGCCAATACAGTGCGACCCAAATTCATTTTTTCTGGATCAAATCAGGTGAATACGCAAACAACTTGTAAATCATGAAGGAAGTACACTCCATTGGGAGAACCACTTGAGTTAGTTTTCAAAAAGCTAGTGGCAAACAAGGTAATCACTATTCCAGATTTTCCTCCATATGAGCCAAAGGTCAAACCAAATTGGTGGAATGATGATGAATATTGTGAATTTCATAAGAACAAGGGCCACACGACAAGAAATTGCCATCGACTGAAGAACATCATACAAGATCTCATCGATAGAGGTGACATTGAGATTGAAGGACATTCATCCAATCAAGAACATGAGATATTTAAGGAACCATTCCCTAAACATGACAAGGGAAATGCCAAAGCCATAGATGACCAGACCAACTATACCAAAGCATCCTATAACTATGATTCAACTGTTAATCATATTTCAATGGACAATTATGTCTCTACCATTATTATAAAGGACAAAACGCTTGAGAATTCTACCCAAAGACCCAAGATTGTCCTAAAAGGCATTGGATCTTCTTTTGAACCTACCTCTGAATGCAATGTTACAACTCATCGAGCTAAATTCACTTTGCAAGGTGCTCCAACCAAAAACACCACTTCCTCATCAACCAAGCCTGAATATGACCTTGTAGAATAGTTAGGGAAGACACCCGTGCTCATTTCAATTCTTGAGCTCTTACGCATATCCCCCACACATAAAGCTATTCTTGACAAAATCTTGAGAGACACTGTTGTTCCTACTGATCTGAACGTGGACCAGTTTCAAGCCATGGTGGGATACCTTTCCATTCCACACTCCCTTACATTCACAGAAGCCAATGACGCCTCCGTAAGTCAACCACATAATGCACCATTACACATTGAAGCCTTCATACACAAACATAGAATCAAATGAGTCCTGATAGATGGAGGAGCAGGTCTAAACATTTGTACATTGAGCACTATTAAACAATTGAGATATTCTGACACAGTTGTGAATTCTACAAACAAAATTACTATCAAAGCATATGATGATGAAGAGCGTTCATCCAAGGGTACAGTCACCTTACCTCTCAGAGTTGGGCCAGTTACAAAGGATGTGGTTTGTCAAGTCCTAGACCTAGATCTCACATACAACATATTGCTAGGACGTCCATGGATTCATGAGATGAGCGCAGTTCGATCTACATATCATCGATGTATCAAGTTTCCTCACAATGGAGTTGAAGTGACCGTCAAAGCGGATCCAAAGCCATTCATATATTGCAACAATCTGTGACCTCGATCAGAAATAACAATCCCAGTCAATCGAGAAGCTATTCCTTCATCAGCATATGTGGATCCAGAATCCTTGAAACCTTCTACATCAAAGCAAGTGGAGCTCAAAGAAAAATTCAAGTTTAAAGATATGGGATGTGGTGAGTATATCTTTCATGTTGATCAACTCCCACTATCTCCTAAGACATTCAGTCTACAGGAACAATCTATAAATAATTTGCAAGGAATTGGGTGTGAACCACCTAGTGTTGTGGCTACTAAGTCTGAATGTAAATCTCCTCTAGTGGTGCAAGCAGCTCTTGATATCAATAGTCCTAAGAGTGGTTCCAACAAAGAATCTATTGAGTGTATCACCAACCCTCTTGATAACTCACATAGCTTTACCATTTCATCCACTCATTCCATTTCCACTCCGCTCCCAGACTTGGATCAACAAGAATTACAAAATCCCTTACTCATTGGGAATCACAAATCACACTTTGAAAAGAAAAATCTAAAAGTCAAAAATAAAGAAAAGTCCTTTAGTCCAAATCAAAATCAAAAGCTACTGGACTCTACAAAAATCAAAGTCAAGGATAAAAATCCTATGAAGCAAAAAGAACAAGAGTTGATCTCCCCTAATACCAAAATAATTGGGGGCAAAAGTTCTACAATTTCAAGTAAAAAAGAACACTTGTTGATCCTAAGTCTCCATCATGCTATCCTACTTTCACTTCTTTTCACAATCATAAGCCTTCATCACTCATCCACTTGTTCCACACATCCTTTCCCTTCTGGCGATACATCATGGACCTTTAATGGGGCTTACTCAAAGGACTTTGTTGTCAAGGATGCCCAAACTTCTTTAGGTGACACGCATACGGACCTACGTAGCCCACACATTGGCAATTCTATCTCAGTTCCTTTATCAAGGAAGACAGTCACTCGAGCTACACATAATTCAATCAAGCAACAATGCAAATACAATCATAAATTCAAGCCTCGCATATTTGAGGTGGGTGCCTTGGTTCTCAGAGAAAATCCCAAAAATCAGCAAGACAGATAGAAGAAGGGCAAGTTCGAACCAAATTGGCTTGGTCCTTACATCATTACAGTAGCCTATGCATCCAGTGCATATTAGCTTTCAACTACAGAAGGTGAACCTTTGGAGGATCCTATCAACAACATGCACCTTCGCAGGTTTTACACATAGCTCTTCAAAGTATCCTAATTCAAAAAAAAAAATTCAAAAAATTCAAAAATACAAAAAAAAAAATTATAAAACAAAAAAATCGTTACTTGGTGAAAACCTGGCAAACAGGCGCCTTGTGACACAAAAAAAACAAAAAAACATTGAAAAATCGAAAAAAGTAAAGAGAAATAATTTCGTCCAACGGTGAAAACCACTTCGGTGGCGCCCTGGGCAAGTACCATGGTGAAAAATGGGTCACCAGCGCCATGCGTAGAGACATTGTTCCTCCCTCCTTCAGGATTCACTTTCATCCTTTCACTTTGCACACACTCACAACCTATTCGTTCATAATAAATTTACCCATTCCCATCATGGCTTGTTATTGATCTACCCAAGATTGGTTAGCCATTCATAATAAATCTCCCTTTTCATCTCCCTTTCCATCCATAATAAATCAGCTCCTATCTGTGGCTAAGGAAAATCCTACGTCTAGTGATGGGTGTGGAACAGAGAACATCACATGTTTCGAGGAGTACAGTTTCTTCTAGCTTTCTTCAGTCTATCCGCGCACAATCCACAATAAAGCAACATTTGCATCACAGATCCGCAATAAAGTTCCGTCTTCTTCGCAATAAAGTATCAGTTTCATGGATTCAGTCAGTTTCAGATGAGACAGCAGCAACAATGGGCTTCAACAAAATCAAATCTTTCAATAGACTCAAACAACATATGGTTCAGTGCTATCTATCCTTTCTGTGAAAGTAAACATTGTGTCCACAATCAAATAAGACTTATACAAGTGACAAGAGACACTAAATTTGAGGACTATAGTGGATGTTGGTGTCGAGTCTTGGTTTTCTTTTGATTTTATCTTTTGGTGACATATCTTTTAGCTTTTCCAGGATGTCTCTGACTAGAGATTTTATCTCCAGGAGGTCTTTGACTAGAAAGGCGAGGATGGGGTATCGTCACCTATTTGTATTTGCTGTTTGTGGTTTGTCTTTTAGTAATGCTATGACTTGTCCAAGGATATGAGGACACTGTGAGTCTAGTATGAACTGGGGCATTCCTTGTTTGTGACTGTCTTATCTTCATGCAAACAGGTACAATGACTTTCTGGGTCAAACATATGCCTCGATTGTCATAACCTACTTGCCATAATAAAGCTCAATGATGATAATGCACAAGAAGCTCTTTCACTTTCATATCTTCTATCTTCCATCCCCCTTTCTTGATTGACTTCCATCATCCTTCTCGAGTCCGCATAGCCTGCTATCACATGACTGAGTATAATGACACACCAAAAACATTTGCATTTCATGTAGTTGCACCTGCATTTCATACATACAGATATCACAATTGCATTACATCCTGCACGCAACACATGTTAGCAATCTTACATTTTTATCATATAAATAATCATTTGCATTATCATATTCATCTGCATTACATACATTCACATTTACATTTGCATACACATATAAAACATAAAAGAACACAAAAATATTGCATTTCATCATGTACATATTTGCATCCATATCATAAGCATCACATAAAACATACATCATGAAACATACATCACATAGGTATGCATGCATATAGCTGCCGCAAAGAAGAATCATCTCATATATATAAAGTGTCATGATACAATGATGTCAAAATCATATGGCTACAATCACCCGAAGGTGTCTACATCATCATACAAAAATGGTACAATACTGATACATAGGGAGCCCTCTACAACTATGATGAACTCCCTCCCTCAGAGCCGACTGGCCTCGATGGAGTCTGAGCCCTAGAAGGACCCGCCCCAAGATCATCTCTCCTGGTCCCTGTGTCCTCTGCAGCCACCCCTCGTGTCGCCCTATCCGGACAGAGGAACCCATTGATCACTCCTACCAACACTATTGGTAGTGCTAATCTTGTCCATGTCATGGTATCCCATGCCACATGTCCCACCCTCATCTCCAGTCCCGGATCCTAGAACACTCGTCTAAGGGCATCCTTGTCTCCGTCTCGATCGTATGGAATCAGCTCCCCATCGATCGGTATTCGCAGAATCCTGTATACATACTCCAGGGTGACTGTCATCTCCCCCATCGGCAAATGAAAAGTGCAAGTCTCAAAGTGCTAGCTCTCTGCCAGTGCAATCAACAATCCCATGTTCGCCTGAAACTCAGGCACATACAGAATATGTCTCAATCCCATATCCTCAATCGTAGTTTGGTCCTCGGCTGTCAACTCAGGTTGCAACCTCTGAGTCGATGGGAATCTCTCTCATGACTCTAGCATAGGCAAATACTCCTGCAGTTACACAAATCAATCATCTTAGTCCTAGGGACACTCACTGTTCATCACAAAGTGTTGCTTCTATCCTAGTGGTACTCCCTGTTCATCACAAAGTACTACGTGTTTGACACTCCCTGTTCATCACAAAGTGCTACTCACATTTGCACTCATTGTTTATCACAAAGTGTTGCTCATATTTTAGTACTCCCTGTTCATCACAAAGTACTATGTCTTTGCACTCACTATTCATCACAAAGTGCCTTGATCTATCCTATCCTAGGGCCTCTGCTTGAGTGAATCCTCTTAAGTAGTTTCCTAATTGGCAATGTATGTTCTATCACATAATTGTCAATCCTAGCCCTATTTGTTATCCTAGTCTTCCCTAGAGGACTTGCTTGAGTGTATCCTCTCAGCAACTTATCCAATCGACAGCGTATGTTCATCATAGAACTGCCGATTTGACCTAGAAGACACAAATTCACATTTTTGGACACAAACGCGCTTTCCTGACATAAACGCGCTTGAAGACTGCATAAACGCGCCTGTTTTACATAGACACGCCTGAAACACACAGACGTGCCTATGCTCTGCACAGACGCGCCTGGGCAACATAGACGTGCCTTTTTGGTATAGACGCGCCTGGCACCAACGCAAACGCGCTGGACGTTTTTGACATTTTTTTGGACCCTAACCTAGCGTGCATTTATTACATTACCTAGTATGCATTAATGACAACAATAAATGCATCAAAGTACAAGGAGGTTTTGTGGTACTTACCGACTCTCCTGCCTCTGCTGGCCTCTGGAATCGGCGAACGCGGTCGAATCTGTGAACAAAGGCCATCACTGCTGATTGTTGCTGCTCTATTCTCGCTCTTCACTCTAATCTCTTGGATGTGTGGATGACAATGAGGATGTATTTCCCTCGTGGTTTATCTTATAGACTGCCCTAGCCCTCGTTTCTCGAGTCAGTCTTCATTATCCCGTGACTCTGTCACTTTATCCGATCAGTCCATTCTATCCCATCTTTCTTATCAAGAGATTGTATGTGATCTTTTCACACATTTTCATCCAATCTCTTGAGGGGGCATATCATTCCCATCTTGGGGCAACTTTATATCAGTTCATATTATCTTCTTTGAAACAATGCGACAAGCTACATTGTCTCAAAGAGGGGCAAAATGTAGACACCCAAAATTGTCCAGTTTAATTAAATAAATATTTTATTTATTTAATTATCTAAGCTTAATTCTTCTATTAATTAAATAAATCTTTATTTATTTAATTAATTCATTTATCCTCTTCTAGCCTTATTTCTCATTTAAATAAATACATTTATTTATTTAAATTATCCTTTTCCTAAATTAAATAAATATCTTATTTATTTAATTGATCCCACTCCTTCTATTAATTAAATAAATCTTTATTTATTTAATTAATTCATTAACCTTTTCTACCCATGACACATGACATTCATATCTTAATTCATACACTACCTACCCCTTTCATTATTTTATTATTTCTTTTACCTACCCTCTAATCATAGCCGACCTCCTTTTACACCTCTCAATCTTATCCCTCCATTTCATATAGTGTCTTCTATATAAGGAGATGCTTCCTTCCTTATCAAACCCTAATCAATCATTCTAATCAATCTATGCAAAGCCCCCCATTGACTACTTGACTACACTACGCTTTTGAACATATGCGATCCTACTTGCAACCACATTCCGTTCTTTGTTGAGCTCTTGTGCACATAAAATCTGAGAGCAAATACATCAAACAAGATCAATGAAGATAGGAAGAATGGAGATCCAAACCCTATTGGACATGTGATGGTATAATCTTTGTGATTTCATTTGATTTGCATTGTCTTAGGTAATCTTCATATGTTATGGTGGATCTTTGTTGTTGTTAGGCTAGGGTTTTGTGGTTGAATTCATTTAGCCTTTCAATATCATTATTATTGTTATCCATTTTCACCATATACAGTAGGCATACTAGTGACAGAGGTAGTCATAGGAATAGAATGATTAACTTCACTAGGAGGTTGAGTGTAACCAACGACTTTGGCACAAGTTTTCAAGGGCATGATATTAGTGTCAACAATATGAGCAAGGCCACACAACAAATCAATGCTAACCTTATCACTTTGAACCATTTTTTTTAATCCTTCAATTAATGGGTTGGCCTCACTTTCTGGATATTATTGAAGATTTTTAAAGTCACTATCAATCATCTCTAATTGGTCAATGGAAACCCTAGTTAGTGATTCACCCTCATCATGAGAATTATGTAAAGTGGGGATAAATAACATCAATTGTTGGAATAGAAGAACCACCCACATTCTCATGAAGCAAGTTATCCAAATTAGGCTCCATATCCTTAGTAATTAAACCTTGGGAACCCTTAATTCTACAACTCCTTCTCATGAGAATAATATAGGTAGGACTAATAGTAGTAAACTCATGCACAAAGGAAATAAATTTGAATTTGAATTTGAAAATTATGATTAAGCAATACAATTTTTTGTGAAAGTGATTGATTAACCAATTAATTAAACAATTTGATTTGTGAATTTGAACTAGATAAATGCATCTAGACCATAGCATAACATTCATAAGATCAGATCTAAAAAAATAATTTGAAAAATTATGCAACCCACATTGTAAATTTTAGAATTATAAATTAGGGTTTTTGTGAATTCAACCACTAATTTATATAATTCAACTTGAAAATGAGATCTAGGAGGGAAATTTTGAATTTTAAATTTAATGAATAATCAGATATGAAATGATAAATCCAGTTTAGACAACCCACAAGCTCAATTTTAGAATTAAAAATTAGGGTTTTTGTGAATTCAACCTCTAAATTTTTTAAATTCAATACAAAGTTAAACTTGTAAATGAAAATTTAAATTTGAAATTGCATAAAAAATTCA
Organism: Cryptomeria japonica; assembly: GCF_030272615.1. Taxonomy (NCBI): domain Eukaryota; kingdom Viridiplantae; phylum Streptophyta; class Pinopsida; order Cupressales; family Cupressaceae; genus Cryptomeria; species Cryptomeria japonica. Next base: position 74,162,922 of record NC_081409.1, read on the forward strand.
GATCTGAGAACAAAAATCAAAATTGCAAGTGTAAGGAGTCGGGTTTACCAAAATGTAATTGTGAAAAATTAGGGTTTCCACCATAGAAGGAAGAAACCACTAATTTATGACTTAGGGACCATTACATTAAAAGAGGGAGGTAAACCCAATAGATGTAGCCACAAACCAACAAGGATAAGGGTAGAGAATTCTAGTGGATTTGGATTGAACTTCCCTCTTTTGAGTTGAATTGTGAAAATACTGAAATTAGGGTTAATGTGTTGAAATTGATGTAAAAAACACATGAATAATAAGCTATAGTCGTCAGATCGAGCCACGATCTTGGATTTGAGGATTATAAGAGGATCCAAATCTATTCCTAGAAGGAGCTCCTGATTTTTTAGAATCAGTGTGGTGGTCGCTTTAGTCCTCTACACTTTTCGCACTCCAATGGGGGATCAATTCATCTTTGTAAATAAAGTTTATCTTGAAGATTGAAGCTTCGTACCTATTCTTGCACATAGTAGGGAAGGAAAATAGGTTGGGAATATGGGTTTGCCTTAGGTCAAACCCCAATTTTAAAATTAACCATGAAATAGAAATAAAATATGATTGAATTATACCTCCTTGTGAAGTTTTGTTTGTCTTCACATGAAATTAGGGTTTCATGAAGTCTTCAATAACATAGAACATGAATGCCAACTCCAATGCTTGAATCTTAACTTTATCTTTGCTCCAATGCTTGAAAGAAGACTGATTGCTTGCTTGCTTGAAGTTGAATGCTTGATTTCTTGAATTGATTGATCGATATTATTGTTGGATGATCAAATGAGAGGGGTAGATCTCCTTTTATACTTGCTTGTAAAAAAATAACTTAATTTTCTGACATGAGCCAACACAAAGTTGAATTCTTGCTCACATTTCATGATTATTAAGGGGCCTATATTTGGGTCCTAATTGGGAGGACTAGGGCGCCATGCCCTAGTTTTGCCCAATTAGAGACTAGAATCAAGGGGCAAGATGAGGTGTGAATTGAAAATGGTGATTGTGTGAGGTGAAAAAATATGATGACGAACTATTGCAAAACCACAAAGATCCAACCACAATAAACCCTAGTCCTACAATAAAACATTAACCGTACACCAATGAAGAAACCTAAGAACATGCAAATCAACAAATTGAAACAATAATACCATTCACATGCCAAGTATGTTTTGATCTCCATTGTCTCCTATCTCCATTGATCTTTCTTGATATATTTGCTCTCAGATTTTGTATGTGCACAAGAGCTCACCAAAGAATGGATTGTGGTTGTGAAGTCGCTTGATTACAAGAAAGCTTGATAGACGCATTAGTTAGTTGATTGATTAGGGTTGATAATGATGAGAGTATCCTCTTACATAGAAGACACTTTAGAAAATGGAGGGATAAGATTAAGAGGTGAAAAGATAAATGGTCGGCTAAGATTAAAAGGATAGGTAAAAGAAATAATAAAATAATGAAGGGGGTAGATAGACGAAAATTAAGAGATAAATGACATGTGTTATGAATAGCAAAAGTTAATGAATGAATGAATTAAATAAATATTTATTTAATTAATAGAGAAAGTGTGACCAATTAAATAAATAAAATATTTATTTAATTTAGGGAAAAAATAATTAAAATAAATAAAACTATCTATTTAAATAAGAAAAGGCTAGAACAAGATTAATGAATTAATTAAATAAATACAAATATATTTAATTAATAGAAGACTTAGGATAAAATAATTAAATAAATAATATTTATTTAATTTAGTGTCTACAGTGATAAATAGCATAACATGAGAAAAATTAGGTCCAATTTAGGCTTCAGAGCACGAACACCAAGGTGAGGGCCCAAATGCGAACAAAATTGTAAGGGAGTACAATTTAGGATGCTACACAAGGCTCACTACCAGAGGGATTACTATCCATAATACAACGTCTTACTGCCAAAAGGCTCACTGCCAAGCAATAGAGACAAAAAATGAACTGAGAAAATTGCATCTACATATATGTATGGGATGAGTTCCTAATAATCTTAGATATCCAAACAACTGCTTGCAACAGCTCTGGTCAAGAATCTATGCAACTCCAACTCAATCTGTTTGCACCAATCCACTGTCGCACAAATTTGCCCTTTCTCCTTCAACACCCAAACACACAAATACTCTCACTCACAATCACACTCTCACACACTCATACACTTCTACTTTTCCATACCATGCCAATCAAATATATGTTGGCAACAAGGCAACAAACCGTGAGGGGGGGTGAATCAATTTGCTCACAAACTTAACACAACTCAAACTTAAATTCAGATCTTATAATTAGCAATGAAAGCACAAATCAACACCACATCAATAACACACATGACACCAATATTTTTGACATGGAAACACCATGGTGGGAACCTACCCACAATAAGATAATACCCTGTTAGGAGTAAGTGAAATATTACAATAGGGAATGCACATGCATTCAGGCACACTGCCTAGAGCTCACTACTCAAATCACATAACATGAAGGGCTACAACCCTGGGAAAGGCTCATTGCCTTACAAAAACATTCGAATTACATCCAGAGGATCATGAACTGATGAGATAGCATCTCCACATGCCTGGTTATAGTTCTGGTTAAGCACATAACACAAACTCTACTCTTTCTCACTTCTTCACACTTCTTTGCACTTCTCCTCTGCTACTGAAAGATCAAATCATTGTTCACACACGCAGATACATCTCGCATGATTATTACATTTATTTATACAAATCATCAACCTATATTTCAAGGTTGTCTCAACACTCATAATAAATTACAAAGAAATAACCTCACATACTACAACATATCATGTGAACCAAAACAATGTCGGCTAAGACATAGTCTGGACCCAAATTAACACCGCAAACATGAAACACCATAAACAATTATGCCACGAACATACACAACATGCTACAATCACCATGAATGTTGCATAACACAAAGAACACCACCGGATCAAGAAAATGATCAGCAACATGCACACCGATCAATGTGGACCATTAACATCGATAGAACATGATATAGAAACATCCACAAGCAATGTGAATTACCAAAACAACAACTGCAAGATCACCACTTACTAGAATCTTCATCATCATTATATTGAACCTCAAGAACATCAACTCAATTGACTGTCAAACTGAAAGATTCACTTGCAGACCTCCAAATCATGAACTATCTGAATTGAGGACACACCTGAATGTCCCAAACACTCTGCCAAATCTGCAAACCAAGATATTGCAATTTCGGAGCAATGCGGAGCAAAATCTAGAACTCTGAATAACAGAAGAAACTAAAAAATCAATCTCAATACCTGATCTCATAACTTGATCAAATCACCATGCAGACCTCTAAAAATTCCATTGAAACAACTAGAGATATTTATATAAAAACCCTTTAATCCGCAACAACTCATCTAAAACACACTGGCCAAACCAACTCATCCAATCTGACTGCAATATTGGAGCACAAGAATATGTTGACATCAATGACAACACATAATTCTAGCAAACTTCTCAACAATATCGAACAATATATGTATGTATGTATGTATATATGTATGTGTGTGTGTGTGTGTGTGTGTGTGTGTGTGTGTGTGTGTGTGTGTGTGTGTGTGTGTGTGTGTGTGTGTGTGTGTGTGTGTGTGTGTGTGTGTGTGTGTGTGTGTGTGTGTGTGTGTGTGTGTGTGCATATATATATATATATGTGTGTGTGTATGCATGTATATATATGTGTATGTATGTACACACACACACACACACACACACACACACACACACACACACATATATATATGTATGTATATGTATGTATATGTATGTATGTATGTATGTATATATATGTATGCATGTATGTATATATATGTATATGTGTGTGTGTGTGTATACACACACACACTACCGATATATGCACCAAGTTAGCCTTAAGAACATTTTCCCCAAGAATACTTCTTCATCTAATGCCTACATGATTTCTTTCAATAATATTCGAACAATCAGATTTCACATTACAAGCATCAGAGCAAAACAAGAACAAAAAACATTCAAGGTCGGCTAGATCCGGAATGATCATATCCTTGAACTTCCTCAAGAACGCTTTCGAAGCACAAAAACACAATCCAACTTAACATAAAAAAATAAAATCATGAACAACGTATTTCTATAAGATTATCACCAGAAACCAAAATGTGGAACACTGTAATCACTGCTAAACATTATCAATGCTGAATACACTTTTTAAGCACAACTTTCGAAACACCAAATCAATTGCCACCAAAAAATCCAAAACTTGGTCAACATGAGAAACATATTTACATACTGAAACATACATTTCCAGAGAAACACCCTTCTAGAAAACACATCTGCAACATACATGCATGCCACTACTCTGGAACATCTTTGCTTTGTACACTAATTTACTGTATCCTGATCACTAGGTTTGACATCAATGACAACCAAACACATATTTATAACATACTTATAACCACTTTTTTCCCCCTTAGAAACATATTCTCTATTCTCTACATTATCTATACATATGTTCCATATCTCTCCATATCTCTCCATATTCCCCCCCCCCCCTTAGAAAATGTCTATATTTCTCCCCCTTTGACATTAAGGACAAAGGGTAACAACAAAAAGGTTACCACAAAATTGTATTTCCTAAAAAGGAAAAATATTTCAATTGCGCTTCACATGAAAAAATCTCTTATACCTCTTTTTAAGTTCCAAAAGAAAGGTCTTCCAAGAATTCATAGTCATTCTGAGGTTTACACACAAGCTGTCATTCTCCACCAACAAATCAATAGCATCAGATAAGGAGTTATGTACAGAAGGATTCTACAAACACTTTTTTGCTTCAACAAGGAGACCAGAGAAATCTTCCAATTTAGCTTCTACTTTCTCCTTCAATTTCTAGAAAGTATTCACTACTCTTCTATCTGACTTAGGAAAAATAAAAGCTCAGACTACGAATAATTTATCATTTTTCTCTGTTCACCATCTTTATCACGTAAAATATCAAATGTTTTACCAAGAGAGTTCAACTTGAACTCAATGGAGTCAATTTTAGTGCTGAAATTATCAATAACAATAGGCCATTGGATACAATACTTGTATACTTTGCCCACATCTTCAACACATTCTCTCATTTCCTTTATGCTTTTAGATAATCTCCTCTACGCACTAATACACCTTTTCTCCATAGCTTCTTGAACTTCATATTTTCCAACAATTTCTTTAGGTGACTTCTTCAAACGATCTTCAAGGTGCTCAATCAAGACATCTCGTAAAATTTCTAACAGATTATTCAAACCAATGTTCTTCTAGAGAAGATAATCAATTAAGACTTCCTCAATTTTATCCTGATCATAGGATGGATGCGCAAGCCACATATCACCAATCTTCTTCATACTATCTTCTTCTTCAAGCATACTTAAAATATTTTCTATCCTACAAGGGTCATTTTCATGCATAATCTCTTATAGTTTTTCAATTTTAGCCTTCTTTCCTTTAGCTTCCCTAGGAGGTTTTGGATCATCAAGATTGATAACTTCTTTCTTCTCTTCACTTCTGTTCATCTTCTTCGATTCTGGAGGGGAGACTACAATTACTCTCTTCAACCTTCTTTTGTCAGAGGAAGGACTCTCCTCTAAAGAGTTGAAAACACTAGGAACCAAACCAGGACACCACATCTTCTGAATATTTATGAAATGATGTTTACATGCCTTATCTTTGTCTGCTAGACAACTCAAATACCTGTAAATATGCTTTCCAACCAGGATATTTGACTTCCATACAATAGTCTCCTTCAAAGGTAAAGATCTCAAGAAATAATGCATCAAACACATAATTATAGAACCAAAATGGAAATGATATCCATCTTCTTTTGTCATAGTGACATTCTCAGTTAATTACATCAATAATAACTCACACATAAAAAATGTTGCCTTCTTTTACCATTTAATGTGCAATATATACAACTATAGCAGAAGTAGATCCTTCTTTGTTTTAGAAATAAATCTTGTAAGAAATACCATAAGCAACATACCTCACCAACAAGTCAATGATTGTATCAATTAGAAATGCTCTTTGATCTCTTGTAATTCCAGTTAGGGTTTTGACTTCTTTGTTCTTGACTGATTTCTTCACCAAAATAGTTCCAACACCACAAAGACCAAAAGTCACTGATATAGCTTCCTTTGAAATTTGATAGGGTTTGTCCAACAACATGAAACCATCTTGAACATAGCTCAAAATTAACTTGATTGAATCCTCATCGGCAAAACATGAAAACTCACTCCAAATATCTAAACCTTTATGCCTTAATTTTTTGATTCTCTGAGATTCTTCATCTGTGAAAGAACTTTCAATATTCCTTATTTTCTTATGATTAAATTCATCTAATTGAACCTCTACCAACTTCCCAATATCCCCATTGCTAGATTCTCCTATCGCTATCATCATGGATTCCACAGGGAAGAATGAAATAAATACCTCTTTTTGCTAACCTTTCTTTGATTCTCTTTCTACACCTCAATTGCTCTTCCTCTTCAGTTTCTTGAACACACAATGCCAAAATAATCACAAATTTAGATAGTTAACTTGGTTGATACGCCTATGGTTTTCTTGCTAAAAACTATATTATCACAATGATGCGATCAACTGCACTCTCCATATACAATCTACTGGATAACATAAACATCAACACTAACACCAACACCAACATACCAATGCCACAACATGTAATTCTTCATGAGGGGGGACAAATAGATTTTCTTTAAGACTCCCCCTAAGCCAAACCTACTAGATCAATTTTTGGATGATGAAGCACCTATACCAAACTCAGGTACAACAAACACATTATCTTCCTTCTTTCTCCATACTATAACAGTCTTCTTCTTAGATTCATCTAATTTTGCCAGAGCAATCACATTACTCCATCTATTAGCAAAATATCCAAACTTGTTGCAATTGTAACATTTGATATTCCTCTGTCCCGAATTCATTGAATTTATTCTAGATCTGCATTGATTATATTTATGACCAAAACCATAGCATATATGACAATAACCATGAAAAGGCTTATTCATCATGTTCATAAACAATCCATTTACTCTATTTACAAATAGTTTATAGCTTCTATTCATGCCTTGATAACTGCAATTATTAACCTTGTGTCCAAAACTCTTACAATTAAAGCATTAAGTATTCTGATTTACTTTACTCTTGCAATCTATAGCCTTATGTCCAAAACTTTTACAATGAAAATAATAACCATTGAATGATGAGTACCTTTGAGCATTTGGTTGATGGACCGGTGGTCTATTTGTAGTAGGTACTTGATTCTAGACCTTGTTTACATCTTCAAGTTTCTTTTTAGCTTCAACCTTCTCTTCTTTTCCTTTGCCTTTTTCATTCTAATTTGAGCATTCGCCAAATTGAAAAATATAATCCTTATTTGTATTTATGAGATTTTTGCATAGCCAACAGTTTATCCAATAATGCATTGCTTTCAATGAATTTTACTTTTGACTTCAGCTTCATGATTTCTTATTCCAACTTTCCACATTCTTTTCAATTTTGATTGATTGTATCCTTTAGACTTTCTTCCACTTTCTTGCTTTCTTCAATTTTTAGCTTCAGACTCGCAATAGTCTCATTTGCTTATTTCAACTATTTGTTAACTTATCTATGCCTTGCTTTGAACTTCCAGATTTGATCTCTCAGTTTCTTGACACATTCATTTGCTACCTTGACATTCTCTTTCAATTCTTCATTCTCAAATTCCCCACTCTCCAAATCTTCAAGGTGTTAGATACTTGGTTATTCTCAAAGACATTGAGAGGGGGTGGGGGGGCGAATCAGTGTCTAACTGGTGGATGAAAGATTTAAAATTATTTGAAACTTTACAACTGAAACTAATATATCGGTAAGCAAATAATAATGCAATAAAGAGAAACAAAAGCATAAGCATCAATGCACACCATAACACATATATTTTTGGCGAGGAAACCCAGTAAGGGAAAAACCTCGGTGGGATTTGTGACCCACAATATTTACTCATTGGCCAAATCGAATAAATATTACTTAGTACAATAGGGGCCTGCACATGCAAGAAGGCCAACTGCCTAGAGCTCACTGCTCAACAAAAAATAGAGTTCCACTGACTATAATTGGATGGATAAATCCAATAACAATGTACTGCTCAAAATAGCATCTGTAATGCTGGATTTAGTACCGGTTTAAGCTTTTTCTGATACCTCTGCCAAAACCTTGCTTCACTCTGCTTTGCTCTTATTCGCTGTCAAGATAAATACATCAAAATGCATATACAATTATTTGCTATCATAACCTTTCACATATTACCGATTCCTTACATTACATATCATATCCTATATTCAAATAACCTACAAGATCTCATACATATATGAGTCTTTACAATACATCATGTCGGCTGTACAAATATAATATTATATTATAATACATTACGTATTAACAATATTATTTCCAAGTTGGCTTGGACTGCCGATATAATCTGCTTCTCGTGTAAACTAGATGCTGGTGTGAATAACCCTTGTAGTGATTGTTGGTGCCGGTAGGTGAAGTCTGTTGCTGGTAGAACCTTTGAACCCTATTACTAGTTGGTGGCCATCAATGACAACATCAACCATTCTCATCTGAGTGTATAATGCCAACACAAGGGATATCTTCAACTCTTCATCCAAATAATGTTATCCTACCATATCCATAGGAGCCATCTCTCCCTCAAGTGGTAAAGCTAGCATGAAGGGACCAAGCTTTGATACCAATTGTTGAACAAACCAAAATACTAAGAGGGGGTGAATTAGTATTCCCTTATAAAGAATTAAAAACTGAACTTCTAAAATTTTAACTTATTATTAATTAACCTCAGCCCCAAAAGGAAAGCATGCAACATAACTGAAATGAAAGAAATTCACAACCAGAAGAGAGACACTAGATTTTTATACATGGAAAATCAATATGGGAAAAACCATAGAACTAGTTATACTATGAGATTACAAGGCTCATTGCTAGAGGGCTCACTGCTTGGAATACAACTTACTACTGGAAGGATCACTGCTAAGAAATAGAGACAAAAAATGAAGTGAGAAAATTGCATCTACATATGCATTGGATTAGTTCTCAGTAAGCTCAGATATCCAAACATCTGCTTGCAGTAGATCTGGTCAACTCACTCACACTCACACTCTCACACTTTCATACACTTCCACTTTTCCATACCATATCGATCAAATCATAACACACACACACACATGTTAGGCCCAATGTAGAAAGCTAATGTACTAAGAGGGGAGGGGTGAATCAGTACTTCAAAACTTTTCTTCAACAATAACTTTACTGTTAAGCATAAACTGAATAGTGCAGTAACATAATATAATGCTAAAACAAATAAATAACAATCATACATGATTCACTCCATAACACATATATTTTGATTATGCAGAAACTCTTGGTTAGAGAGAAAAACTACGGTGGGGATGACACCCACAACTTCACTACTGCAATAATAAAGGTTGCTCAGTTAGAGCTACATGTTTAGCTATTTCTGATAGCTTACCCTATTAGGAGTATCAAGATCTATTAGATCTACCTTGCTAAAGGATTTTACAACACTTATTCTAAATGTTGCACCTGGTTAAAGGCTTTACAATTTATAGACTTAGTTAGAGTCTTTTACCTTGTTAAAGGTTTCTCTTACAACTTCAAAATATTACAATAAATCATTACAAATATCTGCAACTTTACATCTGGAATGTTATAGTAGATTCTATGGGCTCAAAATGACATTACCTTTCTTATAGCATACCTCGGTAATCCATATATTAACTCAGTAAACCCTTCTGTTCACTCTGTTCCTTGACTGTTCTCTGAAATCCTTCTCGGTGACCTCTGTGTTTCTCTGTCAACTGTAACAGTCATAACATTCTGTGATATCTCATGATTTTCCTTTTTGTATATGTCTTGCTTCACACACACATGCACATATATACTTGCACACATATATCTAATCCCGAATTCATGTTGTATAAATAGATCTCTTATGTCAGTGATTTGGTCCATGCTTCGATCTTACAAACATGATTTCTCAAATGAATAACCATGCAAAATATTTCATTGGTTAGATGACCTCAAAATCATACACAATCTTTAAGTGCAATTTCCAATGTGGTAACGGTTATGTGTTCCTCGATCTTTGTAACACGTTTCCCATATATGTCCAGGTTCAGTGAATTTGGTAACATGTTTCACTCAATGTGTGTTCACTCGGTATATCATTCTTGCTGCTCGGTAGACATAGAGTGTTACTCGATAGAGTGTTCGGTGTATACTATGCTCTAAGACTACTTTCTTCTATAACCGACTGCACTGTGCTTACCGACTGAAAGATTCGGTAGAAGTAACCGACTAGAATATATAGAATAACATTGAACATAAGACTAATGGCAATCTTAGTAAGTAGTAACAATCTCCCCTTTTGACATTAGTTGAGATGTTTGACAAAAACTACTTTCAAAGTTATAACTCAAAAATCTATATACTTGCAAAATTTGACTAAAACTGACAATATATACATTTGTTAATGAAATAGTATATTCAGATATACTCCCCTTATCAATATACTGTATATAACTCTGATTTTGTATGCACGGTGATAAATGTTCTGTGTGCTACTCTTGTTCTTTTCTTACTGCTCTATTCACTGCTCGGTATACTCCCCCTGTATACTACACTCCCCCTGTATACTTTGATACTATACTCCCCCTTTTTTGACAAATGTCAAAATTTAGTTACCATTTGGTGGAGGAAACTGGTCAAAAATGGATTTATACTTTGTCCTTGCTTCGGTGAGGGCGACAAAGAGTGCATCCTTGACACTGTCCATTAAAGAATTCTATGCTTGAATGTCAACCAATAGAGAAATTAAGCCATCTAATGTGCTTCCCTCTGTGTAGTAGATAGGTAAGTGGCTCGGTTGATCTATTCTTGAACGGAGGACAATTGTGGAATGAATAAGGTTTGAAGAGTCATAATGTCCATCCTTATTTTGTGCTCTTCATTCCTGAGTTTCAATTGTTGAGCCATGAGCTATTGTAACTTTGTATAAAAATTCTGAACAGAATTAGGCTTGGTGGTCAACATATTTGAGAGATCAGTGATCTCTTTCTCAATTGCTTCTGTTTTATTTTTGATATCTTTAATGAATAAAGAGAATGTACAGAGTTTCTGAAATAAATAAAGAATGTGCTTGAGTTGAGGGGACAACTCAACAATAAATTTGACAAGTTTAACTTTGCCAAGAGCAATAGCTTTCTATACCTCTTCAATCATTTTTGAGTGAGCTCTTTGTCCTTTAACTTGCTCAAATATTTAGATGCATCTACTCTAGATGTCTCTATCTGATTGAGGAGTTCATCCAGTTGAATATGGATGGCTGCATCTATTGACACTGTAGCTACGGGTAGCATATCTAATAATAGTGTCTTTACCTTCTGAAGTACTTTATTTTTCTTTTAATGGCCATTTGTTTTTCCTGTTCGGCCTTTGCTTTGCATAGTTCACCAAATTCAATGAGTGCCTACCCTTTTAATTTTGATATGTCTACATTGGGCAACACTATTGGTTTCGATATATCAACCTTGAAGCTATGCTTTTTCATCTTCTTTTCTTTAGATTTGGCCGGTTGAACCAATACAATAGCTTGGGAGGCTTGTGGATCCTCGGTAGGTTGCTTGGTGGAGGCAACACTTTTGTCGGTTTTTTTAGCCTTTGCTGAGTCCTTCGGTGGTTCGGTGCTTGGGGTCTCAGTTGCAACATTTTCAGTGTTAGGAGGATCCTGAGAGGTCTATTCCCTGGTGGCCTGAGGAGTAGCTTCTCCTTCTGTAGACTTGTGGACCTCTGCACCTTGTTCAGTATCTTGAGGGGCCTTAGTTGCAGCAGAATGAGTGACCGGAGGATAAGGCTGAACTTGTTCCAAAACTGACTCACTGGATACCAGTTTTGCATAGGCATTGCCTTCTATCATTTCCTGTTCAGGTGCCTCGCTGTCCATGATGTCTTCATCAATTTGGATGGTGTCAGCAGGGTCTTGCTCGGTGACATTAGGATCTTGCTTGGTGACATCAACAATTTCAACTGTAGCTTGCTCACTAGCATCCTTGATTCTAAAGATTTCCTGTCACTTTTCTTTTGTCTCATTTTCCACTTCAATATACAGACCATTAATCAATTTTAAGGCTCTTTGTTTGATGAGGAACTTTGTGTGGTATGTTGTTAGATGTTCTTTTATTTAAACTACCGACATGTCTAGAAAGAGATGTACCAGACTTGTTTCTCTAATCTGTTTCTCTGAGTCCATTGCATACTTCCACCAATTGTAAATATAATTCTTTTGGAAGAGATTTACATACTTCCAATGGGACCAAGTGAAATTTCCATAGTGTGCAGATGACCACTTCTTCTATTTGTCTCTTCTCATCATCAGATCTAGTTTCATACTTAACATATCTGAATCCTCCAAATCCACCATATTCTTTCAAGTTAGTACAAAAATTAGCAACACTATGTACATTTTCCTTTGTACTCTTAACAATCTGAAATTTGTTAGCATCTTCAGACTGTGTCATTGGACTCTTTAGTCAAAATGAGTCTCCGAGTAGATTTCTTATAGGTCTTTATTTCCTTAGGAACAATAGCAGTCTTTGGTTTTTTACTCGCTGACATTGCAGATGATCTTGTGTTCGGGTGCTTTACTGAGGGAGTCGGTGATGCCTTTGACGTGTCCCGTTTCTTCTTCTTCAAAACTTTGCCTTTAGGCAACTCAGTGCTTAGTGTAATAGCAGCCTCTTGGGCTTCTGATTCCTCCTCGGTGATTACTAGTGTGCTCTTGATAGGTGTGGAGGAAGAACCTTCTCCAAATTTCTCTGATAGTGCCTTGATCATCTTTGTTGCTTTTCTTGTAGCTTTTGGTACTACAATGCTCATCTTTACTTTCTCTTTCACTTCTTCATATGTTCCATACCTCAACTCGGTAGCATGCCTTGGTAGTGTAAGAAAGGCATCTATCTACTTTTGTGTGATGTCAAAGTCAATGTCATAACCCATAGATGGCAAAGATTGAGTTCTTGGTTCCACAACATTCACATAGTAGTAGTCGGTGTCTACTTCAAAACATATGTCATCTTTGTATTTTTCCACTAGTTGGTGTGGAATTCTATACCTGTTATGCATCTTCTCTTGAAACTTGCTGAAATAATCATTAATAATATTATTGAAGTTGTCACCTAGACGTTTGATAAAGTCATTGATTTGATGGGTGACTGGTCAGTGTAGCTCCCAAACAACTTTACCGACTGTTGGAAAGAATTTTTCAAAATAGAAAAACATGCATACTAACAGTGATCCAAACTTTAGTGTATTGGCCGAGTTGTTCTTCTTTGGCTTCCTGATGGTGTTCAGATTCTCAAACAGGTTTTTCAACAATACTTCACAAAGATCAATTTTCATTCCCTTTTTCACAATTTTGTATGCTAAGTCGACTGCTGCACAGGGTACACTGTTTTCCCTTGCTGATTGGAAGAAACAATAACCTATCACTCTAATAGCAAACTTTAGCTCTGCATCAGTTACATTATTTAATTTCAATCCTCTACAATCGGATTCCACTCCGGTTAAGGTGATCAATTCCTTTTGTGATATCATCTTCTGATCTCGGGCATGATCATAAATAGGGTAACCGGTAATCAGATGAATGGTTTACTTGGTGATTTTGAATGGTTTCTCCTCTAACCACATGAAATCATCATGAACTCTGCTCAGAACAAACTTGACCCACTGGGGTTTGAAGACACGGGGATAGGTTAGGGCTTCAGTCAATCCCTTGATCTTAATGTGCTCATACTTGCTATCCAATTTCCCATCAGTGCACAATTCATCATAGGTGTCTTTGATTTCAACATGACCTAGTTCTTCAACACGACATTTGGTGAAGAATCTGACATCCTCAACTAGTAAAACTCTATCCGGGATGAGTGAAAATGCAGTTTTGTCATCCGGTTCTGATGCTACTTTGGGAGTTAGAGAGTATTTTAGTGAGGGCTTTTCAACATTCTTAACAACAACGGGTTCTTGGATCTTCAGTGCCATTGTAGATTTCAGATAGAAATTATCAAAAGATCCTTAGGGTTTGAGAACTTTCAAATGACAAACGCTTTTCCTCTTAACAAATATGAAACAAAAATCTTCAACAGATATGATCGGTAAACTAGCTTAACAATACATTGAGATTGATGTAAATACCTTGAATTTCGCTTCGGAGGAGGTTTGATCGCCTTGGAATCACTTTTCTCTGCTCTCTTGAAAACTTGGTAAGTGGAAAATGACCACGTAAATGCTTTAAGTACATAATATACCTTATCGGGCTACGTGCAGGTTAGGTTAAAACATTAAATGCACTCGGTTCCACTAAACCGATTTACTCTCCTTTTTCCGCTTTAACTGAGTAGCCATATTTCCTTCATTTACTGACTAGACAGGCTTCCTGTAGTTACCGACTTGACAGGTTTCCTTTGTAGTGCTTTCAAAAGACTTTGATAGAATTTCAAACTTACTAATACATCTTTAACTATACAGATTTTGACTCAAGTACATAATAAAATAGGATCTGTTAAGATTTGACCTTTGAGAGAGTGCAGTCCCTTCATACCTTTACCGATTAATTTGGAATAGGTGCACCTAACTCGGTAGGTAAGGTGCTTTCTTCATTTGACACAGTTTCCTTCTTTTTCCAAATCATCTGTAATTTGTCTTTTATTTCTTTAGTGTCTCCTCTAGGTTGATCTCTGCAATCTCTAGCCAAGTGTCCAACTTTGTGACAATGAAAACATGCCATACCAGGATTTCTCCATGATCTTCGGTTGTTCATTCCAAACCTTATAAAGCAGTTGGCACTTATATGTCCATATCTTCCACAACATTCACACCATATCCTTGTATTGTAATCCCATGGTACTGCAACATATGGTCGGTTAAGTTCTCTGTGAGTTCGGTAGCTTCCAGTATTTGCTTGGTGTGCAGACCACATATAGTTCTTTTGCTTAAACCAACACTTCTCGGTACTGTGTCCATATCTATTGCAGTTTTTACAAAACCCTTTGAATTTTGCCTTCTTATAATTGCTAGTAGACTTTGTCCTACAATGGTTAAATGTGTGACCATATTTATTGCAATTGTAACAATAATCATTGGACTTAGTGACATTTGGTTGCTAACCTTTTCTGATTTGGCACATGTTGGCAGTATGACCTTGATTTCCACAGTAGTTGCAAATAGGCTTCTTTCTTTTGATGTTATTCTTGTTTCCAGCTTGTTGTGACGATTCTTCTCTCTCGGTAGTATGAATTCCCTTCTCGGTAGAGTCTTTTCCTTTGTAACCAAGTCCTGCATCTTTGTTGGATCTTCTTGTATTCAGTTGCTCATCCAACATCTTTGATGCTTCATAACTCTTCTTCAGTGTTTCTTTGGATTTCTTCTCTATTTCAAGCTCATCGGTCAACCTTGATACTTCAAGTTTCAATGCTTGATTCTCATCATCTTTCAGATTTGCTTCATGATGTGCAGAACCTAGTTGATCTAACATATTTTGTTGAATCCCAGTCAATCTTATGATTTCATCATTCTTTTCAGATACTAATGCTTCAAGTTGTTGTTTCTCTCTTTCTAGATCTCTTACTTTTTCCTCGGCTGTCCTCAATGCATCAAGATTTTCAGCCATCTGTGTGCTGAAATGCTCATGTTCTCTTTTCATTGCTTTTAGCTGATCAGACAGTGCTTTGTTCTTTTCTTTCAACACTTCAATCATTTCTTCAGTCTCTTCAGACATACTGTTATCAGATGATGTCTCAATTTGTTCCACTAACTCTTGAGAGTCCTGCAAATCATTAGATAATCTTCTTCTCACTTTCAATGATTTTTGCATTTGTCTTTGCATGTCTGCAATCACTTGATTAGCATGATCTAACTGTTAGGAATCCCACAGATACTGAGAGGGGGGGGGGGGTGAATCAGTATTTGACCGGTATTGAATATTTCTTGAATTAAAACATGCAGAACATTTTATAACAGTGTACCGGTATGCAAGAAATAATGAAATAAACAGAATTAATAACATCCACATGAAAAGCACACCATAACACAAGGTTTTAACAAGGAAACCCGGTGTGGGAAAAACCTCGGTTGGATTTGTGACCGACAATATTCACTCACTGTCCAATAAGAGAATATTACTTACAATAGGGGCCTGCACATGCAGGAAGGCCAACTGCCTAGAGCTCACTGCTCAATGGGAAGTCTCACTGACTTACAATGAGGATTATACAAATCCAATATCTTGTATTGCTTTACAATAGCATCTATAATGCCTGATCCAGTACCGGTTGCTGCTCTGCTTCTTACATAAACCCTTAGCCTATATTTCACATAATAGGTCTGCCTAATATTTTTCCTTAATGGTTCCTCACTCTTTTTCAAATGTCTACAATGATCTCTTTTATATATAAGAGGCATTTTACAATTTGCCAAGTCGGCTTACAAAGTTTTTACAATAATAAACAAAATATAATATAACAATAATAAAGAAAATGGGCAAGGCACCAATCTCTTCTTGGAAAGGGATGTTAGTCAAAATCAAAGAAGTCTATCTCCCTAATGACTATGAAGTGCAAATTCATAAGAAAAGACAAAACTTAAGACAAAAAGACCTTGATGTCAGTATTTATATGGAGGAGTTTCACAAACTTAGCCTTAGATCTCATGCGGTGGAAGAAGAGAGTCTCAAGGTTTCTAGGTACCTAAATGGTCTACGGTGGAACATCCAAGAAGAAATTAGTCTAATGAGCCCAAAGACAGTTCATCAAACCTATCAACTTGCCCTTAAGGTGGAAGAAAAACTGAAAAGAAGACATGAGTCAAGTAGCAATAGGGGCATAGGTAGAGGAAAAGACAATAGAGGCCATAGGGGAGGCTTTGGAGGAAGAAGTTCTAAACAAAGAACACGAGGTGAGTCTAAACTCACTGAGCAATAAGAGAGTGGCACTAGTAGAGGAGGATTCAATAGAGGAAGGGGGTCCAAAAGTGGTTTTAGAGGAAGATCTAGTGGACAAGGTAGAGGTTCCTCATATTTTGCAACAATGAAGTGATACCATTGTAACCAACTTGGTCATCCAGCATATAGGTGTCCTGAGAAGGGATCATCATTACAAGGTGGTGAAAGAAGGGTGAACTATCTTCAAGAAGAGTCTTCAAGCAACAATATTTCAGAGGTTTCCTTAGAATCAGAGGTAGGTGACAACTTGATGATAAGGATAACTTTGATCAAAGAACTGGTCAGAGAAGAGCCAAGCCAAAGAAGGTCCTTATTTAGGATCAAATGCAAGATTATGGACAGAGTTTGCAAAGTGATCATTGATTCAGGGTCAACAAACAACATTGTGTCAGAAGAGGTAGCGAGTAAGCTCAAATTGCAAAGGATACCTCACAACAACCCTTATAGAGTCACTTGGTTGAACAAAGGCCAACATGTCCTAGTCAATGAGCAAGCATGGGTGGATTTTACCACTGGGAGGTATAAGGACAAGGTGTTATGTGATGTCCTACCCATGGATTCATGCCATCTTCTATTGGGAAGACCATGGCAATTTGATAGACAAGCTATTCATGATGGAGCCAAGAATGCATAATCATTCAAGAAAGATGGAGTCACATTCAAGATTCAGTCTATCCTTGAAGAAAGTGGAAAGAGGGCAACAGGTCCTAATATTCTTTTGGTAAGTGAAAAAAAATTCTTGAAGACACTTGAGGAAGGTGAAGGTATAGGGTTTGCAATAGTAATGAAGCCTAAAGAGGAAGACAAGAAAGAGCAACCAGATTTGCCAATAGAGGTTCAAGACTTGTTGAAGAAATTCAAAGGCATAGTGAGTGATGGAAAACCAACCACCTTACCTCCTAAAAGAACCATAAGCCATCAAATAGACTTCATTCTCGAAGCATCCTTATCTAAAAAGGCAGCTTATAAGATGACTCCCCAACAAAATGTTGAGATTGCCACCAAGCAAATCCAAGAGCTCTTAGACCAAGGCCTAATTAGGAAAAGAATTAGCCCTTGTGTTGTCCCTATCATGTTAGCCCCAAAGAAAGGTGGTACTTGGAGATTATGTACTGATTCTAGAGCTATAAATAGGATCACCATCAGATATAGGTTTCCAATTCCTAGAATAGAAGACCTAATGGATTGTTTATGAGAAGCCAAGTACTTTACCAAGATTGACCTTAAAAGTGGATACCACCAAATTAGGATTAAGGAGGGTGATGAGTGGAAAATTGCATTTAAGACTACAAAGGGTCTTTATGAATGGCTTGTAATGCCATTTGGCTTATCCAATGCTCCAAGCACCTTCGTGAGACTCATGAATGATGTGATGAAGGAATTCATAGGTAAATTTGTGGTGGTATATCTAGATGATATTCTCATTTTCAGTAAGGATAGGATAGATCATATTAATCATTTGCAAGATGTACTACAAAGATTGTATGATGAAAAGCTAACCATGAATTTGGACAAGTGTGAATTTGTTAAGCAGGAGTTGGTTTACCTTGGGTTTGTGTTGTCTCAAGGAAACCTCAAGATGGATCCCAACAAGGTTGAAGCCATAGTAAATTGGCCTACTCCTAAGTTAGCAATAGAGATGAGAAGCTTCCATGGGCTAGATCAGTACTACAGGAAGTTCATTAGGCAATTCATTTCTATATGTGCACCAATGTTAGACACCATTAGAGGTGGAATGAAGGCAAAGTTTCAGTGGAGTGAACTAGAAATTAAAGGTTTTGAAATCTTGAAGGAGAAGATAGATACTCAACCAGTGCTAGTGTTGCCTAGTTTTGAGAAACTTTTTATGGTGGAATGTGATGCAAGCAATGTTACAGTAGGTGCTATCCTAAGCCAAGAAGAAATACTAGTAGCTTTCCATAGTGAGAAGCTAAGTGACAAGAAGAAGTACTCCTCTTATGACTTGGAATTATATGCTTTAGTGTAGGCTTTGAGGAAGTGGAGACACTATCTCCTTCCTAAGGAATTTCTAGTCTATATGGACAATCAAGCATTGAGCTTTCTAAACTCACAAGACAAACTCAGTCATAAATACATGAAATGAGTGGAGTACATTCAAGCCTACACATTCACAATCAAGCACAGGAAAGGATAGTTAAACCAGGTTGCTGATGCATTAAGAAGGAGACTTTTGACAGTCCAAGAAATCCAATTGAGAAGCATAGGAGTTGATAGTTTTAGAGACTTATACCTAGAGGATGAAGACTTCTCAAATGCCTATAAGGTGTGTAAGGAGTATCAAAATCACTTCTATAGAAAGTATTCTAAATTTACTTTGCAAGATGGACTATTGTTTAGAGGTGGGCAACTTTGTGTGCCTAGGGGCTCAATGAGAGAAAACCTCATACAAGAGAAGCATAATGGAAACCTTAGTGGAAATTTTGGAGTCAATAAGACTCAAGAGTTGGTTTAGAGGTACTACTATTGGCCAAGGATGAATCAAGATGTGAAAAAGTATGTGGAGACTTGTATAGTTTGCCAAAAGGCCAAGGGTACTTCTTCAAATGCCGGTTTATACCAACCTCTTCCCATACAAAATAGACCTTGGGAATGAATTAGCATGGACTTTCTAGTAGGTTTACCAAGGACAAAGCAGGGATTTGACAACATTTATGTCATTGTGGAAAAATTTAGTAAGATGGCCCACTTTGTGCCTTGCAAGACTACTCATGATGCATGCCAAATAGCTCATTTATTCTTCAAAGAAGTAGTAAGGATAGATGGTTTACCCATGAGAATTGTTTCAGATAGAGACTCAAGGTTCATGAGTCATTTTTGGAAGACACTTTGGCAAAAGCTTGGCACCAACCTATCTTTTGGATCAGCCTACCATCCACAAATAGATGGACAGATTGAAGTGGTGAATAGGAGTTTAGGGAACTTATTGAGGTGCCTTACCAAAGAGTATGGTCAGACATGAGATCAAGTGCTTTCACAAGATGAATATGCATACAATGACACAATAAATAGGACCACCGACAAGAGCCCTTTTGAAGTGATCTATGGTGTTCACCCAAGGGGTATTTTGGAGTTGAGAGACTTAGGTATTACAACAACAAGAAGTGGATATGCAAAAGACTTTTCTCAATCAATGAAGGAGGTACATGAATTAATCAAGCAAGCATTGATGGAGAAAACAAGCAAAATCAAGCAAAAAGTTGATGAAAGAAGGAAGAACCTCCAATTTCAAGTGGGAGATCTTGTCATGGTGCACCTAACAAAGAAAGGCTATAGCAAGGAGTTCCTAACAAGTTAAAAATGATAAGGTTGGGTCCATGTGCCAATCTAGCCAAGTATGGAGAAAATGCATACAAGGTGGACCTACCTAGTGACATAGGATTGTCACCGGTTTTCAACATAGCACACTTAGTTGCCTACAAAGGACCAATCCAAGGTTCATATTATAGTCACTCAAAGGTATCAGATGATGTGAACAACCTTCAACTACCAGCTAAACCAAATCCAAAGGCCGAGAAGGTGTTGAGTTCAAGGATCGCCAAGAAGACAAGGCATCAAGTCTATTGGGAGCACCTAATAAAATAGCAGGGTATGGATGATTTTTAAGCTACATGGGTGCTTGAGATAGAGTTTAAAAATCTAGGCATTGATCAGAATCTGGTTCCCAAGGACGTGACATAATTTTCTTTTGTTTGGGAGAATGGTGCAGGAGCACCTAGGACTTAGGCTTAGAGATTTTTATAATTTTGGCTTATAATGACCTTAACCAAGTCAGGTATTGAATAAGGACTCTAGGAGGGTCCAAGAGTGAGTGTTATGAGTAAAATGCAGGCCTAGATCGAGTTAGTTCTTCTTAGGTTTGCATTTTGTGCATAAGTAGTGGTTTGAGTAGGTAATTGACCTTCTTGATGGTCAAAAGTGTCAAAAATTAGTATAAGAACTAGGGAGGGTTAAAATACTCTTAGGAATGTTTTAAAAGTCATGAGTAATGACTTATAATAGGTTTCATATATTAGAAGAGCAAAAAGTGCAAAAAGTGCAAAGTTGCAAAAAGTTGTCATAACAACTTTTGAAAGTTGTCATGACAATTTTTGTCCTAAATTGCTTAGCGATGGAGTTAGGGATAGCTCAATGCCCTATAATTCCTCCACACATGGGGAAGAATATAAAAACCTTCTCTTGCATGGTTTCCAAGGTTGGATTTTTATTTTTGTAAGTTCAACAATCTGAAACTACTCATTTTCGGACTGTTTGACATCATTTTGGCTTATTTTGCTCATATTGTGAATAATAATGGATTGAATCCTTTGATCCAGTAATGGATTGAGTTTCTTGGGTGTATTTTAGAGTCTTTTAATTCATTTCAAGCTTTCTAGGTAGTGTGTGTTGGTGTTTTTATTGCTTTGTTTGCAAACAACTAGTTTTGGCTTGTATATAGCAGTATTGTGTAAAATGTTTGCCCCATGAATTCCCTCTGTGCTACCATAACGGCCTATTGGGAAATGGAAGAAAACCACTTTTAAAGTGTACATATGTAGGGAAAATTTATAGAGATGAAGTTTTATATGACTTTCACCTTGTTCTAGGGGAGTCCAGGAGCAACCCGGCTAGAGGAGACAAGGTGAATTTGGAGTGCAAAGTGCAGGGGTGGATGCAAGATCACAAACTAACCTTTTGGAGGGGTCCTTGAAGTTCATACAAAGTTTCCTATGCAAGGGGAAGCCATGAAAAAACCATTTTATTCTCATTTTCCAAACTAGACCAGTCACTGCCGGTTAGGAGGCCTAGAAACCCTTCAAAACCCTCATTTTTAGGTTAGGGCATTGTACAGTGGGTTGAGAAACCAAGAACACATAATTATCTTGGGGATAGGTGTACCATTGAATAATATAAAACCTTATTGTAGTGTCCTTTGGACCATTTTCCTCCAAGCCCTAGAAAACCGGATTTTGGAGGCCTAATTGGGGCTCATTCCTTGTAGCCCTTTTCTAGGCAAAATGGTGAAATTGGTAAGAAGGGAAATGAAAGAAAACCTAAATTGGACCCAAAATGAATTGAAAACATGTTAGAAGCCACCTCCACACCTCTACACCAACTCACAACAGTAGGAGGTCAATTTGACAAGTTGAAGCCAAGACATCCATGATGAGCACATGGGAAACATTGTGAATTGGTAGGGTTCCTAGTGAAAACACTTGAATAAAACACCTTGAAATTGAAAAGAAGAAATCCCTAGAAGAGATTGAGAAGGACTTGGAGGTCTTAGAGCATAGCTAGGTCTGTAGAGTTGGCGGAATTGAGCAACACCAGCTAGGTGAAGTGTGAGCAAGCTAGGTGAAACCCCATCAAGGATCTATGATAACGTGTGAATTATTTATACCTTCTTAAAAATAAGTGATATGATAATTTTTATTTCCTCTCTATCTCTGAATGGGATCACATTCACCACAATTTTTCTTTGATGGCCGACTTGATAGGACCTATGCTTGTCTTCTATTCTGGCCAACCTAATTGATGTTTGCAATAAAGAAGATGGTATATATAGAAGACCAAATTGATGTTGATGAGCATGCAAATAAATATGTGTTCTATTGTTACATGATTATATCATTTGTAGATTTACTGATGCAAAGTTGTGACAGAGGAATTTTGTGGTAATTATAGGGAAGTTGGTTGCTTGAAGACAAAGATTCAAGGAAATCTTCATATTTGGAGAATGCTAGAGGTTGTGTTGTGGAAGGCCTATTTGTTCTTGATTCATGTATTCATTTACCTTGATTAGAGACAGTGAGTCTTCTTTGCAAGTTTTGTATCTTTCCCTAAGGCATTACATCTCATCTTGCAAGTCATTTGTATCTTGCCCTAGGATAGTGTATCTTATCCTACAATTATGTCAGGGAGCAATGTGCTTCCTTGGAAATGAGCCTAAAACACAACTGCAACTATTTCATATATTATGAGTTGATTCTCACCGTGATTTTTCCCTAATTGGGTTTCCATGTAAATCTGGCGTTCTCTTGTGCATGGTGGTTGGTTGTTTTATCTTTCATTACTTCTAATAAGAATAAGGTTTTATTGTTTGTGGGTTGTGGAATAAAGTTTAAGTATTTGGTTTGGACTTATTCACCCCCCTCTCAGTCCTAAAGTGTGTTCAACAATTGGTATCCAAGCCAAGTTCCTTTAGAAGAAGCTAACCAATTGAGGCAGGTCTAGGATGACACATGATGGATATTACAAGATTCCCATGTTTGATGGTACAAACTATAGACACCTAAAAATGTCTCATTGATCATGTACTAATTATTCGTCTAATTGATTAAATAATTCTTTAATTATTTAATTAAGCTAATTAATCTTATTCTTCTAAGTTTCATATTTCTTCATCATCTTACTAATTATTTCTATTTCAATTCTATCATCATTTAATCATTTTCTAATGTTAATTAAATATTTATTATTTAATTAATTCTGATTAATTCCCCAATTTAAATAATCTTTATTATTTAAATAAATTCATTTTCAATTTCTATCTCTATTCATTTAATCATTAAACCCTTTTTCTAAATATTAATTAAATATTATTTATTTAATTAATTGTGATTTAATTCATTTAATTTAATTAATCTTTATTATTTAATTAAATTCAATTTCTGTCTAAGGGGTTGAGCTTAACTGGTTAAAACATTGGGTTCTCACTATGGAGACCCAAGTTCAATTCCCAATAGGGACATCTAAAATGAATTCTAAGTTGTTACTCTTGGCCTTCCATAAAAATGGGGAAGGTCTAGGGTCAATCTAATCAAACATAATAATAATAATAATAATAATAATAATAAATGATGCTCTGCAAAAAGGATTAGAAAATCTGTTTGATGGCAACACACACAAGAGCACAAGAAACAAACGTTAGTGTTAGCAACAAAAGATTATCCTAAACAGGCATATCAAGAGAGATATTAAGCATGAAATAGAAAGCATATAAACATAGAATGAAATAGCTAATCAAGATGCTCATAGTTGCTCCTCCCTTGTTCCTCTCCTCTCCAAGTCCCAAATGAGTGTAGCTCTCAGCTTTTAGCACTAGTCATGGATGCCATATGGAGATTCAAGATGGTTGAATATGATAAGCAAATGCTATGCAAGAGTAGATAGTGATGCTATGAAAAAGCTCTATGCTAATGCCAGTATAACAACAATACTCTAAAAATGCTTCCCTTTTGCTTGAGGAGAAGGGTTCTATTTATAGAAGAAATAGGGAAATGAAGGGTTAAGATTGAGCAATCTTAACAAGGGTTAGGATTGAAAGTTGGGGATCCATGTGCACAATTGGCACCAATAAAATGGTGACAAGTTTCAACATAGGATTGGGTTGAGAGAAGAGGTTGGAGGCATTAAAGGCCTGAGAAGACCTCATGGTTATCTAGAAGGTAAGGGTCAAGTCTAAATTAAGATTACCCATTGGATTAAGAGTTAATCCAAGGATAAACCTTTGTGCAAATGATTAAGAGATAATCATGGTCAAAGCATTAAAGGCTTGATGAGACCTTTGGGTTGGGTAGAGGTTGAGTCAAAACAAATGTTTTAACCATGTGGGAGGGTTGAATTAACCATTAATGGTTATTGGAGACTTTGGGGATTAAGTGGTTGAAGGTTGGAAGCCTTCAATGGTTATCAAAGACTTTGAGCCATTTAGTGGTTGAAGGTTGGAAGCTTTCAAAGGTTATCCAAGACTTTGAGACATTTAGTGGTTGAAGGTTGAAAGCCTTTAATGGTTATTAAAGACTTTTAGGCTTTGAGAAGTGACTCCATTTTGCTTAGGAGTGTGACAATAATTAGGGGATGGATTAAGTTAATTAGGAAGGGGTTAGAAGAATCTAGAAGGGGTTTAGGCATACAAGTGGATTTTGTAGGAAAATGCAAGTGGGAGAAATTTTGGTATTTTCAATTAAAATAAAATCATTTATTTCAATTAAATGGTGTAATTTGAATTTGGATAAATATTTAAATAAATATTAATTTATTTAAATGAGAAAAATGAAGATAAAGCATTAAAATGCTTGAAGACTTTGAGGGAAACCATTAAAGGCTTGAAGACTTTAAGGAAAACCATTAAAGTCTTAAGAAGACTATAGAAGGAAGCCATCAAGTTTGAAGACTTTAAAGCCATCAAGTTTGAATACTTTAAGGGAAACCATTAAAGGTTTCAAGTGGGTGAGGATAAATAGGATTTTAAATAAATAATTTATTTAAAATAGTTGTGCAACTTGCTTTTGTAGGAAAATACAAGTGGGTGGAGGATAAAGGTGATTTAAATAAATTATTTATTTAAAATAATTGTGCAACTTGCTTTTGTAGGAAAATACAAGTGGGTGGAGGATAAAGGTGATTTAAATAAATGATTTATTTATTTAAATGTGAGAGGTGGGATTTTGGGGGATTTAAATAAATATTAATTTATTTAAATGTGAGAGAATATTTTAATTAAATAAATATGATTTATTTATTTAATTAATGGTCTGAATTTGGTTAAGTGAATTAAATCAAATAAATTGAATAATTTATTTAATTAATAGGAGAAGAGGGTTAAGATGAATTAATTAAATATATTAATTTAATTAATTATTAATTGATGGTTAAATAATCAAATAAATATTAAATATTCATTTAATTAAGTGGACAGATTTATGTGACTACATTTGCCCCTCTTTGAGACGGTGCAGTTTATCGCGACGTTTCAAAGAAAGAAAAATAGGTGTCAAGAAATGCCCCATAAAATGTAAATTTAATGGGTGGTATGCCCCCTCGAGAGATGGGCCAAATTTTGTTTTGAAAAATCGGACGATCTCTCGAAAAAGAATGAAAAGTGGAGGGGAGGTAGAATAGAAGAAATTAGAACTAATGATGAAAGAATGGGAGAAAATGGAGTGAATATGAAGAAACAACAAGCCAGCGAGTACCCTGAGGTCATGCAGGAGATACATAGCAGATGTTGTGTGGGGTTTTGATTGATGCTATACAATTGATCAAAATTGTTTGGACAATCTGGTGCAATCGGTTTAATTGCCCCGGTCAAGTCAAAGCGTGACAGTTGATGTCAGTTGGTCGCTTGGACATGATAAAGTCTGAGTAAGTGAATCAAAGTGACCTGATGTGACTTAGACAATTGATGTAATTGCCCGATGAAGTCAAGGTATATGAAGCAAAATACTCGTTGAGACGTAGACAATTGATGTAATTGTCTGTTGGATTGTGTTTGATTGGTGGATCAATTGATAGTGTGTGCGTGGGATGGATGATTGTGGTGAATCATAGCAGCCCCGTTGAGACTAGGTCATTATGATAAATGCCTGATGTAGTCTAGGATTACCATAATCGATTACCTGTTGAGACCCGAAGATACTTGATCAGAGTATCTGTTGATAATCTAGGTGTGTGGGAGGCGATGTATCTGTGTAGACAGAGTAACTTGCTTGATTGTGTGGATGAATGAGGATGGGAAACACAATCCCTCCTATTAGAGATGGATGGTGATGAACGTGGCTTGATTGGGTTGATGGGAAACGATGAAGGATATGTGATGTTGATTATTGAGATGGGGAGGGTTGGGGGGGTTCGATGTTAGAAGAAATGGAGGACCTATGACTCATTCCTATGGAAGAAGAGGAAAATAGAGTATGCATTATTATGACTATGTATGCATGATATGCAGCTATTTATGAATGTATGGATGGATGGAATGCAACGAAATGCAATATATACAGATGAGATGAAATGACGATCCATGGTGCTTTATTTTTCATCATTGAGCTTTAAAATGTTGTAAGAAAATACAAGCAACTTGACATAAAAATTCAAGATGACCAGAGTATTTCTTACATGGATTTTGATATAGCAAGTTAATACAAGCAACTTGATATAATGGATCAAGTTGACCTGAGTATTGCTTGCGGAACAAATAAGGATTATCTCCTTTCATGCATGACTTGGATCGTCCTCCTTGATCTTAGACTGATCATATCCTGAGACAAGTGCATACCGTAATAAGAGATAAAACCTTTATCCAGTTTGGACGAGGTAGGAGGAACCAAAGGAAGAGCATTGTACCTGCAAACAAACAGTATATACATAAAGAATAAAGAATAAGGATCCTTGGTAATGGTTCATGCTCATATGGTCGAGGTATACGCTGTAGTCAGCAAGCCGTAGTGATCTATGACTGCATTTGGCATAAGATCACGTAGCTTGGTGAACTTCCCACGTAGACACCATTAGTACATGCCCCAGAACTTCATCGGAAATAATGCGCAAACGATACAAAACAATGCTGAAAGATCCCGATACAGATAAACAAATGAATTACTCACAAATCAACCAAGTATTTGACAGCCTAACAGAATTTTCTTGTCAAAGAAAACATCATCTTGTCTTTGTTTTGGTAAGGAAGGATGCATCCTTGTTGAAGACAGTTTGATTGTTGATGTTGATTGTGTGGTTGATTGGTAAATGGTCATTGTGTGAGTAGTTTGTCAATGTTTATTTTGGTATCTGCATGGATGAGTATGTACAAGGTGTTGCCATGTTTTTGTGTGATTTTTCAATGGTTTTGTCGATGTTTTTGGATTTTGAATTGTTTTGAATGTTTTTGGTATTTTTGCGAGATATTTTTGAATGTTTTTGGATTTTTGATGATTGTTTGAATGAAGAACTTAATGAATCATAAGACAATGTAGAATCCACTTCCATCAATAGGTTAAAGGCATTGCCCCCAGTTTTAGACATGACTATGAAAAAGCGGGATGCAAGATGTATGGAGTACTATCATAATTGCAGAGGAATAACAAGCCATGGTTGATGGATGGATGGATGTATGTATGAAGTAGATGTGATCGCCACAAGTCTGAAAGATAATGGAGCCATAGCCTTTACGAGTGGCGCCTGTTTGCTAGGTTTTCGCCATCGTACTTACCCAAGGTGCCACCGGAGTGGTTGTTCACCATTTGGATGCATGATTTTTCTTTACTTTTTTTTTGTTTTGAATGGTTTTGTATTTTCTTTAGGACATTTTCTGAATGTTTTTGATATTTTCTGATAGGCAGGGGAGCCTGATGCTCTGTACAGCTTATGTGTAAAACCGTTTGAGGTGCATGCTGTTGATTGGATCTGCGAGCGGTTCTCCATCTGATGTAGCCAACTGATATGCCCCGGACCCGAATACAGTAGTGACAACATATGGGCCCAACCAGTTTGATTCAAACTTGCCTTGATGTTCTCTGTTTGGTTGGTTGCGAGGATTCTCTCGAAGAACAAGATCACCTACCTCAAATGTACGAGGTCTAACTCGGTGATTGTAGCTTCTACTCATGCGCTGCTGATAGGCTTTGAGATGGTTGTATGCAGCTTGTCGCTTCTCATCAAGTAGCTCCAAGTCCTGAAGGCGTGAGACTCTGTATGCGTCATCATCAATGAGATTGTGCAAGGAAACCCTTAATGATGGTATCTCGACCTCAATAGGCAAGATAGCTTCTGCACCATAGACCAATGAATAAGGAGTTGCACCTGTAGGGGTCCGAATGCTAGTTCGATATGCCCATAGCGCTGGATTCAATTGAACATGCCAATCACGACCGACATCATTGACTGTCTTCTTTAGGATCCTCAATATGTTTTTATTGGATGCTTCGGCCTGACCATTGCCTTGTGGGTAATAGGGAGTGGAAAAGCGGTGTTGGATATGAAATTTCTCACAAAGCTCACGAACATCCTGATTTTTGAAAGGAAGACCGTTATCTGTGACAATGGACATGGGCACACCATACCGGCAGATGATGTAATTGAGGATGAATGAGGCGATCTGCTTGCCGGTGACTTGGGTAAGTGGAACAGCTTCGATCCACTTGGTGAAATATTCGGTGGCGGTAATAATGAATTTATGGCCATTGGATGAAGATGGATGGATTTTACCCACAAGGTCAAGGCCCCATTGACAAAAAGGCCATGGTGTTGTGATTGGTTGCAGTTCTTGAGCTGGTGCATGTATTAGGTCGCCATGAACTTGACATTTTTTGCACTTTCTGACAAAGTAGTAGGAATCCTTTTCCATAGAGGGCCAATAGTATCCAGCTCGCATGATCTTCTTGGCTAGTGATGGACCACTTGAGTGAGTCCCGCAAATTCCTTCATGTACCTCTTCCAAAGCCTTTGTTATCTCATCTTGTTCCAGACATCGAAGGAGAGTACCATCAAGACTACGTCGGTATAGGGTTTCAGCAATAATGGTATATCGAGCAGTTTGGCGAATGAAGGTTTTTCGTTGGTTGTTCGATTGGTTGGGAGGAAGGGTATGATCGCGAAGATAGGTGTAGAACTCACCGTACCATGGGGATTCATAACCGACAAGGTGACATATCATCTCGGATTTAGGGATATCATAAACGGGGATCCAAAGCTGTTCTACCAAGAACTCGTAGCGTGTTGAATTCTGTGGAAGATCTAGGAGAGATGCGATGGTAGCCATGGCGTCAGCGGCTCGATTCTGATCTCTTGGTATCTGCTCAAAAGTGATAGTAGTGAATGATGTCTTTAGAGTGTCCACCATTTGCTTATATGGCATGAGTTTATCATCCTTGGTTTGATATTCATCTGTTGCTTGTCGAATGACTAGTTGGGAATCGCCATATACTTGCAATTCTTTTAATTTCCATTGTATGGCTAATCTGAGTCCTGTGATCAAGGCCTCATACTCTGCTATGTTGTTTGTGCATGGAAATGTGAGCCTGTAAGACTTCGGGATGCTATCACCTTGAGGTGTGATAAACAGAATGCCTGCCCCCGAGCCGTGCCTAGTGTATGAACCATCAAAATATAATTTCCATGGTTGTACTTCTGTGATCATGAATATCTCTTCGTCTGGAAAATTGGAAATGAGAGGATGATCACCTATGAGAGGTGCATCGGCCAACTGATCTGCAATAACCTGACCTTTGATAGCTTTATGGTCCACATACTCGATGTCGAATTCACTTAGAATCATTACCCATTTAGCTAAGCGACCTGTCAATGCTGCTTTGTTAAGTAAATACTTGAGTGGATCAATCTTTGCAATGAGTTGCACCTTGTGTGTTAACAGATAGTGCCTCAGTTTAGTGGCTGCCAAGATTACTGCTAGGCAAGCTCGCTCAATAGGTGTGTAATTGAGTTCATAGCCCACCAGTGTGCGAGAGATGTAGTATACAGCACACTCTTTACCTTCTGCATTATGTTGTGCTAGTAGTACACCCAATGCTGTACTTGTTGCTGAGATATAGAGCAATAATGGTCTACTTGGATCTGGTGGCATCAACAATGGTGGATTCATGAGATAGTCTTTGAGTGACTGAAATGCTTGCTGGCATCTGTCATCCCACTGAAAGCGGATGTTCTTGTGTAGCAGGTGTGTGAATGGGTGACACTTATCGGCTAATTGTGCAATGAATCTGCGGATAGATTGAAGCCGTCCTTGTAGTGTTCTTAGCTGACTGATATTCTTTGGAGGTGGCATGTCCATTATTGCCTTAACCTTTGCTGGATCGACCTCAATACCTTTGCTTGAGACAATGTATCCTAGAAGCTTCCCGGAGGTCACGCCGAAGACACATTTCTTTGGGTTGAGTCGAACATGGTACTGTTCCAGTCTATCAAAGATTTTATCTAAGATGTGAAGATGTCCTTCTCTAGTAAGTGATTTTGCTAGTAAATCATCCACATAATCTTCCATTATAGTATGCATCATGTCATGGAAGATGGTGGTCATTGCTCTTTGATAGGTCGCTCCTGCATTCTTTAGACCAAAAGGCATTACATTCCAGCAGTATGTGCCCCATGGACATGTGAAGGCTGTCTTATGTTGGTCCTCTGGTGCGATCTTTATTTGATTGTATCCTGAAAAGCCATCCATGAGTGAAAGCATGGCATGTCCTGCTGTCAAATCTACTATGATGTCGATATTTGGTAGAGGGAAATCATCCTTAGGACATGCCTTATTTAGATCTCTGAAGTCAGTACAAATGCAGATGCCCCCTTTTGGTTTGCCAACTGGTACAATGTTGGAGATCCATTCTGCATAATCAATTGGTCTAATGAAACCAACATCCAGGAGTTTCTTGAGTTCTGTTTTGACTAGCACGGCAATCTGAGGATGCATCTTACGAAGCTTCTGCTTGACAGGTTTGGCTCCTTTTGCTACTGTGAGATGATGCATGACTAAATCAGGATCAAGCCCAGGCATGTCTGCATATGACCATGCAAAGTTGATCTGACGCTGTTGGAAGAACTCTATAAATTGAGGTTGTTCCTCTGGAGTGAGAAGAGATGCCAGATGTATGATATGAGGGTTTTCAGGAGTCCCCACATTGTATTCTTTAGTCTCCTCAATGAGAATCGTCGATCGTTCCTGTTGTGTACTAGCAGGGAGAATGTCAAACCCTTCATCCTCCGGCGCCTCAGAGAGGTTTTCACCGTTGGATACGCTCTTTCTTTTTACTTTTGTTGGATCAAACAGTGCCACAGTGTGGTTTTCACTGGAAGATCCATGTTTTAATGTTATATTTTTGCAGCTGAAGGGTTTGGCATCCGCCCCGAAGTATGCTGCGCTATTAAGTTCAATGGCGAATCCAGCTTTGTGATCCCCGCTTGGTAGATTATCCCTTAATTCCAAAAAGTCAATGATAGCCTCATCGTTTTGGAAGAGGTCAAGACATGGGGGATTTGGTTGGTTCCATTCGATGAGTTCAGGGTGGATAATGGGCATTACTTCATCGATTAAGTTAAGTGCGGGAGATGTATCAGTGAGGGTTAAGACAGTGTGGTGAAGGTCGTTGATGGTACTCTCCCTGTCAGAATCCGGCGTAGGATGAGACGTAGGGTATGTGGAAGATGTTTCCAGCTCAGGTACCCAAGTGGTCTTTATCTGTGCTTCTCCGTAAACAGGAATGTCTTTGCGTGGCAGAGGTGGTGACATGTCTTCCTCATCTGAAGTGTTAAGCTGTACAGAATCAAATTCCCACTCATGTGAGTCGGTCTCTGAATCACTTTCCAGCATCCGATTGCTATACCATACTGGGATGTCTTTGGAGTTAAATACTGCAGGCGTGATTGGTTTATGTACTTTTGTGGTGATCAATGCTGCAGGAACCGTGATGGGGTTTAAAGGATTTGTTACTGGAAGTATTGGTAATGGTGACTCAGTGGCTTCTGCTAGAACTACTGGCGCCATAGATGTTGCTGCGGGTTCTGATACAGTTGCTGCTGCTATTGGTGTTATTGACGGGATTACTGGTTCGATTGGTGGTATGTTTGGCACTGGTGATGGTTGCGGTGGGGTTGTGAGCCTTGATGGGGCAGTGGGGATAGTGTTTGATGGTGCTTTGATTATGAAAGGTTTCCTCTTTGCAGTAGGTGGGCAAAATGGTTTGCTAGGTTTTCCTTTAAATCTGAGTTTAGGAAGGATCTCTTTTTCAAAGCCTAGGCCTGTATTACCTTTGGGCTTGAACTCTGGCAGCAGTGGTTCATGTCGTCCTTGTTTGCAGTATCCCAAAGCACTCTGACCATCATACCCCATTCTTTGCATAATGAGGAGGCCTTTACCATACTGTTCCGTAGGAAGTGTAACTTGCGGTTTGTCAGTGGTGATGGGATCTTTATAGATCCAGTCCGCCAGGTCCTCATCTTGTGTCTCTTCCTCTTGACTCTTTCCAAGAATGAAAGGCGTTAAGGCACATGGAGGCGTGATTAGTGGTTGCTGGAGCAACTGCTGTGGTTTACCATGTGTTCTAGGAGAAGTGGGCATTTGTCCCACACAAAAGAGCTGACTCAAGTTATATTCTCCAGGACCTTCCTCTGCTACTTTCATCTTTAGCTTTTCTTGCTTGGGCATAGGGGTGTTTGAACTGGCAAGAGAGGCGGGATTTATATATGATGTGGAGGAAATGGCTTCTCTATTATTAGGAACGGTAATCTCTGGTTGATGGCTGATATTATGGCAAAATGCAAAGGGATTTGCATCGCCCAGGATTGTGATCTCGACCCCGTTATGTGGGAACTTGATACATTGATGGTAGGTAGATGGAACAGCTTGCATGGCATGTATCCAAGGTCTCCCTAATAATAGATTATATGGCAGAGGAAGGTCCAGAACCTGACAAATGATGTGTTTTACCACAGGGCCCACTCGGATTGGTAGTACCACAGCTCCTTTGGATGAACGCTCTGCATCATCATAGGCTTTGATGGTGATCTTCTTACGAGGATCCACTGATTCTATTGCATATCCCAATGCTGTGACCAACTGAAGTGTGCAAATGTTTAGGCCTGCTCCATTATCGATCAAGACTCGCTTGATCTTGTGTTGGTTGATAAAGCCTTCAATGTGGAGTGAGGCGTTATGAGGTTGTTGGAAAGAAGAGTTGTCGCTTTCAGAAAAAGTGAGACAAGGTGATGACTTTAGATTTCCAACCATGGCTTGAAATTGGTCTGTATTAAGGTTTGCAGGGACTGACACTTCTTGGAGTGCTTGATCCAAGATTGTTTTATGAGAGGGTGACAGACGCAAAAGCTCCAAAATGGATATAAGCGCAGGGGTTTTGTCTAATTGTTCCACAAGATTGTACTGCTTTGGATGGAGGTGGTGCCTTGTGGAGCTGCCTTGATGGTAACTTTGCCGCGACGCGTAACAACATTGCAATTTGAGGTGGGATTTTTGAAGGTGATAGTTGCAATTTGTTCACTGGCATCATACAGGTGATTGACAGTGTAATTATACGCAGCCTGCGTATAATCAGTGGTATCAGGACCTCGTTTGGAAGTGGAAGGACCCCTTTGATCTTGTGATGGAAGTGGATTCTTGAACATCTGATGATCATTATTGGTTGTTTTTGGGTCATGTCCTTCAATTTCAATTTCTCCTCGGTCAATAAGATCCTGAATGAGATCTTTCAATCGATGACAATTACTTGTCTTATGTCCTCTTCCTTGATGGAACTCACAATGTTCAGTATCTCTCCACCATGCCGGTTTGACTTGAGGCTCATAATTTGATAACTTAGGTAAAGTGATCAAATTCTGAGAAATGAGTTGTCGCATCACTATTTCAATGGGTTCCCCTAAGGGAGTGTATGTGCGTTTTTGTTTTTGTGGACGAGGTCTTGGTTCATCATGAGATGTGATGCAACCTTGATTAAGAGGAACATTTGTGTTATTTTGAGGTGGAGGATTTTGTCCTGCAAACCGAACCACAGGTTGTGCATTTTGGACAGTCCGAGCATCCACAACCCCATCGTTGACGATATTTTTATTCTTGTTCCAGAAGTTTGGTTTATCACTATTGAATCGCGGGCGAGGACCATCTTTTGGTTCATTAAAGATTTTGATGAGTCCTTTCTTGATGAGTGCCCTTTCACATTTTATACCCTTGGTGATCATATCGTTAAAGGAGTCCGTGTCTTTGACATCCAGGTGAAATTCCATTTCTTCGTTTAAGTTGGAAATGAAAATTTCCACTAGTTCTTGTTCAGGTAACTGAAGAGAACGTCTGCTAGACATTTGGCGCCATCGTTGCAGGAATACTGAGAATAGTTCACCTGGTTTTTGTTTGGTATTGCACAAATCAGCCATGGTGATGTCGCGTTCAATATTATAAGAGTAATGAGATAGGAACTTCTGGATGAGTTCCTCAAATGTTCTAATGCCACCTGGTAGTCGGGAAAACCATGATGTGGTGGTTCCTCCCAAGCTTTGGGGAAAAAGGCGCATTAGGTATGTGTCTTCATATGCAACTTCGAGACAAGCGGAATGAAATTCTCGGACATGATCGCGGGGATCTCCCTTTCCTCTATATTTTTCAAATTTGGGTGTTTCAAACCCGCGTGGAAAGGGTGGCATATAAAGATTCCTATCAAACGGATAGGGACAGATGTCGTTAAGTGAGAATTGATTGGTCTTAACACCACTATGAAGTTGTTGGGCGAGATTCTCGACTTGTTGCCGCAACATCTCCATTTCATTTGGAGGAGGAGGTGGTGGGTTACCTCGAGGAATGTTATATCTGATGTGATCTCTACCTCTTTCCTCCTCATGGTGACTTTGTCTTTCTGATGCTTGTCTTAATTGGGCAAGATCAAAGTCTGAGGGGAGTTTGGCTCCTTCTTGAGCAAGTCTTAAGAAGTGAGCATCCGCATTGCTCCTGAGAATTTCATCAAATAATCTGTTAAAGTGAGGGTTATGTTGGGCCCTCTCTATTGTTGCAGGAGTGGGAGTACTTGGGTTTTCGTCATTCACATTTCCTCCAAGTGCTTCTTGAAATTCATTGAGGTTGTCCTCTTCTTCCTCAATTTCTATTTCTCGCTGCCTTGATCGTGATCGGGTTTGAGCCATTTTGTTTGCAAGTTTGTTTTGAAGTTGATTGAAGATGATGATGAGTGGTGATGAAATGAAAGATTGATTGGTTGGTGATTTGTGTTGTATGGGGATCTCTAGCACTTTAAGGTAGATGTAACCGAAATTCCTTCTTTGAATTGCTTGTTTGTTTTGATAAGATTTGATGTGATAAGGTGTAGAGAAATCTGAGATGTGTTACAGATTGGACTACCTAGCAATGAGAGGATTCACTCATGAACTAGTTTTAACCTGCGTAGATGTGTCTCTTAGGATGAGCTTATCCTAGATGTAGAAACAATCTAAAAGTGATGTGATGTGTTTGATTTCAAGCAATATCTAAAAAAGGAATCTTGGGACAAGAACCTCTTAATGTTTTGAGAGTTTTGGGATGAATTGATGATGGAAAAATGATGTATGAATGAGATGATGGATGTTTTGTTTTCAACTTTAATAAAAACTTTGTGTTACAAATGGAACAAACTCTAATTCTTCCCTTTCAGGCGTTGGTGGCATTTCTCGAGCTGTGTTGTAGGTGATACAGATGTTTGGGAAGAAGTTGGGATTAATCTTTCCTCCTTGATTTTTGTGATAACTCAGAGCTCTATATTGCATAAAAGCTCTGCGGTTCAATGATTCGGAATCAAACTCGTTTGTTTTACCTTGAAGATAGAGACGCATGCGATGTAGAAAGACTCTATGTGAGACAAAGATTTGTCTATTGAGATAGAAGAATTTCCTCCTTTTGATCAAAGCCTTTGAGCTTAATGGTCTTCTTTTCAAGGTAATATTCTGATGACACTTCTTCTTTCGCAAGATGTGAAGAATGGTCATAAATTTTTGACTCTTTGTTTGTTTGCACTTTGTTTTTGGTATTTTTGGTTGTGTTGACAGATGTTGGATGAATACTTTGTTTTTGGGATTGATTTTCTGATTTTTCTTTGACAAGAAAACAAAGCAAGCACACAAACACAAGATTGTAGCCTCAAAGGCACAAATGAGTATGGGTCTAGATCAACCCAATTCTTGGACTTGTTTTTGACCCTTCCTTTAGATTTATTTTAAGGTGTATTTCCAAAGCCTGAAGTCGGCTCAATTTGCTCTAGGTCTGTAAAACGAACACACTTCAAACACTCTTTATCCCTATGGTCAAATGGCCAGTTGTGATAAATTTAGCCCACATCTTGATATTTCTTCGACTTTGGTACTACATACCTTATGAATCCCGCCGTGGCAGGTAAGGATGTGATATACTAAGTCTTGCACGAGCATAACAAATAGATGATCCCTATGATGGGGGAGTCACCACTTTTATCAAGCCACAAGTGACTTTTCAAAAAGCTATGTTTCTACTCAAGGAAATATGTATGGTGAGTATCTTGGGAGCAAAACCATCTATGCTCTTGCACTAAATTATATCTCAAATATCCTCAATCAATAGAACGGGTGGGCTACTACTTAAAGGTGTTTAGTCATGTTCGATGTTTTTGGACATAAGTTCATTCTGCAGTGACTCACTTAAGAGCCTTGTAACTGGTGGTGGGGCCCATTTGTCCTTTCGGCCAGTTACACTGTAGGAACAGCTATACCCAAGGCTACAGCTTTCGCTCTCACCTGATTTCTATAGCGGCTCGAAGGATTTACCGCTCGAGGTCGTTCCCAAGAGTATCGATCCCTTGGCAGGCCTCTCTTAAAAAGATAAAATGTGAGTGTTACTAACACTTTTCTCTTGCACCTAGGACCACGAAAGCCAAGGGAGAGGATAGTGTGTGTTAGAAGTAGGACCACTCGACCAACTCTTTGCACAAGTGTGCCAAGCACGAAAAACACTTGTTCTTTTTAATCTATCATTGCAATGTGATCTAACTATTTGGAGATGTTGCTCCAACAATCATGGTGTTCTTTTTAATTTTCAAAGGCAATTGTTTGAGTAAACTAGAATTTGAAAATCCTGGTCAACTTAATGAAAAACGCGTTTGCATGAAGTAAAATTGCTTTAAAAATGAGACAAGTTGATTGTGAATTTTATTTGCACCAAAAATGGAAGTGTGGATTGTGAGTTTTATCTTGATGCAAGAAATAAATTTTGCCTTGTTTATTTTGAGCACCAAAACGAAGTTTGTTTCCTAACTTGCAAAAAAAAAAAAAAAAAAAAAGTTGTTTTTGTGTAAGTTTGTGGTTCTTTTTACCTTGGAACAATGAAATTCTTTTTAAGAGCCCCAAACAAATGTGTGATTCTTTTTGATGCTCACCAAATGAAATTACGTCAGGTTCACCAAATGATGCTCTGCAAAAAGGATTAGAAAATCTGTTTGATGGCAACACACACAAGAGCACAAGAAACAAACGTTAGTGTTAGCAACAAAAGATTATCCTAAACAGGCATATCAAGAGAGATATTAAGCATGAAATAGAAAGCATATAAACATAGAATGAAATAGCTAATCAAGATGCTCATAGTTGCTCCTCCCTTGTTCCTCTCCTCTCCAAGTCCCAAATGAGTGTAGCTCTCAGCTTTTAGCACTAGCCATGGATGCCATATGGAGATTCAAGATGGTTGAATATGATAAGCAAATGCTATGCAAGAGTAGATAGTGATGCTATGAAAAAGCTCTATGCTAATGCCAGTATAACAACAATACTCTAAAAATGCTTCCCTTTTGCTTGAGGAGAAGGGTTCTATTTATAGAAGAAATAGGGAAATGAAGGGTTAAGATTGAGCAATCTTAACAAGGGTTAGGATTGAAAGTTGGGGATCCATGTGCACAATTGGCACCAATAAAATGGTGACAAGTTTCAACATAGGATTGGGTTGAGAGAAGAGGTTGGAGGCATTAAAGGCCTGAGAAGACCTCATGGTTATCTAGAAGGTAAGGGTCAAGTCTAAATTAAGATTACCCATTGGATTAAGAGTTAATCCAAGGATAAACCTTTGTGCAAATGATTAAGAGATAATCATGGTCAAAGCATTAAAGGCTTGATGAGACCTTTGGGTTGGGTAGAGGTTGAGTCAAAACAAATGTTTTAACCATGTGGGAGGGTTGAATTAACCATTAATGGTTATTGGAGACTTTGGGGATTAAGTGGTTGAAGGTTGGAAGCCTTCAATGGTTATCAAAGACTTTGAGCCATTTAGTGGTTGAAGGTTGGAAGCTTTCAAAGGTTATCCAAGACTTTGAGACATTTAGTGGTTGAAGGTTGAAAGCCTTTAATGGTTATTAAAGACTTTTAGGCTTTGAGAAGTGACTCCATTTTGCTTAGGAGTGTGACAATAATTAGGGGATGGATTAAGTTAATTAGGAAGGGGTTAGAAGAATCTAGAAGGGGTTTAGGCATACAAGTGGATTTTGTAGGAAAATGCAAGTGGGAGAAATTTTGGTATTTTCAATTAAAATAAAATCATTTATTTCAATTAAATGGTGTAATTTGAATTTGGATAAATATTTAAATAAATATTAATTTATTTAAATGAGAAAAATGAAGATAAAGCATTAAAATGCTTGAAGACTTTGAGGGAAACCATTAAAGGCTTGAAGACTTTAAGGAAAACCATTAAAGTCTTAAGAAGACTATAGAAGGAAGCCATCAAGTTTGAAGACTTTAAAGCCATCAAGTTTGAATACTTTAAGGGAAACCATTAAAGGTTTCAAGTGGGTGAGGATAAATAGGATTTTAAATAAATAATTTATTTAAAATAGTTGTGCAACTTGCTTTTGTAGGAAAATACAAGTGGGTGGAGGATAAAGGTGATTTAAATAAATTATTTATTTAAAATAATTGTGCAACTTGCTTTTGTAGGAAAATACAAGTGGGTGGAGGATAAAGGTGATTTAAATAAATGATTTATTTATTTAAATGTGAGAGGTGGGATTTTGGGGGATTTAAATAAATATTAATTTATTTAAATGTGAGAGAATATTTTAATTAAATAAATATGATTTATTTATTTAATTAATGGTCTGAATTTGGTTAAGTGAATTAAATCAAATAAATTGAATAATTTATTTAATTAATAGGAGAAGAGGGTTAAGATGAATTAATTAAATATATTAATTTAATTAATTATTAATTGATGGTTAAATAATCAAATAAATATTAAATATTCATTTAATTAAGTGGACAGATTTATGTGACTACAACAATAATAATAATAATAATAATAATAATAATAATAATAATAATAATAATAATAATAATTCAAAATACTGCGGCTTCGGCCTATTACCTACCAAAAAAAATAAAAAAAATCAATTTCTAAATAATTAAATAATTTCTTTAAATTATTTAATTAACTAATTAATACCATATTTCATTCTAATTCAAATTCAAATTTTAATTTCATATTTCTTCTAATTTCAAATACACGTGCATGATTTCAAAAATCAAATTGAAAATCAAAGTCAAGTTCTAAATATATTCAAATAATAAATTGAATTTAAAATAAATTCAATATTTGAATTAAATCGCATGCAAAGATTAAATTGAAAATCCAAGTTAAAGTACAAGCACGTGCTAAATTAATTAATTCAATCAATTAAATAATTAATTCAATTATCTTTTCAATTCCTATTTCTATCTTTTACTTAGCTTTTTCTAAATAATGCTCTCAATCAGCTTTCAATTAGTTAACTATCTCCTCCTCTTTATTTCCTCCAATCACCCTTTTTCATCTTTCAATCAGCTTTTTCTCAATTAGTTGACTTAATTAATCTATTCAATCTATTCTGTTTCACCTCCAATTCAACAGTTCAACTATCAATCAGCATGTGAGCTCACCTGAGTTCCACCTCTTGATCAATCTGTTCCACCTTTCATTCAATTCTCATCCAATTATCTATAAATTGAGCATTCAATCTCCATTTTCAACAATCACAAACTTCAAATCTTTGTGTCATTTGCAGGTTGCCAGCGCGATATCTGAGAGCCACCATACCACAAAGAAGAGAAGATTAATGGAAGCTATATGCAGTCA
Source organism: Cryptomeria japonica (assembly GCF_030272615.1). Taxonomy (NCBI): domain Eukaryota; kingdom Viridiplantae; phylum Streptophyta; class Pinopsida; order Cupressales; family Cupressaceae; genus Cryptomeria; species Cryptomeria japonica. The sequence continues at coordinate 74,203,500 of NC_081409.1, forward strand.
TGGAATAGCGAGAATTGATTGATAAATTTTACATTCTTGTTTCTTGTTTTGCATAGTTTCATTGAGTTTGTTTGAATTCTATTAGAATAGGGATTCATGATTTCCCTTTGATTTTTGATTGATTACACATGATGAATTTTAGCATATGACATTTTGGTGAACTCGACGTGAACTAACAACAATTTAACCTTCTCTGTTTTCTGTGTGATTTTGCAGATCGTACATTTTTTTTTCAATTTTTTTGCAGGTTGTACAGATTGCATAACAGGGTCAGAATCACGCAATCGCATAGACAAGATCATGCAATTGAGCATACAGGGTCACACATCATGTGAGACCCATCACACAATCGTCTAGATACTGTCACACAATCAATCAGATCCTGTTACGCATTCGTTAGCTGGTTTATGCATTCTGTTTTTCTAATTTTTTCTCATTATCTGCATTCTGTAATAAATTTATTAAATGTGAATATGGTTTATATTTATCGCATGCTTTAATTATGACATCTTATGGCATGTAAGGTACAATTCAAAATTTCAGGTGCCAGGAGGATGAAGGAACAAAGAAGACAAGCCAGACACTATCAGCAAATCCTAAAGGCATAAAAGAAGATACAAGATCTAGAGGACCAACCAACCATTAATAGATACAACAACCTAGTTCTCTCATATAGAGTGAAATACAATTTGCCTAACATAGAGTGGATGATGAGAGATCTTGCTAGGGCATCACAATCTGTTTTGCAAGTTCCAGATTAGAATTATCTTTTTTATTTTTATTTTTGTTTGGTATGCCTGTGTATCACACAATCGCTCTGTCAGAATTATGCAATCGCTCTGTCAGAATTACATAATCACTTTGTCAGAATCACGCAATCACTCTGTCAGAATTACGCAATCGGTCATACAGGATCACACAATCGCTCAGGTATCATTACACATTCAATTTTTTTTATTGTTAATCTTCTTTTTTATGTGGATTTTCTTGGGTTACTGATTATCTGTTTGCAGCATGTGGTGAATTTATAGGGAGGATCGGATTATTACTGAATCATAAACACTCATGCTATCACACTTCAGTTTTGGGCTTAAAATAAACCTGGTTAAAATGGACATGCATGTTATCACACTTCAGTTATGGGCTTAAAATAAACTTGGTTAAAATTGACATGCATGCTTTCACATTTCAGTTTGGTGTTTTTAAAATTGACATGCACATGCATATCTCACACTAAATTTGGGTTTTAAAATGAACGTGAATCAAGCTTCTCAATAGAATAACTCACATTTTATTTTTTCTTAAGGGAAAGAACTTTTTATTGTGTTTGGGGTGAAGCTATTGTTGCATCAACTACCTTTCCACCTGCCTTCGGGGTATTTTTCATTTTAATAGTGAGGGGTATCTTTGACTGGGGATTTCATAACCCCATAGAGGTACTTCGAATTGAGATGCATTGGGGATATCATCTCTCCCAGCGTACTCTCGAGCGGGTTTTTCGAGCCACTATATAAATATACTGGTTAGGCGGCTAGAGTGTTGAGTGAATTTGATGTATGTGGGGGCCTTCCCTACATTGATAAGCTCAATTAAAGTCTTAAGTGGCTTTCTCTGAGAATCCGTTGTTGTATCGGGACCCCTCACAATTTTACAATAAGAACCAACTTAGTAGCCCAAATCCTACATTCAGTGATTCTGGGAGTGCGGATCATACCCCATAGATACCCCTCACGTACCTTGCATTATGAGATAGAAATCCCTCAGTGATAAGATCTTTGAGGCAAGAGAGACTGACATGCTCGAGAAGTGTGTGCTGTGGAGTGGAACTAGTGCTGCCAGACTCTCTATTTGTTCGTCTTGTTTCGGCATTTTGCTGCGGGGGCCTCATTGAATGGTGTTCACTTTCCAACCTAAGATTGTATTATGTTCTTTTATATGTATCATTGTACCAGACCAGTATTGAGTTAGTATTTCGGCTATTTCAGGGCCTATCTTGCGTATCTCCGAATTCTCAGAGTTGGTCTGAACACAGTTCAGTCAGCTATACCTATCTTCAAACAACTGTTCTCAGATTTGGAAAACAACAAACTTGTCCTACACACAAAATTACTGGAAACAAAGTTCATCTTGAAACATCAGATAGTCCTGCAAACTCAAACTTTTATGTACTTGTGACCATAGGAATTCCTTGCATAGTCCTCATAAGTCCTCATTTAAGTCCATATTATCGTCCTTAGAGGCTGCATAAGTCTTCATTTGCATCCTTATTAGTGTCCTTAGAAGTTGCATAGTCCTCATTTACATCCTTAGAAGTTGCATAAGTCTTCATTTACGTCCTTATTATCATCCTTAGAAGTTGCATAGTCCTCATTTATGTCCTTATTATCGTCCTTAGAAGTTGCATAGTTCTCATTTACGTGCTTATTATTGTCCTCATATACGTCCTTAAATTTGGTCCTTATTAGATTTCATATAGATCTATCTTAGTCCATCTTTATTTGCATAATCATCCTAGAAAGTCATAGCATGCGTCTTAGTGGGTCTCCTAGGTGATGGTTTGCTCCCCTTTGAGCAACCTAATCTAGTGCCAAACGACGGTTAACGAGAAATCATTGATGGTTTAGGTAACTTGGCCTAGAAATTAAAGAGAAATGCACCTCATTATATAGGAGTCGAGTATGAGCTAAATAGAGAGTATAAATTTGCCCGTAGAATTGATAGAGAAATTGCTGCAGAACTTCTAAGCGAAGAGCTTGAAAAACTTGCGTTGCAAAAACCTCAAAACACTCAACAAGTCTCATGTCAAAATCCTCAATAGAGATTCTGGTCTAGTGTTGCATATTCCATATTTAGGTCTAGGTCTTGCATTATTGTCATCTTGCATTAGGTTCTAAACCATTCTCATATAGAAGTCTTAAATACCCATCACAAGGTCACAAAAGGAAAAAAGTAAGATGGACCCAAACAACGACCTGTCAGTAAATCCAACTTGGAACATGGACATACAAAGTAGTGAATAGTTAAATCCCCAGGCAATGCCCACAATACATGAGCTACAACAAAATTTAGCACGCGAAGAGATTGAATCAGCTCAACAAGACCCACATGTCCTTATGATCTTAGACGCTCTTATACATAATGATAGGGACAAATATCTCTCATTATTACAAAATGGGGCCAAATTACCTGAAGATTTTGATATCACAACAATCTTACCACTAGGAAATACTTTAGGTCCAAATAGAAGTCAAATACTACATATGACACAAATGCAAGCGATGACCTCAAGTTTCCCTCAGAATGCACCAACATCATCTATACAAACAAATGTCATTTCAAACGTGAATTCTCAATCAAGTGCATCATCCTCAACAATAAATGTTAGCGCACCAACACAGGCTATACAGATAATGTCAAGTTTCTCATCACCTATTTAAAAACAAGTTCCTCATACAACAAGTGCGACTCAACCTCCAGTTTCCTATTATATAGGATCTACATACAGTCATCAGAATACAAACCTAGGTTTCGCTAATATAATGAGTACAAACCAGTCAAACATGGGTTCACATGTCGCTTATTTCAAAGTACCTAGCACAACTCATAACATACAAAATTATAATTATAGTACCTTTCAACAACCTCCTAGTTATATGACCACAAATCCTTTTGTGGGAAATATACATGCACAAAGTGTACCCCTGACTCAAACAGATAATCTGTCCCAATAAGTACAAAATCTACAACAACAGATGGCAACTATGCAAACAGGTAACGATAAAAAGAGCTACACAATGCAGGATTTACGTCCTTATCCTTTTGATCACACATTATACATGCTGCCTTTCCCACAACATTTTGAAACACCAAAATTTGACAGATACCGAGGGAAAGGTGATCCTAGAGATCACATCAGAGAGTTTTTTACGACATGTATAGAGGTTGCAACTGAAGACACTTATCTAATGAGACTATTTCCTAAAAGTCTAGGAGGCTCACCCTTGGAGTGGTTTTCACATCTACCACCAACTATCACATCATGGGGTGAATTAGCTGAACATTTCATTGCTAACTTCTCACATAACATTGAAACCCCAGTCACTTTGATGGACTTATGTGCCACAAAAAAATATGAGAATGAAACATTTGTGTCCTTCATACAAAGATGGAGATATCTCTATAGACGATGCAAGACTATTATTCCCGAAACGGAGCAAGTTGACATGTTCATAGAAAACTTAATCCCTAAAATCAAGTACCCAATACAAATGCAATGTTTGATCACATTTAAATAAATAACTGAAAAGGCCTTAAAGTGTGAGAAAGGACTAGTAGGACAAGGTCTCATAAAATATGACAATAACAACAACAATGATAAATCCAAATTTTGGTCAAAAAATAAAAATGTGACCAACGATGGTGTTGTAGATGCTCGTATAGTGAACAAAATTTTACCAACTTTGTCTTTACAAGGCCCAAGTCAATAATTTAGTCCAAATACAAAGAATAACACTATATCGACCAATGTAAACGCTGCACAAACTATGAACACAAAATTCCCAAGGGTAAATGCTCTGAAAAGGAATTACACACCTCTAGGGGAACCTATTGAATCGACGTTAAAAAAGTTAATATAGACAAACATGATCACTTTGCAAGAAGTAAGAGTATATGAACCAGGTCCTTTCAAACCTACATGGTGGAATGATAGTGAATATTATTGTACTAAAGGTCACAAAACTGCAAGTTGCTATAAATTGAAAAACTTAATCCAAGACATGATCGATCAAGGTGACATCACAATTGACACCAATAAAACTTTAGAAACACTTATCATGCCATCTTTAAAGATCCATTTATCAAACATGATAAAGGGAAGGCATCTACATCGGGAACACAAGACAATACAACTAACTACGTAAAAGTCTCATATGACTATACTATTCATGTCATTAGCTTAGGGGATGTAGTAAATATTGATTCACAAGAAGCACTTGATAATGATGAGAAATATCAAGAGACTTACAACTATGATAACCAAATTTGCATGCTGTTAGAAGCACCAAAATATGATGAAGACAATAATCTCCATCTTATGGACTGGGGGCATGAAGAACCATTTCATTCAGGATGGTTTAAAGATGAACTTATAGCACATATCATGGATGTCAGACTTGCAAATGATAACTATAGGAAGGGATATGAAATAACCTTGATAATACAACATATGTTACAAACAATTTCCCTCACAAGAGATGATACAATGACTACAATCACAATAACTCCCAGAGATAGAGACTGTGTAGTAGTCACTCGCAGATCTAAAGTAACTTTACAAGGAGTACCATCATACCTACCACCAGCAGCAGGGACCTATAATGTTGTTGAGCAACTCAAGAAAACCCCGACACAAATATCACTCTTTGAACTATTACGTATATCACCAACTCATAAAGCTATCCTAGACAAAGCACTTCAAGATTCAGTAGTTGACAGAGATATAGATGAAAATTCCTTCCAATCCATGGTGGGGAATTTGGCAAATGGTACCTATATTATGTTCATAGAACATGATATTCCCAGTGACAAACTTCTCCATAATGACCCACTACATCTAGAAGCTTACATACATAAGAGAAGAATCAGAAGAGTACTTATAGATGGAGAATCCAGTCTCAACATCTATACATTAAAGCTGGTTAAGGCATTGGGATATTCTGAGCTTCACATTGATCCTTCAAAAAGAATAAACATCAAAGCATATAATGATGAAGAGCATCCTTCAAAAGGTATAGTTACGCTACCAGTGCAAGTAGGACCTATAACAATAGAGGTTACTTTCCAAGTGTTGGACAGAGAACTAGGGTACAATATGTTATTGGGCCACCCATGGATTCATACCATGCAAGTTGTACCATCAACATTTCATCAATGTGTTAAATTCCTATAAAATGACATTGAAATCACCATAAAGGCTGATCCAAATCCATTCCAACACTGTGATGACTTAAAGGAAAGTGTAGATAACCAAGTACCCATTAATCAAGTAGCACCCCTCACTACACAAATGGAGTCATTAATGATCACATAAATACAAAAGAATGCACCTACAACATCTTCTTTGCAGATTAAGGGTGTTGGTTGTGGGGAATACTCTATTTCAAGTACCTCAAATGGAAAACAGTTATCTCTTTCTCCTAGGTCTTTTGGGAAGCCTCAAAACACAGTAATGAAACAAGACAAAGGAAAAGAAATAGTTAGATACTCAGATTCATGCTCTTTCATTAGGTGGGGAGATTTACAAGAAGAATCTATGAATGAAGATGTTAATCACTGGATATACAGAGAAGAAAATGACATGACAATACCTAGGTTACCTTTAGATCAGTATGGCAATGGATTCAAGATGCTAAAAAACATGGGTATGATGGTACCATAGGCTTGGGATTACAAAATCAAGGAAGATTAGAACCCATTGTACCAAATGAAAATCCAAAGAATCAAGGGTTAGGATATAAACATGTACCAAATATAACAGAAATAAGACAACGTACACTAGATATACTGAACAGACCTAGGCTACCATCAGAGTATATATCTCAAAGTTAGTTAACACAAGCATTTCCTTCTTCATCTCAGACAAGCAAGAAAGTACCAACATCTCCTAGTATGGAATCAGATGGTGAAGATACAAGACAACTTCTACAAGAACCTAGCACTGAGTCACCCAACAATACGGTATTTGAAACATCCACACAAGAAAATATGGTAATAGACACAAGCTTAGCACCAGTAAATGAGCCTAATCCTTGGTTGTTGTCAATACTTTTGCCAAGGGAAACAACTCAAGCTCCACCTAATGAATCAGATGAAGAAAGACTACAATGACTTATACCAGGTTTAAGAAGAGTGACACCCATATAAAGGAGGCCCACAAATCTACAATAAAATCAGATGCAAGAACAAGAGGAGATAAGTGATACAACCTCAGAAGCTGAAACATACATAGAAAGTGAGACAAATTCTCATGACTATGATTTCCTATGTGATCATGATTCCAGCCCACGAACAATAGACATGATATACAACCACAAATCGCCTATCGTTGATGAAAATATATCAGGTCACTCAAATAACCAGGTATGCATGTTATCATAATCAGTTACAATAGAAGGGAGAAATTAATTACCCCTTGTACACTCACATTTGATTGATTGGGGATGAGAAGGAAAACCAACTCTAGATTGGTTTGAGAATAATGAAGCTATTGCAGAATTCCTTAGTGTCAGAGAGGGGTTTCCACAAGGTGAGAACGAGGTAAGATTTGTTGTAGATTGGGATAGAACATCATACTTTGGAGAGGCAAGTGCCTCTGTGACAAAATATATGGATCAAAGTGATTGCAATGGCAAGAGTGAGTTAGACAATCTCCCCATTGAAAAAGAGAATTCAACATTACTCATGGAAGAAACCGAAGAAGTCAATATAGCAGAAGGAGAAGTTGTGCATAATATCCACAACAAAATCATTAAACTAGGAAGAAAAGGAAATATTCATATAGTTTTTCAAACATCGTCCTATCAATTTCGCTTGGTCCTATGCGGATATGCCAGGCCTAGATCCAAAATTGGTGTTATATCATTTACCATTGCTACTAGGAATTAAACCGTACAAACAAAATCTAAGAAAGATGCATCCATAGATTGCATTACTGGTCAAAATAGAACTCCAAAAGCTTCTGGATGTGGGCTTCATTTGACCTATTGACTCTGTAGAATGGATATCCAATATGGTACCTATGATTAAGCCCACTGGGGGCATAATAATTTGTACCGACTTCCAAGATCTAAATAAAGCATGTCTTAAGGATGATTTCCCATTACCTAACATAGACATGATAGTTGACTTAACTATTGGGAATGAAATGCTTTCATTAATGGATGGTTTCTCAGGATATAACTAGATCAGTATTGCACCAGAAGATCAACACAAGACATCATTTACCTGTCCATGGGGAACATACTGCTGGAACGTCATGCTGTTTGTTCTTAAGAATGCAAGAGCAACATATCAAAGGGCTATGATGACACTATTTCATGACATGATCCACAATATCATGGAAGACTATGTGGATGATATACTGGCTAAATCACAGATAAGAGAAAGTCACCTTGAAGTCCTTGCAAAGATATTTGATCGATTAGAGAAGTACAATCTTAGGTTAAACCGAAAAAAGTTTGTGTTTGGTGTAATAGTAGGCAAACTTATAGGATTTATTGTGTCTAACAGAGGATTTAAAGTAGATCTTGCAAAGGTCAAAGAAATCATGGATATGCAACCTCCATCAACACTTAAGCAGTTAAGAGCGTTACAAGGAAGACTACAGTCTATAAGAAGGTTCATAGCATAACTAGCAGATAAATATCATCCATTTTAGTATTTACTCAAAAAAGGAGTTACCTTCAAATGGATAGAATAGTGCCAAGAAGATTTTCAATCTTTAAAGAATTATCTTCTAAATACTCCAGTATTAGTTCCACCTACACAAGGAAAGCCCCTATTACTATATATATCAATAACAAACTCATCTTTAGGAGCCTTGTTGGCACAATATGATGATCAAGGAAAGGAAAGAGAAATATGCTATATAAGTAGAACCCTAATTGGATATGAGCTTAATTATACTCCTATAGAACGAGCATGTCTAGCAGTGATCTTCACATCTCAGAAACAAACATTATATGCTAAGTCACAAAGTCCAACTCATCACACATTTTGATCCACTCAAATATTTATTAAGCAGAGCAACATTGATTAGAAGATTGGCTAAGTGGGTCATGATTTTAAGTGAGTTTGATATAGAGTATGTGGACAGAAAGGCAATCAAAGGGTAGATTATAGCAGATCAATTAGCAGAGGCTCTCTTGCAAGACAGTCACCCACTACTAATAGACTTTCTAGATGAATCTGTGTTTACATTGACAACATCTACCATGTGGAAATTATACTTTGATGGGTCCTATACAAATCATGGAGCTAGAGCTGGGATTATTTTCATCACCTCTCAAGGTGATTCTATCCCTAAGTCATTTAGAATAAATTTTCCCTGTATGAAAAATATTGCTGAATATGAAGCTCTCATCATAGGACTTCGTACCACTATATAGTGGAGGATAAAAGAATTACAAGTATATGGTGACTCATAATTGATTGTAAATCAAGTCAATGATGACTATAATACAAAAGATGATAAACTTCTTCCTTATAAAAAAATGGTAGAAGATTACAAAGAAAATTTTAGTAACATCACTTTTGAATAGATTCCAAGGATATAGAACAAGGAAACTGTTGCCATGGCTACAATAGGGTCTCTACTAAATATGCCTAATAATGAAACTCAGTTTGAGTTTATTGTAGAACAATTGATGATACCAGCATATGAGATTCCCTCATCAAAATATGTATGTATAATTGTGGGTCTTGAATCCCCATGGTATAATGAGATATATGCATACTTACATACTCAGTATATGTCTCCTGGTTTGTCTAGAAATTAAAAGAAAACTCTTATTCGTCAGGCATCCAGACACACTATTATTGCTGACACATTGTATAGAAAGGGCTTTGATGGAACCCTTCTCCGATATCTTGATGAAGAAGAGGTACAACTTTCCCTAAAGGAGGTGCATGATGGAATTTGTGGGGCACATCAAAGTGGTCCGCCGCTATCAAAGAAATTGTTAAGAACTGGATACTATTGGCCAACTATGGAAAAGAATGCCAATAGATATGTACAAAAATGTAAACAATGTCAAATGCATGGAGACCTCATTCATGCACCAACACAAGATCTTCAACCTATTACATACCATGGCCATTTTCACAATGGGGGTTAGATCTGGTTGGTAAAGTTAATCCTACTTCTTCCGATGGGCACAAATTCATCTTAACGACTACTGAGTATTTTACTAAATGGGTAGAGGCAATTCCCCTTACATACACCACTGGTAAGCAAATAGCTAAATTCATGCTTAATTACATTATTTGCCAGTACGAGATTCCAATGTGCATAGTGACAGATAATGGATGTCCATTCAAAAATCAAGAAATGAGAGAGTTGTGTGAAAAATTTCAAATACAACAGAGATTTGCAACATCATATTATCTGCAAAGCAATGGACAAGAAGAGGCAACAAACAAGACAATATTAGAGACCCTAAAGAAGGTTGTCACTGATGCAGGTTGGGACTGGCATCTCCAGTTAAATCCCGCTCTTTGGGCTTATAGAACAAGATTACGTACCCCTACATGAGCAACACCATATTCCTTGGTCTATGGTACAAAAGAAATACTACCTATTGAAATAGAATTACCATCTTTAAGAGTCTCCTTAAAAAACATCATATCAGAAGAAGACTACCAGGTTGCAAGATTACAAGAGCTTGGAACTGTTCGTATTATGGATGTGCTGAATTGGTTTTGTCATTGATGTCAACACTTATCCTTCTGGTGATCTTTGGTTATGTTGAACAAAAACATTATGTTCACCAACAAGTTCAGTGACTTATGCATAGTCACCAGTATATCACTCACCGACAGGTTATATTATTCACCAGCACTGAAGATAACTTGTTATCATCTACAAATCACTTGGTTATGTCGAAGACATGGTTTGGACACTTGGTTTTGGTATTTTGGTTATTGGTCTAACCAATTTGACATATTTATTGTTACCGGAAAATTGGTCTAGGTTATGGACCGGCATGCATTATCTATTCTAGATCAGCAGGACACATTATGGAGATGATTTAATTTATTGGACATTGTTGTAAATGTATTGAGCCGACATGATGCATCGCATCTTGACTTATTTTTAATTGGTTTAATTGTAATATTCTTGGTAAGCCAACCTACACATTTGGTCTTAGGCTTTGGTATTGTATATGGTGAAAATGGATAACAATAATAACAATATTGAAAGGCTAAATAGATTCAACCACAAAACCCTAGCCTAACAATCAACAAAGATCCACCATAACATATGAAGATTACCTAAGACAATGCAAATCAAATGAAATCACAAAGATTATACCATCACATGTCCAATAGGGTTTTGATCTCCATTGATCTTGCTTGATATATTTGCTCTCAGATTTTATAAGCACAAGAGCTCAACAAAGAACGGAATGTGGTTGCAAGTAGGATCGTAGTGTAGTCAATTGCATAAAAGATGATTAGCATGAATGATTAGAATGATTGATTAGAATGAATCATTAGGGTTCATAGAATGATTAGGATGATTGATTAGAATGCATGATGAAGGAAGCATCTCCTTATATAGAAGACACTATAAGAAATGGAGGGATAAGATTGAGAGGCGTAAAAGGAGGTCGGCTATGATTAGAGGGTAGGTACAAGAAATAATAAAATAATGAGAGGGGTAGGTAGTGTATGAATTAAGAGAGGAATGACATGTGTCATAGGTAGAAAAGGTTAATGAATTAATTAAATAAATAAAGATTTATTTAATTAATAGAAGAAGTGGGATAATTAAATAAATAAGAATATTTATTTAATTTAGGAAAATGATAATTTAAATAAATAAATGTATTTATTTAAATGAGAAATAAGGCTAGAAGAGGATAAATGAATTAATTAAATAAATAAGGATTTATTTAATTAATAGAAGAATTAAGCTTAGATAATTAAATAAATAAAATATTTATTTAATTAGGATGGACAATTTTAGGTGTCTATAGGTATATATGTAAGATCTCATTTGTGAGATGAAGTGTGGGATTGTAACACGGTATGTGCGAATATTGAAGATCATATGAGCAGACCATAGAGAAGGTTTAAGGAAGGTTTGAAGGTGAATATCAAAGATTAACCGGTACTGAATCCAACATTGGAGATGCTAATTTGAGTAATACATTATCATTGGATTTAACCATCCAATTGTAGTCAGTGTGACTCTTGTTTTGTGATTGAGAAGTGAACTCTAGGCGGTTGGCCTTTCTGCATGTGCAGACCCCATTTATATACACATACTATCTGCACAGTATCCTTTGATTGTGGGTAAGGTTTCCCACGGTGGTTTTTCTCCTTACAGGGTTTCCACGTACAAATCTTTGTGTTATGTGTTGTGGATGTTGTTTCTCTTTCTGTTCTATGCATTAAGTTCACTGATATTAATATTAACTGCTAATCTGTCAACTGACATTAAGTTTGGTTTACCGGTATTAAGTATCAAGTTTGATTAAGTTATATTTGGGTTGAAATTAATTGACAATTGATTCACCCCCCGTCTCAGTTGCCTCTGGGTCCTAACAATTGGTTTCAGAGCGAAGTCTTCTTTTTGCAAAACTTTAACAACTTGAGGAGATTCTATGGAAACTAACTTTTTCAGGAAGGACAGTCCGAAACTTGATGGAACTAACTATGGTATATGGAAGATCAGAATGGAGACACATATGAATTACATTGGAAGAGACATATGGGATGTTACAAAGAATGGCTATGTTGGTCCTACATCGAATAAACCTAATCCACCAACATTGGATAAGGATCAAGAGAATGATTGCAAAGCAAGAGAAGCACTCTTGAGCACCTTGTTAGATCAGCAAATCATGGGATTATCAGACCGATCTACTGCTAAAGCTATTTGGAATAAATTGGAGACATTGAATGAAGGAGATACCACTGTCAAAATTACAAAACTGGAATGCTTGCGAGTCAGGTATGAAAATATGAAAATGGAAGAAGATGAAAGAATTTTTTCTTTAATGGAAAGGGTTAATGAAATTGTTTTGGGAATATAATGCTGTGGAGGTTCCTTGAGTGAAGATGAAATTGTTTCTAAAGTTTTAAGAGAATTTCCACCAACATACAAAATGAAAGTAACTGCTATTAATGAGTTGAGAACAATGCCTAATACATCAGTATCTAGAGATACCTTGGTTGGAAAACTTTCAGCATTTGAGCTTAAGGAATTTGGTCCTGTTGCTACAATTAAGACAGATTTAGCCTTCAAAGCATCATCATCTGCATCATCATCATCATCATCATCATCATCTCACAAATATGATTGGAAAGCACTTTATGCAAGGGAACTTGAAGATATCAGAAAGGAAAATGAAGAATTGGAAGAACTTTAAGCACTATTTTCAAGGAAAATGCCTAAAGGTCCTATTGGAAGTAAGTATGAAGGTAAAGCACCAATTAAATGTTTTAATTGCAATAAAGTTGGTCATATGGCATCTAGATGTCCTGATAGACATGCATGATTGAGAGAAGAAGCTAAAAGGACATATAAACCTAACCCTGAATATCATAGATATAGATTTAAGAAGAATAGAGACAAATCATGTTACTATGTTGATGAAGGAGTTACTGATGATTTTGATGAAGAACCGACAGACAATGGATGGGATTTTGTTGCAATAAAAGAAGATCAACCGACACCTACTATTCCACCGGTAGAGCAGGCCCCGACAAGTAAAATTGAAGAAAAGGATGAATGGATTTTAGATTCCGGATGTTCACATCATATGACTGGTGATAAAAGTAAATTCTTATCTTTTCAGGAATACAATGGAGGTCTAGTAAGATTTGGGGATGATAAAGTTTGTTTAATCAGAGGAAAAGGAACTATATCTTTTGATGGTAAGCACAGTACTGACAATGTTTATTATGTTGAAGGTTTGAAGCATAATATTTTGAGTGTTGGTCAATTAGTTGAAAAGGGATTTTAGTTACAGTTCAAGAATGGTAAATTCAAAATCATGAATAGAACTGGTTTGGATATTGCAACCGGTAATCAGATTAGAGGTAATATCTTTCATTTGAATAGCAATAAAAATACATGCTTGATTGCACATATTGATGAAATTGGTTATGACCTAAAAGATTTTGTCATGTGAATTTTGATTGCATTATAAAGATCAGTTCATCTAAGGAAGTAAGGGATTTACCTAAGATTGTAAAATCTCTTAATCCGGTATGTAAGGAATGTCAAATGGGAAAGCAAGTTAGAACAACTTTTGAGAGTATTTATAAGAAATCCAATAATGTTCTTGATTTAATCCATACTGACTTGTGTGGTCTGACAAGAACAAGAAGTCTACAGGGAGATAGATACTTTATGCTAATCATTGATGATTATTCTAGAATGTGTTGGGTTACCTTTCTCAGGGAGAAATCAAAAGCTTTTGGGAAATTCAAACTGTAGACACCTAAAAATGGTCAACACTTGCGGAGTCATACTTTAACATTTGTGCATTGCCTCATTTTAGGTTTTTGCGTCGTATTAACATGTCACACACTTGGTTTTTATCATTTGCAAGCATCGAGTCTTTCTTCTGCATTCTTCATTCGTCTCGCTCTCAAATTTGGTCTTGTCGACAACACTATCTACTCATGATTTTGATCGATCTTATCCTGTCACATCAATGTGCGTGGTCATTTGTCATCATTTTGGACATCGTCAATCCTAATTAGGGTTTTGTCCTCTTATCAATCTTGTCATTTTGTGATCGATTTGTCATCAATCGTTGTCATGTTCAATCTTGTCATTTTGCGATCGATTCGTCATCAATCGCTATCATTTTCAATCTTGTCGTCTTGCAATCTATTTTGTCATCGATTCTTGTCCTCTTATCAATCTTGTCATTTTGCGATCGATTTGTCATTGATCGTTGTCATGTTCAATCTTGTCATTTTGTGATGGATTCATCATCAATCGCTGTCATTTTCAATCTTGTCATCTTGCAATCTATTTTGTCATCGATCCTTGTTCTCTTGTTAATTTTGTCATTTTGCGATCAATTTGTCATCAATCGTTGTTTGTCTCAATTATGTCAATTTGGATCAATTAGTCATTGTTCCTCATCAATTGGCGCATTTATCAATCAAATCATTTATCACATTGGTCCTTTGTTAATCTCAATCATGATCGAGTCAATTATCTTTCATCAAGACCTAATTGTCATATTTGCATTGCTAATTCATCTTCTAGGGTTTCGTGATTTAATCATTTAACCTTGTTTGTCATTTCTCCCTTTGGGATTAATAAATTATTTATTTATCCTAAGTCTTCTCATCACAATTAAATGTTCATTTAATTGGCTAATTATTCCTCTTTTTGTGAATTAATTAATAAATGACAAATTATTAATTAATTCACCTAATTTATCTTAATTCCTAATTTCCTCTTTTTCTAATTTCCTAATTCCTCTTTTTCTAATTTTCTATTTTCTAAATTCCTAATTTCAATTCTCTCCTATTTTTCTCCTAATTTCATGGGAATGACATAGAAATTTGTCATAATTTGTCATAATTGACAATCAATCAATTCTTGACATAGAAATTTGTCATAAATTGTCATGAATTATCAATCAATCAAATTTTGCATAGAAGGTGCATAATTTGTCATAAATTGTCATAATTGACATTTTTGATTTGCAATTTCTATTTGAATTGAATCATGCTAATTTGATCATTTCTCCAATTTATCTATAAATTGGATGAATTTCTTCAATCTCAATCTAATAATCGCTTGTTTTGAATTATTTTGTCGAATCAATCACGCTTCGAGTACTCTTGAGCAATCATCTTGTCTACTTGCTTTCATATCATGATCATGCACTAGTAGGTGAGATCCACAACAAAGCTATTTGGAGAACAAAGAAGGAAATTGGAGCTGCATGAAGGAGACATCTGCATTTGGTTTGCTTAGATTTCATTTAGAATGTCTTGTCTTCATGCTTTCATTGAATGTTTTTAGGATTGTTATCACTGTATTTTAGTTTTCGTGATTGAACTAGTTTAATATCTATTGCTTGTGATGATTTCTGATTTCCTAGCTACATTAATTGGTGAACCCGACGTGAAATGAACCATCTAACCCCTTAACTGTGTTTTTGAGTGCTTTTGAGCTGATTTGCAGGTGAAAAATCCAAGAAACAGAGCAATTTAGACCTTTCTGGGCACTTCTGCGCCTGTGTAAGCACTTTGGCGCCTGTGTAAGGTGTTCTACGCC